>NW_025927607.1:2190681-2503636 GCF_022837055.1 Prionailurus viverrinus
AAATACTTTGCTTATCAGAGATCAGTTAATTCCTCAGAAATGACCTTTCCCCGTGACAAGATCATCCTTTTCTGTCCGGTGCAAATCCCTCCGAGGCCTTGCCTTCCCCCATCTTGGTAAGGAACACAGCCAGCCTGGCCCAGCCCATCGTGGTGGGGAAGCAGTACTGCACTGGGCACGTGGCCAGTGGGGCCCGGGGCATCTTTGGGCGGCCTTTTGGTTTTTTGGGAGTCTCCTCCCCCCTCGGGCCAAAGTAACATTTCTGACTCCAGTCCGTGGGCTCCACCAGGCGGATGATAATTGGTGGTTTCCGATCTGCCAGGGGAGGGTTTCCAGTCCTGGAGCCAGACGGCATGGAGCAGGCCCTGGGAACAGGAAGCTCCGGGCTTCTCTGATGTCCACTGGGGTCCCCCCGACTCCGAGGCGTAGCGTTTGGATGTCAGCAACACGTTTCCCAAGCACACTCAGCAGGAAACAGTTCCAGGGTAGACCTGTCGGAAGGCAAAGCTCACGTGTCTCACCTCTCAAACACAGACTCCCTCTGAAGTCTCTGTCAGGAGCCAGGGCGAGTGCGTTAGTCTGGTGTTAAGGACTGATCCTTGGCTGTGTTACTTCCGCCCTCTGTATTTGGCTTGTTGTAGAGTGCTGGCCCAGGGAGCAGCGTCTTGGGTTATGGTTAACAAGACACCCTGCTTTATCTACTGTCCTCCGTAAGCACCAAAAGCCTTACAGGGCTGTTGATGGTTTCTACCAACTACAGATTAAGCCAGGTTGTGCACCTGCTAGAGAAGTCTGCGGTACAGAAATACAGGTGAAAGCTTTGTTCGGACTATTTGCGGCAGCTAAAATAGTCTGAATGTGTAGTCTTTAAAAGGAACATGTACCTTAGTGTTTGCTAGTTTAAATGTTTCAAAATGTCCAGGCAGATTTTCCTCTGCCCTCAGTCCCCCCGCCCCCACACTTCTGTGAAACGCCCCCATGGGTGCAGAAGGCAACAGCCGCTGTCCCCGTGATTTGGCCAGAGCCGGACCAGTCCCAGCAGAGTCTCAGGCCGCCTGGTGGCTGAGCCGGCGTGCAATCCTCTTATGGTAGCAGGAGCAGAGATTGGGCCGGGCTCTGGAGCGCCGCACAAAAATCCCAGAGCGCAAACTCCAACTCCCAGGTGGTGGTGCTCCCAGAGGATGTGCCCCACTGTCTCCTGGGATTGCTGTAACCGCCCCCCCACCCACCACCACCGCTGTGAAGACAATCACAAATTCCTATTATGTCAGACTTCTTCCGACGGGATGATCGAAATCAACCAGAATAGTTACTAATGTAAAATTCCAACCAGACGTCACAGTGAGCCACCAATCGCAGTCTTTAACGAGGCTCTTCTCAGCTCGTGCAGGCTATCCCGGGATCGTTTGCGCTTTCATTCACTTAAAAATATGTTCTACCTTGGAAAGTCAGGTTTGCTACAAGTTGGTTATTCATCAAAGTGTCTAATAAAATGCTAGTGTATAGATAGTCTTAGCAAAATAACGTATTTTAACTTTGCCAAAGAACTTGGGAAATGAGAGCACTTGTCACTCCCTTCTTTCCTCCTGAAGTCCTGCCTCAAACAAGTCAACAGCTTGGAGGGGCTAATTCGGAAGGGTCCGTGTTGCCCACTGAAGTCCCCACTCATGGCCTGGGTTTCCATGGGTTACCAGAATTGACGGAGTGAAAGAACTGTGGTTTGAAAAAAGTTCTTCAAAAAGCCCAGTGATGAAGGCATTTGGGGACCTGGCCTTGTCAAGAATGTCTATTCATGTTAAGCTGTATAAAGAACTGAATTATACTCTTTAAAAAAAAAAAAAATCATCTTAGGGCTCATTCATTTCCATTGCCCAGTTCACTGAGCCAGAGTTCTTTGATAAATTCACTTTTCATGTCAGGGCCAGCTGGAAGAAACCATGCTTGCCCAAGAGTTCCTGGTGCTGGAGGAGAGACGGGACAGCGCCCCAGCTCCGCAGAATGGGGTAAAACTTGTCAGGGGCCAGGCGCCAGAAGGACCAGCCGTGGGCGGCGCGGCACCTCGTGCAGTCTCCCTGGTGAGCCTTCCTACCCAGCGGCGCTCTCCCTGCTCTGATGCCCGTGTGCAGCCTGCTCCGTCTCTGGCCTCGTACAGCTGACTCCTCTGTGTTGCGGTTTTTCCTGTTGGGTTTTTATCACCTCGGTGTCAGACCTCATTGACCCACCTGGTGCTCGCCAGGCCAGCCGTGGATCTTATCAGATGTCTCTTTAAAAATGCATTCCGGCCTCAACGGCCCTGTTCACCTGTGTCCTGCCCTCCCACCCCCACTCCCAACCAGGGTGAGGCCGAGGGACCCTGAGGTGGGTGCAGCACCGGGCATAGAGAGCCGTGTTGTCTGTTCAGCCTCAAATGAGTCTGAGAGGACCTGACTCCCTGGGGTGGTTCTCGATGGGAGCGGGGGAAGGGGGGAGTCCAGTGGGCACGGATCCCACTGTGGTTGCTGTGCACCTCCCCAGACCAGCCCGTGGTGTGTGACAAGGGCCACAGTTGATGCAGGAAGACCTGGCTGACAGCCCGGTGAGACCAGGACAAACCGGTGGGATGACCTGTCCACATTCCCCCCAGCTTGCTGCCGGGGGGGGGGGGGGGGGGGCACTTCTAATCTTCCCATCCCCTCCAGAAGAAGCCCGCCTGCACCTAGCACATGAGCCCATTGTGACTGGCCCCCTGTTCACTGTGCCAGCCACTGCCCTGAAGACCCTGCCTGACCTCAAAGCGGGTCATGACCTTCAGGCCTCGTGACAAGGTCCACCTCCCTCTTGGGGCTCCTTCCGCGATTGAGTTCACATGGTGCCACTGCTGTGAGGCCTACCTGACAGGCAGGTGGACAGCTCCTGGGATAGCCTCACCTTGCCCAGGCTTCCAGGAGCACAGGGGGTGTGGTCTACAACTGGTTCCATTTGTATTCCTGCCCGTCCGGAGTCAGGCAGCATGTGGAGCACGGGGCCTTGGCTTGGCCATCCCGTGAAAACGGAATCGCTTGTTACAATAGGGTTACTAGGTGCTGAGTAAATCTAGCAGGACCTTCAGAGTCCAAGCACAGCAGATGCATAATGCCTGCTCAGGACAGCCCCCTCACTGCAAGCCCGGCGTGCTGCCTGGAGGCAGTGGCTGATGCCTCACAGGTGAGCGACCCACCCTTCTCTGAGAGCTGGCTGGTGCCGAGTCTGAACAGTCTGCTTTGCTGGAGCAGGTAGGACTGGAGAAAATACCGCAGAGTAGAAATAATACCGAGCAGATTCGGGCTGAACGGGACACTTTGAGTGTAGCATTAAAAGGAACTTTTTCAGGGGAGAAAACCACATGTTTAGGGAAATGCAGTGAATTGCACTTTCGACTCGGAATCAAAGTCCCAAGGGGACAACAGGCTGAAATGAAAAGGCAACAGGATGGAGCCATAACTGGTAAGACCTCCGCGGCAGGACAGGGCAGGGTCGATGCTGGGAAAACAGATCAATCATCTGGAGACAAATGTGGTCAGTTCTAGAGTGCAGAAGGGAAGAACCATTATGGGGAAGATAACGGAAAGGACAGAGGACACTTGCACTAGTCCAAGATGGGGTAACCGTCTCATTTGAACAAGCAAAATCCTGACAGTGTAGACAGAATTACAGTTTTCAGCCCTCGGCCAGCAGGCGGAGCAGGGTGGTGCTCCCTGAGTGAGACCTGCCCGGCCTCAGCCCAGGCAAGGGGAGACGCAGGTGGAATCCAGCAGGCACTGACCTTGAGACGGGACTAAGGATGTGGGGAGGCCACCGGAGCTAGAGTTCCCAGGGGAGAGGGCAGCACAGAGCGAGCTCTGGAGACCTGCAGCCAGGCCCTCAGACTAGCACACGCACCTGAGAAAACCACCCGAGAGTGGGGAGGAGCACCACCCGAAAGGAGAAGAGAAAATGACCCCGGGAGCTCAGACCAGAATAGTGCACGTTCCCACGAGCCAGAGTGGATGTGTGATCACCTGTGATCACAGTGCACTGCGGAGGGCACGAGCTCCGTGACAGGAAAACCGACACTGAAGGCTGCACGTGGTCCCGGCCAGATATCTTCAGAGCAAGCCTTAAAGGGATCGAGTCATTTCAAAGGAACCGTGTCCCAGAACAAAGACAAATAGGAATTTTTAAATCCAGAGCCTGCCACCAGCAGCCCGGCCCAGAAGCCTCTGTCTCAGTAAGCCCGAGACTACCGGCCCCCGTCCAGAGGCACCAGGGAGGCCAGGCGGTACCTGCTTTTAAAAGGAATCCCGCGACGCGCACCTGGCCCCAGAAGCCCCCAGCCCCCGGGGGCCCGCGGCTGTCCAGAGCCCACTGGGGGCCCACCACCACGACGGCCCAGCCACCCCCGCAGACCCGAGCTCCCCTTTCCCCCGTGAGAGAGCGCGGTCTGCCCAGCCTGGGCAAGTGTCCTCTCCGCAGATGGAACCAGCGGGAGCCCCGGCAGCACCAAGCCCACCCCATAACCGCACGGGCTCTCCTGCTCCCGGGTGCTCCTCTACCCGCTTCAGATGCTGGGTCTCCCTCCTTTTCTGCCCCTCCCCCGCCCATGCTCTGCGTCTCTCTCTCTCTCTCTCTCTCTCAAAAATAAACAAGGTTTTTAAGAAGGTTAGCTAAGGGGAGTTCTACAAACAAAATGGAAATGATAAAAGGGAATATTTATAAATCATATATGATGATTACATTAAAAATATGCCGTTTGATACATGACAATGACATCTGAAAGCAGAGAAGGTCGAGGGAACAAAATGCAGGTGGGTTTCCTCACTTACTCTATGGTAAAATGTTGACACCAGTAGACTTTATAAATCCCACGTGTAGGATATACTAAAAAAGCAGCCACTAAGAAAAATACGCTAAAAACAAACAAAAAAAACCAGTATGAAGTGCAGTGATACCAGCAAAATTGACAAAGAACTTCTGAAAACTTTCTCCCCCATAAAAGCAACAAGAAAATTGGCAACAATTCTCAGAGCCAGCTTTTCCAGAACTCTGGAAATTAATAACCAAAGGCAGTAATCGTAAGTAGAATTTACTTCAGTGATCTTAAGGAGAAATCTCCGTAAGCACAGCAGATTTGTGCCACGTTAACTTACACTGGCCCCAATTCCCACTCTAAGTCCACAGTAGCCTTAAAAACTAACAGCCCACGTGTGCAGTGAAAACCAGGAACACCAGTAATTTGGTAACTGCAGAGGGAGCAGAGCAGGGCTGCAACTCCTTCAAAGCCTCCTTCCCGGAGTCTGTCATTCTTTAACAAATCTGATAGCGTTGAAACGCTATCTGTATTTGGTCAGAATGTGAAACTTTATGCCTCAAAGGAAAACACCAAAACAGTAAAAAGAGAGCCCACAGAATGGGAAGAAACATTTGCAAATCACATCTGATAAAGGTATCCAGGAAAAAAAAAAAAAAAAAGATTTCTTACAACTGAGCAAGTACAGGATGACCGAACTTAAAAACGGACAGAGGAGGGGCACCTGGGCGGCTCAGTCAGTTAAGCATCTGACTCTTGGTCTCAGCTCAGACCTTGATCTCGGGGTTAGGAGTTCAAGCCCCACATTGGGCTCAGTGTGGGGCGTGGAGCCTACTTGAAATGAAAATGGACAGAGGATCCGGATAGACCTTTCTCCAAGGAGGATATACAGATGGCCAATAGGCACATGAAAAGATGTTCAAAGTCACTAGTGGCAGGAAAACTTCCCGTTCACTCCCTAATTCTTTGTTTTAAGTTGATTTATTTTGAGAAAGAGTGTGTTGGGGGGGGGGGGGGGAAGGGGCAGACAGAGAGGAGGAGAGAGAGAATCCCAAGCAGGCTCTGTGCCCTCAGTGCAGAGCCTGACATGGGGCTCAGTCCCATGAACTGTGAGATCAAGACCTGAGCCAAAATCAAGAGTCGGGTGTTTAACGGACCGAGCCACCCAGGTGCCCCTTCACTACTCACTTGTGACACCAGACGTGTGGGATTTTTCCCCGCACAGACCAGTTCTCTGACACCAGCTGGGTATCTTACAATTCAGTTTAGGTCCGACACCTGTACCTGCCGGGAGCATCAGATCCCACAGGTTAAGAGCTCCCCGTCCTTCAAGACTGCTCCCCACCCTTCAGATGCCAGTCCCAAGTCCTGGCCTCTGGCACATCTGACTGGCTGCATACCAAGGCTTCCGGTGGCCCCCTCCATGGGTTCAGTAATTTGGTAGAACACGTCACAGACCTCAGGACAACAACTTTACTAGATTACAGGCTCATTATAAAATGAGACGACTCAGAACAGTCACACAGAAGAGCTGCCTAAGTCAAGGTCAGGGGGAAGGGCACGGAAGATCTGTGTGCACACAGATCCAGGAGTGTCCTCTCCAGGTGTGCACTCTCCCAGCACCCCACGTGTCCACCCACCAGGACGCTCTCTAAACTCCTCCAGCCAGGGTTTTTACAGTGGCTTCATTATGCAGAGATGATTGATTAAATCACTGACCGTTGATGCTCAGGTCTCCAGCCCCCGTCTCCTCCTCAGAGACTGGGGGTGGGAGGGGGGCTCAAAGTTCCAACCCTCTATCTAATCAAGTGATTGGTCCCCCCCCACCCCGACACCAAGCTTGAGTGTGGCAGAAAAGGGCTTGCTACAAATAACAAAAGATGTTCCTTTCACCTGTATTTCTGTCTCACCGAGAAATTCCAAGGGTTTTACGAGCTCTGTGCCAGGAAACAGGGACAAAGACCAGACATACATTTCTTATTATATTCCGCAATATCACAATTAGTCATTAGGGAAATGCAAATCAAGACCACTTCACACCCACTAGGATGGCTAAAATAAAAGACAGTGACAAGGGTTGCTAGGGATGCTGGGAAATTGGAGTCCTCTACATTGCTGGTGCAATGCCCGTGCAGCCAGTTTTGAACACCTATCGGAACATTTCATCAAAAGTTAATACAAAGTGAACATAACAAGTTAACACGAAGCTACCATATTACCCAGCAATTCCACTCCTAGGTATATAACCCAGAGACCTGAAAATATATCTCCATGTAAAAATGTGTACATAAATGTTCAGAGAAGCATTATTCTTAATAGTTTAAAGCTGGAAACCCAAATGTCTGTCAACCGATGAATTGGAAAACAGGATGTGGTATAGCCAGGCAAAGGAATAGTAATCATCAATAGAAAGGAATTATGGAAACGTGCTACAACCTGGATGGACCTCAAAGACATGAACACATCTGAAAGAAGCTATGGTTCCACGTAAATGAAATGTCCAGAAAAGGCAAATCTATAGATACAGAAAGTAGCATTGTTGTTGCTAGGGGCTGTGGGGAGGAAGGAATGGAGACTGAATGCTAAATGAGTATAGTGTTCCTTTTGGGGGGTGACGAAAATGCTCTGGAATTAGTGTACAAACTTGTAAATATACTAAATTGTACACTTAAAGTGTTCTTTAATGTTTATTTTCGAGAGAGACAGAGACAGAGTGCTAGTGGGGGAGAAGCAGAGAGAGAGGGAGACACGGAACCCGAAGCAGGCTCCAGGCTCTGAACTGTCAGCACAGAGCCCGACGTGGGGCTCGAACTCACAGACCGTGAGATCATGACCTGAGCCAAAGTCGGACGCTTAACTGACTGAGCCACCCAGGTGCCCCAAATTGTACACTTTAAAGGGGTGAATTTAATGTATGTGAATTAAAACTATTTTAAAACGCTATTGAGAAATCAAGAAGGAATACTAAAAAAAATGTCTGAATAACCCACAGGAAGGCAAGTAAAGAGAAACGGTGTTGTAAACCAGATGAAAAAAACAGAAAACAGTAAGATGGTACCTTTAAGAGTCAACATTAAATATATGTAAATGAGCTAATCCACTGGAAGGCAAAGGCTGGCAGAATGGATTACTATAGTTTTGGAAGATGTACCAACTTGTGAAAACCTGGAAAAAGCACCTCCTATCATTTATTACAACTGCATGTAGATCTACAACGATCTCAACATTGTCAGATAAAACTGTATTTCCAGGACCCAACAACGTAAAATTTACAGTGCCTACCACTGTAATACAAAATTACAACCCCATACAAAATCACAGGTATGCAAGGAAGAAAATAAGACGCATGGCAAGGGGGAAAATCAGTCAAAAGGAGCAGACTCAAGAATGAGAAATACGACAGAATTAGTAGACTAGAGAATTAAAACAGTTCAAGAAGGTAGAGGGAAGACCGTTCATGTCGAGACATGGAAAATATACAAAAGACACAAATTCAACTTCCAGAAGAAAAATGCATACCTGTGATGAAGAAAATATACTAGATGGGCTTAACAACAGGTGATGTACTGCAGAAGAAAATATTCATGAACTTGAAGAAGATATGACAGTAAAAACAATACGGAATGAAACAAAGGGAGGACAAGAATGAGGGCAAAAAACAACAGAACTTCACTGAGCTGTGGGACAACTTCACACACCCAATGTACTTGTAACGGGGGGTCTTCAGAAGAGTAGGGAGGAGAAACTTATTTGAAGAAATAAGAGCCACTGGGTGGCTCGGTCGGTTAAACATCTGACTCTTCATTTTAGCTCAGGTCATGATCTCACGGTTTGTGAGTTCCAGCTCTTCCATGCTGATGGCACGGAGCCTTCCTGGGCTTCTCCCTCCTTTCTCTCTGCCCCTCCTCCACTCTCTCTCTCAAAACAAATAAACCTTAAAAATGTTTAAAAGTCAATAATAGAGCAAAAATATTAAAAGCAGGCAAGAAATAAAGACACATAGTATGTAGAGGAACAAAGTGACGGCAGATTTCTCACTGGAAACAATGCAAGTGAGAAAACAGTGGAGAAACATCTGTACTAAAAGAAAAAAAATCAAGCTAAAATTCTTTATCTAGAGAAAATATCAAAGATGGAGGCAAAAGAAAGACTTTTCTCAGGGCATCCGGGTGGCTCAGTGGCGTAAGCGTCTGACTCTTGATTTCAGCACACGTCCTGATCTCTTGGTTCTTGGGATAGAGCCCCATGTCAGGCTCTGCACTGAGCACCGAGCCTGCTTGGGATCCTCTCTCGCTCCCTCTCTCTCTCTCCCAAAATAAATAAATAATAACTTTAAAAAAGGACTTTTCTCATGCATGTAAAAACCGAAGTCCTATCAGCAGACTAGCCTTAGAAAAAATTTTGAACAAAGGCCTCAGACAGAAGGAATATGGTACGAAATGGAAATGAGGAACCACACCGGGGTTTCTCAGCCTCAGCACTGTTGCCATTTTGGGACGGATGATTTGTTGCTGTGGGGGCGGTCCTGCGTGTTGCAGGAAATTAGAGGCTTCTACTCACTAGGTCCCAGAAGGACCTACCCCCAATTATGACAACCAAAATTATCTCCGGGCAGTGTCAAACGCCCCTTGGAGAGAAGAGTCACTCCCAGTTGAAAATCACCGTATTGGATGGATTTTTTCTTTTGTTTCAAAATGTTTAACCCTTTATGCTTCTAGGCAATAATCAGAGAATTCCTATGCTCAGGCATTCAGCTTACTAATTTGCTGATTGTGTCTATTCTATTCAGCTCATCTCTTGTGTTTTTATTTTTTTTTAATGTTTATTTTTGAGAGAGAGAGAGAGAGAGAGAGAGAGAGAGAGACAGAGCACGAGTGGGGGGAGGGGCAAAGAAAGGCAGACACAGAGTCTGAATCAGGCTCCAGGCTCCGAGCTGTCAGCACAGAGCCCAAGTGGGGCTCGAACTCACGGACCAGACCGTGAGATCATGACCTGAGCTCAACCGACTGAGCCACCCAGGTGCCCCACCCTTGCTCTCTCTTAAGCCCATGCCCTCCCATCTCCTCCAGGCCTCTGCCTCTTGTCTCTTATCTTCAGTTTTCTTGTTAGCTACCTCCCTGCAGTTTATAAACATGTTCAGTCTCTAAAATATTTCCCTTAATCTTGTAACCCCTTTTTGTGGCTCCTTCTTTCAAACTTCAGGAAACTGTTGGCCACGTTCTCAGTTCTTTCATGTCCCATTCATCCGTTAACTCACTGCGCACTTTTCTGCCCTCTCCGCACTGCTGTACTCAAATTTCCCTTAGTAAATGCATCAGTGCTCCCAACTGTATACAGTAGACACTTTGCGGACGCCCTCTCCGCTGCACTCTACACTCTCATCTGCTCTTGGCCATGCTCTCCCAATTCCCTTTCTTTTCCCCCTCTGCTGATAGTTCTTGAACTCCTGGGTGTCTCCTTGCTTCTTAAATTTTGCTGTGTCCTTTGCTATGGCTGCACGTTGCAAGAAATGAGCTCACCTTGCCAGCAAGAATGAAAGGAAATAAGGAACCCAGAAATATAGAGGCTTGCAGAGCTGGAAGAGACAACGCCTGGACCCCAACAGGAGGTCAAACCGAGAAAGTCTACGAAAAGCCAGTTAGAATTCACCTTCTTGGCAAAGCATTCCCGAATTCAAATTCTGGGTCCTTCACTGCCCGTGTGAACTTGGGCCAGGTGCTGAGCTTTTCCATACCGTACCTCAATTTCCCCATATATAAAATGGGGACAACAGCGCCCCCTTAACAGGCCGGCCCCGGCCCGGCTGCCGCGGGTATTCCAGCGGAATACTCCAGCGCAGACTCCAGAGAAGCGCTCACTCCCGCCTCCTAGCCTCGGTGACCACGCCCCCTGTGACGCACACCCGTCACCTGACCTCCCTCAGCCAATCGGCATCTCACCTGTGCTGGCCCCAGACATTGGCCGGAGTGCAAAGCTCAGCCAATCCGGACGCCGCCCGGGCCTCGCGGCCCCGCCCCCTCCGCGGGGCCTCCAGGAGACGCTCCCGGGCGCGACCCGCGCGGTCGGCCGTTTGGGGTAGTGCTGGGGCCCGATGGAGGCGGCCGTGGCGCTCACCGGGGATGCGCGCGGGTGCGCGGCGAGTCAGCCCGGCGACGGTGGAGAGAAGACCCCACCGGAGAGGTGCGCGCCGTGAGGGGGAAGCGGCCGGCGCCCTCCTCCGGGAAGCCCTCGGGGTTGGGAGGTCCCGCCCGGGGAGGCCGGATGCGGGCGGTGGGGAGCGGTGGGCAGGGGTCTCTCCAGGGAGGGGTTCCCCCCCTCCCCCCGGGGAGGTCGGAGGCGGGCACTGGTCTCTCGGGGGGAGGGACCCGCCCGGAGGGGGGCGCCAGCTGGCGGTCCCCGCGGGCCTGCGGCCCGGCGCGCTGTCGGCGGGGCGGCTCGCGTCGCGGGGTGCGAGGTGGGCAGCACCGCCGCGCCGGGGCTCCCGCGCCAAGTGACGTCCGGGAGTCAGCGCCCGAGTCCGGGGAGAGCGCGCGGGGCGGGGGAGCAGCCGCTGCACCGGCCCCGGGGCTGAGCCGAGCGCGCGGCTGGAGCGGAGGGCTTGGCAGGGCGACGGTCAGCGAGCGGAGCCCCGGAGCTCGGGAAGGACTTCGGGACGTGTATTCCAGGCGCGGGGGGAGGGGGTGGCGGGACAGGGGAGGAAGCAGGGCAACGTTGGGAGTCTTGTAAAAATCTGGGAGAGGGAGGTGGTGTGGACCGGAGTGGTGGCAGTGGTGGCGAAGGGGGGCTTCTGAGACGGAGCCGCAGGACTGGCTGGTGCACCCGCGCAGAGAGGAAGGAGGGTCTGCGGAGCGTGCCTCCCGGGCCCCTGGCCTGAGCAGTTGGCCTTCCGGTCCACTGTGCCCCTGCACCCGAATATGAGGAGTGTTTGTGTCTTTAAAATTCCGGTCCAGGCCGAAATCTGACCATCTTTTTCATTAGGCAGTCTACTTTGGTGGAGACTGAGCAAAGGGGCTAGGGGAAAGCCCTGCAGGGAGACTCGAGTGGAGAGGAGGCTCGCAATACCTTTTGATTACATTTTGGTTATGGACATAACAGAGTTTAGCTTTCGCATCCGATAACGATAGCATCTTAAGGAAGAAGACAATAATAGAGCAGAGTTATCTATAAAATGTTCATCTGAAACTCAGGCCATGGATTAGCTCACCCCAGCAGCAGACTGAAAAGCTGCAGTCGCTGAGCAGACACTAGTAGCTTGAGGAAACTTAGGATACTTAGTAGGAAGTGTCAGCAAAATTAGGGGCCCTTGCAGATTTCAGTCACAGCAGAATCAGCACATTGCCAAATGGGAGTGGCCAAGGGTCAAACTTGCCAAAGCCTCAAACCAGTCAGGTGACTTTGGACAGCAAGATGTTGCATTAAAACACTGTGGTTAAAAAAACAACAACAACAAACTTTTAACAGCCACAGTTGGTAATTGTATTTGAATTTTCATGTGGATTGGTTTAATTAAACATTGTTATTGATTTTAGGGGCACCTGGGTAGCTCAGGCAGTCGGCCCACTTTGGCTCGGGTCATGATGTCTCGGTTCCCGAGTTGGAGCCCCACATTGGGCTCACTGCTGACAGCACAGAGCCCACTTGGGATCCTCTGTCCCCCCCTCTCTCTGCCCCTCCTCCATTAGTGCGTGCGCTCTCTCTAAAATGAATAAAACATTTAAAAAACTGTCACTGATTTTAAAATCAGGTAAAATAATAGTATTAGGCAGGATTACCTATTGTATCTATTAAGAAAGTATCTGAAGGGTTTTGATACTGGTAAAAAGAAATACAGATACATTTTATTTAGGAGGCATCTTTCAGGGGATGCGCTTTCCTGTGACACTTTGTTGCAAGTCCGGCCCCTGCTGTGTGCTGGCCATTGTTCTCAGTGTTGCTGACAGAGCGGTGAGGAGAACTGGCAAAGCCCATGGGCCTCTGCACCTGACCTTCTCTTACTGCCTCTCGAGGCAGACAGTCGACAAGGAACCAGTGCAGTGTGTCAGAGGCTGCCGAGTGCCATGGGGACGGGGGAAGGAGCGGGGGGGGGGGGCTCCGAGTGCTGGGAGGAAGGGGACTGGCCGCTGTAGGGGGCTTCACGAGAAGGTCAAGATGGAGCAAAGACCCAAAAAGGAAAGTGGGGTGGCGGGGGTGTGGCCACTGGAGGCACAGGAGAGTGAAGGGGGGAGGGAGGAGAAGCAGGTCCGCTCCTGTCAGGGAGCAAAGGGGAGGGTGTGGGCAGGAGTGGGCACCCAGATCACCCGAGCCTCTGGCCAAACCAGAAATCACAGAGAAAAAAGAAAAACTTCTGGAATGTGTGGCTGCTGGTTGTGCCTGGTTCCCCTCCTTCTGCGTGGAGGGCAGGAGACAGATCTGTCCTTGTAACCAGGACCCTTGATCCTCCTACCAGGGGCTGGAAAGAGGTTTTGCAGATCTAAATGGATGCTCTCCTAGTGATTGTAGAGGACGCTAGCAAATACTAGATTGTTGGAAAACCGGCACACCTTCTCCGTAATTCATGAAGATGGGGGGATTGCCAAGTGCAGCTGGTGTGGTGGTCATGCAGAGAAGCTCCCTGCCCTTGCTGTTTGCTCCTGCGGAGGCCACGGACACAGGGCAGCCGTGCTCCGGGTTCCGTCTCCTTTTCCTTAACAGACACATCTTTGTTCTCTTTCCGGCAGGAAAGTTTACATGGACTATAACGCAACCACCCCGCTTGAGCCAGAGGTTATCCAGGTCATGACCGAGGCCATGAGAGAAGCCTGGGGGAATCCCAGCAGTCCTTACCCCACAGGTAATCCTAGAGGGTGCTCACAGATCCGAGATATGGAGGGCGGGGCACTCTTAGAGAAATTGTGCACCACTTGTGGTCACTTGGTGTGGAGAGATTTTCTGTTAACTGCAAGTCTCAGGTGTAATTTTTGGTAGATTTTATTTGTTTGTTTTTCCAGAGAAGTCCAAACTTGTACACTGAGCTGGTTGATGATCTTTCATTTGGAACACACACACCGTCCCCCTTACTCAGATGAAAACGATGTTTTATTAAGAGCTATTTGTAATAACAATACCTATTGAAACCCTTTCACGTATCTGTCTGTCTCAGTTGAGTCTTACAAAATTTGCAAAACCTTTAAATCATCACGATTGCATATAATCCTGGCCTTTTTTTAAATGAAATTTACTTTGAAATTCTTAACGTCTGTTATAATAAAAACATTCTTATTTATTCTTGTTTTAATGTAGGTCATTAAATTGGTGGTTTGGAAAATAATTTGCTTCAAGTCGGGAGTGTTATGTTTTTCACATAGTGATCTAAAGTTGTACCTTTTTAATTTAATGCTTATCAGATAATTAAGATAATCTTAATATGGATTATGATGAACTAAAAGCTTTCAACAGAGTGTTGCCAAGCTCTAGGGTTTAGTAATATTTGTATACAACTTTACAGGCTTTTGTGGGTTTTCACGTGTGTCCGTTTACTAAAAGCTTCACAGCTTGGTAACTAAAAGCTTTTTCAAAATCAGGTACTAGTCATTCATTAACTTCTTTGGTACGTGTATTCTAGTTAATCTTTTGGACGTTGTATCTTATCTTTCCTCTAGTAAAATTGTATTTTCTGGTGAATTAAACTTGAGAATATGGAGGACACTAAAATGCTAATAAAAAACATTTATTATAAAGAAGTTTAAGAGTAACCTTGAAGGGGGCTCCTGGGCAGCTCAGTCGTTCAAGAGTCCGACCTTGGCTCAGGTCATGATCTCACAGTTCATGACTTCAAGCCGTGTGTGGGGCTCTGCAGACAGCTCGGAGCCTGGAGCCTGCTTCCCTCTCTCTCTCTCTCCCCCTCCCCTGCTCACGCTCTCGGTCTCTCTCTCTTTCTCAAAAATAAAAATAAACATTAAAAAAAAGAAAAAAGAACAACCTTGAAGGAGAAATTCCCCTTCTTGACCTGATGAAGCCTGTCACTGGCTTTCAGGTTGCCTTTGATGGCCTTTGTTTCTTTGTTAAGAACCATAACTAAAGTCTACATTGCAATTCACTCGTTGATACTCAGGTAGAAATGGGGGGGTGGGGGGAGGAAAGGAAAGAAAAGAAAATCACCGTTATGATAGAATAGTTTGATTAGTTTCACAATTATGATTTAATAATGATAATAATTCCTTTGGGAGAACTTAGTTTAGGGAAAATGTTAAGGACATGTAGGGAGAGTTGAGATACCCAAGATGTTTGTCAAAGCCTTGCTTATAATGGTACAAAGCTGGAGATAACCTCAGCGTCCATCAGTCAAGGACTTGTCCCATAAAGTATGCTGAAACCCTCGAGTGGAGTTCTGGACCCTGTCAAAGCCATGGTGTGGACTATATCGATGACCTAGAAGCACAGTAGCAGCATATTGTTCAAGTGGGAAGGGCATGTTATAAAACAAGAAGGTTTCTTTGTTTCCCATACCCACCCCCTAAGGAAAAATTGTGTGTGAGCCAGGGTAGAACATGTATCATTTTGCTGTGAGAGACAGAAACCCCCAAGGAACAGCAGCTTATATAGGCGGAAGGTCATTTCTCTGACCGTCCGGGGCCCACGTGGTCACACGGCCAATGCCAGCGACCCCGGTTCCTTCCATTCTCTCCACTTGTCTCCTGTTCATTCCCCCAGTGGTCAAGACGGCTGCTCCTGCTCAGGCCATCACGTGTGCAGCCCAGCCCGTAGGAAGGAAAGAAAGAGGAGGGGAAAGCGATGCCCGAGTCCTTCAACGACACTTCTGGAAGTTGCATGTATCGCTCTGGCTTCTAACCGCTTGCCAGAGGTTGGTCCCATGGCCGTGCATTAGCATTCCAATTGCAGTGGGAGTTGGGAAATGAGGTCTTCATTCTTCATTCATCTGAGATTTTCTTCACCTAAATGTGGCCGTAATGCAGCCACGTGCCAGCTGGAGACGTCGCGGTCGTAGGAAGGGAGGGTGGCGGAGCGGACAGCCAGCAGCCTAAGCCCAGAGGACACGCACCTGACGCTGGTACCACCGTTGGTCTTGGGCAGGGGATTGTGGGAGGTTGTGAGGACTTCTCTTTTCGTGGGGTGGGCACGGGGGTTCAAGAGCTGCAGGGGACAGTGCCACGTAGGGCCGTAGAGGCCACTGGGAGCGCCCGGCTTGCCTCTGACGTCACGCACAGTGTCTGCGGGACTCGGAGCGGAGCAGGGACATGGTCCGTCCCAGCGGCTCGCAACATTTTGGGCTCACGGCCCCTTTACGCTCTTCGAGCGCATGCAGGACTCCAGGGAGCTCTTGTTTATGTGCGCTACACGCACAGATGTTTGCCACACTAGACAGCAACACTGGGGAACCTGAAATAAATATTTCGGAGTTCACTAACAAAACAGTGATGCATCCATTACGTGTTAACTTTTTTGCGTGAAAAAGAAACTGCCTTCTCCCAAGAGCACAGATTTAGCGAGAAGAGTGTCATTGTCGTACGCGTGAAAGCCTCTTTAGTGTCTGTCTAAACAAGAAAGTTGCTTTCCCGTACCTGCTTCTGTATCGAGTCGGTTGCAATATTCACATCATGTGGCTTCTGGAAAGCTCCGCTATATGCTTTGGAGAAAATGAGAATAAAAAGACAAATAGTGTCTTAGTATTAAGTTGCAACCGGTTTTGACCTTGTGGACCCCTGAAAGTGCCTGGCCCCCCCCCCCCCTCCCCAGCCTGTGTTCCCCAGGCCACACTTTGAGAACAGCCGATTTAAGCAGTATTGGTTGGGGACCTACCGGCGGCCGAGCACCGTTCTGGTGAGGGTACGAAGTGTATTACCGTGGCCACTGCTTGGAGAATGGGCCCCAGTGGGGTCCGTGGACGCGGGAGTCTGCTAGGAGAATATGTCAGCAGCAGCCTTGACTCAGCTGGTGGCTGGGCGGTGTGTGGGTGGGGTCGGATTCTGGCTATTCTTGATGGCAGAGACTTACAGGGAAAGGCAGGAGGGAAGGCTCACTGGGCCTGGCCCCTGGGAGGATGGAGTTGCTGTGGGTTTACTGAGCTAGGAAGGGCTTCGAGGAACAAGTCGGGGGGAGACAGGCTGCATTCAGCTTTGAGCAGGTGTAGTTCAGATGCCCACCGGGAACCCGGTGGAGCGAGCAGTCTTGGGCACTGAGCTGGCGTTCGGTGTTGAGTTAGTTGCTCAGGGAGGGAGGACCCGAGGACCTGCCAGGGCGCAAGGCCATCTGGAGTCTGGAATTGGAGCCCCGGCCCAGCGAGGGACGCGTTGGAGGAGGGAGCCACCCTGCGAGCTGCTGCTGGCAGTGGGGGGGAGGTGAGGACCTGGATTTGGCACCCGGGGACTTGGTCAGAGGAGATTTGGGAGCCTGATTGCCGCGGGTTCAAGAGGGAACGGGAGGGCGGGTGGAGATGGGCAAGGGAGAGAAGAAGCGGGCCATTGCTGGGGGAGGTCGAGGGGCTCTGGTGTGAGGGGCAGCCCGGTGAAGGAGGGCTGCTTTAAGGGACCGCGGGAGCCACACGCCCCTTACTCCCTCTCGCACCCAGAGAGGAGTGCGGAGTCTCCTGTGGCGTCAGTTACAAGCGCCAGCCTTTACACTTAGCTACACCAACAGCTGCAGACGTTGCTGACGTTTGACAGTGAGAACGCGCACACCCACGCGTCTCCCACCTACTGGGTCCCAGCAGTGCTGCTGCGTCCCCTGGATCCCTTTCTTTCTAAATTTACATTGTTTCCCATGAGCCCCTGAGTTACAGGCACAAGGACCCACCCGTGTGTGTGTGTGTGTGTGTGTGTGTAAGAGAGGGGACTTTCTCCCATCACAGTGCTGTCGTCAAACCTGAGAACGCGGCAGTGAGCACAGCGGTTTTCAGATGCATCCATGCTGTCGGGGTGTCCGGAGCTCGTGTCCTTTCACTGGGGAGAGCGCCCCTCCACGTGGAGGCTCCACTGTCTCCACGCCTTCACCTGCCGGACACGTGAGCGGTTTCCAGCTTCTGGCTGTCAGCAGTGACGCTGCTGGGACTGTCGCCAGGGACGTCACTTGCTTTCCTCTCAGTAAAGAGTGACTGCCGCGAATGCCTAGGGACGGGGTGGCTGCATCGCACGGTGGGGGCACGTGTGGCTCCTTAAGGAACTGCTGTCCTGTGTCCAGCGTGGCCGTGGCTCGTCCTGTCCCCGTCGTGGCGGTCCCTCCGTGGCCTCCTGAGCACTCGGAACAGTCAGTCGTCACTTCAGCTGCTCTCCTGGCCACAGAGTGGTGGGGACGTGGCCCCAGGAGCCCTTACTGAGAAACGCCCGGAGGCTTGTGGAGAAGGGCAAAACATGAATAGAGGGCGGCTTTTGCAAAGTAACAGGTGAATTAGGAAACCCACCTTTGGAACGAAATCGCCGTGAAGCGCTTATGTGAAGGTCTCGAGGTGCTTTGGGAAAGGCGGGGGGTCACGCTCCAATCCAGCAGCACCACCAAACACCACAGACCTTCACGACTTAGAAGGCAAATCCATACCAGAGTTGGGCGCCCGGGTGGCTCAGTTGGTTGAGCATCTGACTTCAGCTCAGGTCATGATCTCGCGGTTCGTGAGTTCGAGCCCCGCAGGGAGCTCTGTGCTGACAGTGCAGAGCCTTCTTGCCTGGGATTCTCTCCGCCCTCCCCCGGCCCCGCTCACGCTCTCTCTCAAAAATAAATAAAGCATTGAAAAAAAAAAATCTATGCAATAGTCTTTTAAGGGTTATGTGAATTTCTTTGTATATTTTTACCACGTGATTTTACATTTCTGTTTATGCATGATTGGCTGGTTTCATGGTGCCTGCTACCACCCCCCCCCCTTTTTTTACAAGTAGGGCTGAATACTCACCCAACTTTGCTCTACGGACCAAGGAAGAGGGGCCACTGACACCTCAGAATTCCCCTCCTGCCTGCCCGCCCTTTCGCTACCACATACCATTTGGGTCCTTCTCTCCCACCAGCCGGTGACACGGGCTGCGTGGCCTCCGCGTGACCGTGGGTCTGTCCCCGAGGCAGTAGCCTGTGTCGTGCACCATTGGACCTTGCGTTGAGGGCTCACGAGCTCTCTTGAGCTTATTTCTGGTGTTTTGCAGCATGATCTTAAGCAAATTATTCCATCCTTTGGCCCTCCTGTCTTGATGGGGTGGGGGGGGGGGCAGGGCAGATGGCCGCGGCTCCCCTGTCCTGTAGCCTCTGGTGAGACGACGAGCACGTCTGCGGGGACTTCCAGGTCCCTGCGCCGGCTCATTCCTAGATTGTGGCCTGTTGTTTTCACGCCAAGGGGACACGGGTCGTCTCAGAATCGCCCACCGAGAGCGGTTCCTTCACGTCTGCTTGTTGTTCTAAACGCGTGTTTGTTGGGAAACCACAAAGCCACGGCAGTGAGTGTCCGTTTTGGTCTCTCGAGGTAAGAAGGCCAAGGACATTATTGACACAGCTCGGGACAGCCTTGCGAAGATGATAGGTGCGAAACCCCAGGACATAATCTTCACTTCCGGGGGCACCGAGGTAAAGTCTCTAGACAGGCTCACCGTCTGTTCGCTGGAAGTCATATGAAAAAATGAAATGTGATTCCCTCTTGGTATTTTTTTAAAAGAAGAGTGATACTTGGTCTTGCTGTTTTGCAAACTGGCTTGATATAATTAGCCAATATATATCCTATAAATAAATTCCAGGTGGCTGATAGGATGTTTGTGATGTGTGTACATTGACTTGCTTTGCATCATTTCAACGAAGAGAGTTTGCCCTTTATTTTGCCCTGGAATTAGTCTTTTAAATCCCTTATTGTTGCCTTATTAAGAGTTTGAGGTTTGAGCCATTTCAGATGCACTTTTATTTTTATTTAAAAAATTTTTAAATGTTTATTGATATTTGAGAGAGAGAGAGAG
The DNA here is from genome assembly GCF_022837055.1 of Prionailurus viverrinus. NCBI lineage: Eukaryota > Metazoa > Chordata > Mammalia > Carnivora > Felidae > Prionailurus > Prionailurus viverrinus. The sequence goes on from NW_025927607.1 coordinate 2,210,401, forward strand.
AGAGAGAGAGAGAGAGAGAGACAGAGTGTGAGCCGGGGAGGGGCAGAGAGAGAGAGAGAGAGACACACACAGAATCCGAAGCAGGCTCCAGGCTCTGAGCTGTCGGCACGGAGCCCGATGCGGGGCTCGAACTCAGGAACCGTGAGGTCTTGACTGAGCCTAAGTCGGACGCTTAACCGATTGAGTGACCCAGGTGCCCCATGTACTTTTAAATTGGTAGGAAAACTCAGAGACAGTGTGATGGCTTCTCAGTTAGTAATGGTCACTGTCTTGCTTCCCACAGGTGATGTGACTGTCCACATAGAAAACCCAGGAGAGGGCCACCTGGGTTAAGCGTTGGTTAAGCGTTAGAATTCTCTCTCCCCCTCTCTCTCTCTGCCCCTCCCCTGCTCACACTCTCGCTTTCAAAATAAATAAACTTGAAAAGAAAAGAAAGCCCAGGAGAATCCGCAGCTAGATTATCAGAGCTAATAAAAACATTTAGCAGTTATGAGATACAAAAACCAGTTGTGTTTCTGTGTCCCCTCAACACACACGTGTGTTGTGGAAAATCAACCTCTTGGGGCGCCTGGGTGGCGCAGTCGGTTAAGCGTCCGACTTCAGCCAGGTCACGATCTCGCGGTCCGTGAGTTCGAGCCCCACGTCGGGCTCTGGGCTGATGGCTCGGAGCCTGGAGCCTGTTTCCGATTCTGTGTCTCCCTCTCTCTCTGCCCCTCCCCCGTTCATGCTCTGTCTCTCTCTGTCCCAAAAATAAATAAAAAACATTGAAAAAAAATTAAAAAAAAAAAAAAGAAAAGAAAATCAACCTCTGTGCTCCAGAGCCAAAATGTAACACGCAGAGATGGTCTGGGGACAAAGAGGGACAACACTTTTATCACGTTGCCAGGCAAAGGAGGCCACAGCAGGCTAGTGCCTTCAAAACTGCAGACCGGCCCGGGGTAAAAGGCTGAGGGGTTTTATAGGAAAATACAGGATGCAGGCAGTGCCAGTAGGAATCTGGACCGGGATGCCAGCCGTGTTCGTCATCTTCAAGATGGTCTTGTGACCAGTGATGGCGCCGACTGTCAAGCTTCATTACTGAGAATCAATACCGAGTCCCTGGAACAAAGGATTCTGCAGAAAAACAAGTGGAGGGGAGGAGGCTTCAAGAATGAGGAAGAGGAAAATTGGTTCAGTTTAAAGTCAAGCCTTGCTGGAGCATTAGTGTGTCCACCTTCATTTTCCATCTTTGCGTTTCTATAGCAGCTTCAGGTGCTTACCAGAGCACGGAAAATAGCAAATACTTAGGAAATAAGCCTAATAAAAAAGAATTTGTAAGACCTTTTTTTTTAAACATCTTTTTTTTAAGTGTATTTTGAGAGAGAGAGAACACGAGCAGGGGAGGGGCAGAGAGAGAGGGAGAGAGAATCCCAAGCAGGCTCCAGGCTCTGCACTGTCTGATGGGAGGCTCAAGCTCTCAAACCGGTGAGATCAGGACCTGAGCTGAAATCAGGAGTTGGACACTCAACTGACTGAGCCACCCAGGCTCCCCTGCATTTACATTTATATTTGACACACATTTCTCTGAGATAAGTTTTTTGTTTTGTTTTGTGGTTTTAAAGTCTTCTACTTTGAACTCTTCACTTACCCTCTCTTGATACAGAAACCAATATTGTTAGTTTGCTAGTGTCTTCCAGGGAGAGTCTGTGCGTTAAAAGTGAGTATGTAGATTTATATATTCTTTTTTAAAAGATGTTTATTTATTTTTGAGAGAGAGAGGGAGTGCACACGAGCAGGGGAGGGGCAGAGAGAGAGGGAGACACAGAATCCAAAGCTGGCTCCAGGCTCTAAGCTATCAGCACAGAGCCCCACACGGGGCTCGAACTCAAGAGCCATGAGATCATGACCTGAGCCAAAGTCGGATGCTCAACCGACTGAGCCACCCAGGTGCCCCTATATATTCTTTTTAAAAAGATGTTTCCTTATTTTTGAGAGGGAGATCGAGGATCCAAAGCGGGCTCCATGCTCTCAGCACAGAGCCCGATGCAGGGCTCGAACTCACGAACTGTGAGATCATGGTCTGAGCTGAAGTCAGATGCTCGACCAACTGAGCCACTCAGGCGGCGCCCCTGGATTTATATATTCTTTTCACCTTTGGAAGCATATTTTTGCATATATAAACAAATGTGTGTGTATTTCCTCCTTTTGATAGAAATTGGATAGGTTACTGTATATAATGTCTGTGACCTTTTCATAAATTACTATCACGTAGCAAGTGTAGTTGTATGTGAGATCCTTCGGTATCTGCACATAAAGGGTTTCCTTGGTGTTTATGCCTCGGTGCACAGTGAACATTGTTGCATGAGTTATTTGCCAGGCTCTCTTACTGGTGGACACTGAAGCCTTTCTGAGGTTGAGCTATTTCCGGGTTCCCCCTCAGGAAGGACCTCTGCACATGATTTCGCTTTGTGCAACTATAGCAACAGGGTCAAGTCCAAGAAGCGGACGTGCCGGGTCAGAGGGCTTATTTGATAGTTATAAAATGGTCAGATTACACTCCCATCAGCAGTGGGTACCGGGGCCCAATATTCTTTTTTTGATAGGTTTATAAAATTTAAAAATTCGTAACATTGCCTAACCAGACAGGCATAACTGGCTGGAAATGAATTCTGACTTTATCGAAAGTTTGAAACCCCAGCCCTTTGTCGCCGAGCATTCAAAAGGTGCGGCGCAGAAGTTGAACGTCTTTGGGACTGTTTTTTTCCTTTTTAAACGTTAGCCACAAGGACAATGAAGTGAGAGAAAGTGCCACCGTCGCCCTCCCCTGAGCGCAAGTCTTACAAATGTTCTTTCTGCTGCCTCTCCGCAGTCCAACAACTTAGTAATCCATTCCGTGGTGCAGCACTTGCAGCACACCCACAGCGCAGAGGGGGACGGGGCCGTGCCCCACCTCGTCACCTGCACCGTGGAACACGACTCCATCCGCCTGCCCCTGGAGCACCTGGCAAAGGAGCAGGTGGCCGGTGAGTGACCAGCCTGGCGGGATTCCCGCGGGGCAGCTCCGCTTACCTCCAGTACCGGATTCCAAGAGGAGGAACTCGCCCCTGGGACCTGTGGAATCATGTGCCCTCCTGCATGCGGTCCTCAGGTGCGGGGGCCACATGGCCTGTTCCCACGTGGGGGTAATCTGTAAACTGTAAGTGCTGCCAGTTTCCCCCTTAGGGACAAACTGGGTCATCAGCGTGTAGAACTAGTCATCTGATTTTCTGAATGATACTTCAGACTCTTGTACGTAACAGGTATGCACATAGTGAAATCGTATGCCTATCAGTGCTAAGCAGGGCTCTTCACTTGGATATTAATTAAATCTTGGCTCCTTTCTCTGTGAAGAACAAGGGTCAAATAGATATCAGCTTAGGGGGTAAACACAAGAATAACTGTGCTCCTGCTGCACGACTCCAGCTCGACACAGTGGGTGCGACTAGCCAGGCAGGCCGCGGGGTCGGGCGAGCTTGGCCAGCAGCAGCCCTGGGCACCTTTCCCTTCCCCTGTGATACGAAGTCTTGAGACACCGGGTGCAGACCGCGGACTTTTGAAAACTAAGAGCCTTTTGCTCCCTCAAGACAGCCCGGGTAAACACTTTCCTTTAAACAGACTGACGTCTCAGCCTCCTTCTTCCATCTGCCTGGAAACCTGAAGGTGAATCACGGGAAAGTATTTTTATCATAAAGATAAAGGACACAATGCCATGAAGCTCCACTTGACGATGAAGGCTTTTTGTTGATTTTCCCGTTGGACTGGTAGGAGAGTTTTTCTCTTTATGGTCTTACCATACTACTACTTTATTTTATTTTATTTTTAATGTTTATTTACTTACTTTTGAGAGAGAGAAAGAGAGAGAGAGTGTGTGTGTGTGTGTGTGTGTGTGTGTGGGACAGAGAGAGAGAGAGAGAGAGAGAGAGAGATTGAGAGTCTCAAGCAGGCTTCATGCTCAGCGCAGAACCCAACATGGGGCTCAATCCCACAACCCTAGGATCATGACCTGAGCTGAAATCAAGAGTCAGACACTCAACCTACTGAGCCACCCAGGTGCCCTGAAAAAAATGGACTTTCAAACAAAGACTGTAACAAGAAACAAAGAAGGATGGTAAATAATCATAAAGGGAACAATCTAATAAGAAGATACAACATTTACACATTTACAATGTGTGTAAATATTTATGCACACAACGTGGGAGCACCCAAATACCTAAAGCCGCTAACAACAAAGGAAGTAATCCATAGTAATACAATAATAGTAGGGAGATCTAACAACCAACTTACATCAATGGATTGATTATCCAAACGAAAAATCAATAAGGAAATTGTGGCTTTGAATGACAAATTGGACCAGATAGATCTAACAGATATATTCAGAACATTCCATCCTGAAACATCAGATTACACATTCTTTTCAAGTGCACATGGAGCATTCTTCAGAAAAGATCACATGTTAGGCCACAAAACAAGTCTCAACAAATTAAGAAAGACTGAAGTCATACCATGCCTCTTTTCCAGCCACAATGCGATGAAGCTAGAAGTCAACCACAAGAAAAACTCTGGAAAGAGAACAAACAACATGCGACTAACCAGTGAGTGGGTCAACCCACTTCAGAAAAGAAATTAAAAAATACATGGAGACAAATGAAACTGAAACACAACAGTCCAAAGAATTTGAGATGCAGCGAAAGCTGCTCAAAGAGGGAAATTTATAGCAATATAGGCCTAGCTCAAGAAGCAAGGAAAAATCTCAAATAAACAATGCTACCTTACACCTAAAGGAGCTAGAAAAAGAAAAACAAACAAAACCCATAACCAGGAGAAGGAAGGAAATAATAAAGATTAGAGCAAAAATGAATGGAATAGAAACTAAAAACAAAACAAAACAAAAACCAGATCAGTGAAACTAGGAGCCGGTTCTTTGAAAAGATCAACAAAATCCATAAACCTTTAGCCAGACTCATGAAAATAAAAAATAACCCCGCACAAAGTCACAAATAAAAGAGGAGAAATAACAACCAACACTGCAGAAATACAAAAGGTTATAAGAGAATATTATGGAACATTGTATGGCAACAAATTGGACAACCTAAAAGAGATGGATAAGTCCCCGGAAACATACAACCTCCTAAAACTGAAGCAGGAAGAAGTCGAAGATTTGAACAGACCAGTGACCAGCAAGGAAATTGAATCAGTAATCAAAAACTCCCAACAAACAAAAGTTCAGGACCAGATGGCTTCACAGGTGAATTCTACCAAACCTTTAAAGAAGAGTTAATACCTATTCCTCTCAAACTATTCCAAGAAACAGAAGAAGGATTACCCTGATACCAAAAGCAGATAAAGACACTACAAAAAAAAAGAGAACTACCGGCCAAGATCTCCGATGAACATAGATGCAAAAATTCTCAACAAAATATTAGCAAACCAAATCCAACAATACAATTAAGAAAATCGTTCACCACAATCAAGTGGAATTTATTCCTGAGATGCAAGGGTGGTTTGAAATTCACAAATCAATCAACATGATATATCACCTCAACAAGAGAAAGGATAAAAACCCTATGATCATTTTAATAGATGCAGAAAAAGCATCTGACAAAGCGCAACATGCGTTCATGATAAAACATGACCTCAACAAAGTAGGTTCAGAGGGAACATACCTCAACATAATGTGAAAAACCCGCAGCTAACATCATACTCAGCAGTGAAAAACTGAGAGCTTTCCCCATAAGATCAGAAATGAGACAAGGCTATCCACTCTCACCACACAGTACTGGAAGTCCTAGCCACAGCACTCAGATCAGAAAAATAAAAGGCATCCAGATTGGTAAGGAAGAAGTAAAAGTTTTCACTATTTGCAGTTGACGGGATACTCTATACAGAAAACACCAAGAACTTCACACACACACACACACAAACCTACTAGAAATGATAAATGAATTCAGTAAGGTCACAGGATACAAAACCAATATGCAGAAACCCATAGCATTTCTATACGCTAATAATGAAGTAGTAGAAAGAGAAATTAAGAAAACAGTCTCATTTACAACTGCACCAAAACCAGTAAGATACCTAGGAATAAGCAAACAGATGGAAGACCTATACTCTGAAAACCATAAAACACTGAGAAAAGAAATCAAAGACGACAAAGGTGGAAAGATACTCCATGCTCATGAGTTGGGAAGAGAAATATTTTTAAAATGCCCACACTACCCAAAGCAATCTACACATTTATTGCAGTCCCTATCAAAATACCAAAGCATTTTTCAAGAACTAGAACAAACAATCCTAAAATCTGTATGGGATCAAAAAGGCCTCAAATAGCCAAAGCAATTTTGAACAATGAGAACAAAACTAGAGGTAATACAACCCCAGCTTTCAAAATATACCGCAGAGCTGTAGTGATCAAAACAGTATGGTGCTGGTACAAAATAGACACATAGGTCAATGGGCTAGAATAGAAAACCCACAATAGAAATAAACCCACACTTATATGGTCAATTAGTCTTTGACGAAGTAGGAGAGAATATGACATGTGAAAGAGACATTCTCTTCAACAAGTGGTGTTGGGAAATCTGAACAGCTACGTGCAAAAGAACGACACTGGACCACTTTCTTACACCAAACACAAAAATAAACTCAAAACGGATTAAAGGCCTAAATGTGAGACCTGAAACCATAAAAATCCTAGAAGAGAGCACAGGCAGTCATTTCTTTGACGCCAGCCGTAGCAACTTCTTTCAATATATGTTTCTGAAGCAAGGGAAACAAAAGCAAAAATAAACTACTGGGACTACAACAAAATAAAAAGACTTCTGCACAGTGAAGGAAATAATCAACAAAAGAAGAAGAAAAACTGCTGAATGGGAGGAAATTTTGCAAATGATACTTCCCATAAAAGGTCAGTATTCAAAACATATAAAGAACTTATACAACTTAACATCAAAAAATCAAATAATTCAATTAAAAAATGGACGGAAGACATGACAGACATTTCTCCATAGAAGATCTCCAGATGGCCGACACATGAAAAGATACTCAGTATCACTAATAATCAGGGAAATGCAAATCAAAAACCTCAGTGAGATGTCACCTCACGCCTGTCAGAATGGCTAAAATTAAAAATCACAAAAGCAACAAGTGTTGGCGAGGATGTGGACAGAAAGGAAGACTCATGCACTGTTGGTGGCAATGCAAACTGTGTAGCTACTGTGGGAAACGGTATGGAGGTTCCTCAAAAAATTTAAAATAGAATTACCATATGATCCAGTAATCACACTACTGGATTTACCCAGAGAATGTGCAAACCCTAATTTGAAAAAGTATAAGCACTCCTATGTTTATTATGGCGTTATTTACAATAGCCAAGATATGAAAGCAGCCCAAGTGCCCGCTGATAGATGGATGGCAAAGATGTATACATACACCATGGAATATTACTCAGCCATAAAAAGTAATGAAATCTTGCCACTTGCAACAACATGGGTGGAACTAGAGAATATAATGTTAAATGAAACCGGTTACGCAGAGAAAGACAAATACCGTACGTTTTCACTCATACGTGGAATTTAGGAAAGAAAACAAACAAATTCAAAGAGACAAACCAAAAATAGACTCTCAACTATAGAGAACACACTGGTGGTTCCCCGTGGGCAGGTGGGTGGGGGGATGGGTGAAACAGGTGAAGGGGATTCATGGAGCACGGAGTAATGTATAGAATTGTTGAATCACTACATTGTACACCTGCCACCAGTATAACACTGTAGGTTAGTTATAGTGGAATTAAAATTTAAAAAAATTTTTTTGAGAGACAGCATGCATGTATGTGCGAGCAGGGGAGGGGCAGAGAGAGAAAGAGAGAGGGAATCCCAATAGGCTCTGTCAGTACAGAGCTAAATCCCATGAACCGTGAGATCATGACCTGAGCCGAAATCGAGAGTCGGACACTGAACCGACCGACTGAGCCACCCGGGTGCCCCCAAGATAAATTTTTTTTTTTAAAAAGATGCCCTTGGGGCACCTGGGTGACTCAGTTGATTAAGCGTCTGACTCTTGCTTTCTGCTCAGGTCATGATGTCATGGTTCGTGAATTCAAGCCCCACATCAGGCTTTGCACTGACAGTGCGGAGCCTGCTTGGGATTCTCTCTCCCTGTCTCCCTGTCCCTCCTCTCTCTGCCTCTTTCTCCCCTTCTCTCCCTCTCCCTCTCTGTCTCTCTCAAAAATAAATGCATAAACTTAAAAACAGAGAGAAAAAAGATGCTCTCATGAACTAAGGGCGGATTACCTCCTCTTGGGCCCCTCCGGAGCCGCACGGGGAGTGTGTCCCACGGATGCTCAGCGATGGAAGTGGCACGAGAGGAGCCTTCCGGTTGGCTGTTTCTGGGCACCGTGATAACGGGTGGCTTATACTCCTTCTTGATCGGTTTTGGAACTTTTACAATCGGTTACTTTTTTTTTTTTTTAATTTTTTTTTTCAACGTTTTTTATTTTATTTTTGGGGACAGAGAGAGACAGAGCATGAACGGGGGAGGGGCAGAGAGAGAGGGAGACACAGAATCGGAAACAGGCTCCAGGCTCTGAGCCATCAGCCCAGAAGAGCCTGACGTGGGGCTCGAACTCACGGACCGTGAGATCGTGACCTGGCTGAAGTCGGACACTTAACTGACTGCGCCACCCAAGCGCCCCAGATCGGTTACTTTTTAATGTGGAAATACTTTTGTTAAGCTGTATCTAAATGAACTTTCAGCAGAGGTTATTTCGTAAGATTAACCTCGGTCCTTGGGTCTTTTCCTCAGCGGTCACCTTTGTGCCGGTGTCCAAGGTGAGCGGGCAGGTGGAGGTTGAGGACATCCTGGCCGCCGTCCGCCCGGCCACGTGCCTCGTGACGGTCATGCTGGCCAATAATGAGACTGGCGTCATCATGGTGAGTTGTTTATCCTTTTAAGAAAACGTAGTGCGGGGTGAAGGGAGCCCACGCTCTGCTTGATTTTCTCGGGCACCACACCTGGGGCCTCTTCCTCTCGTTTTTCTTGTTTGTCGCCTGTCCTCCTTCATGACTCTGTGTTTCTTTCATTGGGTTTTCATGAAATCAGAGCAACATCCTCAACTGTTTCTTTTTCCCTGCTTCAGCCCGTTGCTGAAATCAGTCAGCGAATCAAAGCCCTGAACCGGAAGCGGGCGGCTTCCGGACTGCCTGGCATTCTGGTGCACACGGACGCCGCGCAGGCCTTGGGGAAACGGCGCGTGGACGTGGAGGCTCTGGGCGTGGACTTCCTGACCATCGTGGGGCACAAGGTGCGTCCACAGAGGCCTCCTCCCCCCCGTGACCTCGAGGCTCACCTTAGAGCAGGGCCCACAGCGCCACTGATCATCCGTCTGTCATCCAGGGCGCCCGGGGGACATGGTGCAGCAGCCTGCGGCCCCCGCCCGCGGGGGCTAAAGAAGGGGGGCCAGCAGCAGCTGGAGTGCCGTTTGATGCGTGGCACGGGGGGAGAGTGGGGCAGGAGGGGCCGGCCAGGCAGGGCTGTGGGAGGGTACTGAGGGCCCAGGTGAGACATAAGGCAGGTGGCTTTAGCCAGGTGGTGAGTGTTCTCTGCCGTGGGCAGAGAGCGCCTGCAGACCCCTCGCCAGCCCACTCGTGTCCCCGCCTCCGCCGCCCCGGGGACGGAAGAGGTGGGGTTTAAGACGTTGCCTTCTCTAACTTGATTGAAAGCGCGGCTCCTGAACGCAGAGGTTCAGCTCTTCTCTTTACGGTGGAAGAGAGAAACGTGAGCAGGGAACGCCCTTCTGAGGCTTTGCTCATCTTTCTGGCAGTGGACCGGAACCTCAAGTGGTTTTAATCCTCTATTTTGAAGCATGGTACTCAGCTAGTTTCCAAAGGAGTATGTGTGCCGACCTGACGCCGTGGTTCTTAACTGATTTTTGCAAATGATGATTCAAAAACGTGGAGTCGTACCCAGGAAAAGCCCTTGGCAGTCTCTAGTTCCAGCCGCTCTCCTTTTATGAATTCTGTTCTGTGATGTGCAGTCAAGCTGTGTTGCCACTGGGCTGGGAACAGGAGTGCAGGCTCCGTCCTGGACCCCGAAGGCGATTTTGACTCCGGCACGTCCAGAATGGTGACAGGTAGCACGGCTGTGGGGCTTACACAGCACACAGGATTTCTCTGGGTGCCTCTAAGCACTCAGCACGTGTACAGAGTAGGAACTCGGGAAGTTCTTGTTGAATAAATGACCGACCTTTCTTTCCAGTTCTATGGTCCCAGGATTGGAGCACTTTACGTCCGCGGACTCGGTGAACTTACCCCTCTGTACCCTATGCTGTTTGGAGGTGGACAGGAACGGAATTTCAGGCCAGGGTAAGATAGAAGGTTAATAGAAGTTTCTGACCTACTGGTGATACTCTTGGTCTGTAGGGCAGTCACTTGTCTTTGTCTCTCGGAAGAACTGTAGTAGCCCATTCTCTGTCACTACTGAGTCAGAATTTGCCCCACTGATGGATTCTGCACCTAGGACTCCCAGATCTTCGGTCTCTATGGGGATGATTCAACACGGGAGCCCTCCTTGCTGAGATGTACTGCTGTTCTCATGACCGTGGGATGAGCGGGGCTGCACAGAAGCACTTGTTTCCTTTCTGGCAGCTCCTGTGTCCCCATGACACACAGTGGTACTTTAGCCAGGACCACACCTTTTATCAGAAATGCTAATAAGAAGGAGAAACCAGAACATGGTGGTGGGTTCCTTGGGTTTTCTTTTGCGTCCTTTCTCCTGACTTACAACTGGTGGAGCCTGCAACCCAGAAACACCAATGGAAGTGTCAGCGAGGAAAAAGAAAACGTAAAGAAGAACTAAATGGAAATTTTAGAGCTAAAAACTACAGCAACCAAAGTCCAAAGCTCCGTGGATGGGCTCACCAGCAGGATAGGGGCACCAGAGGAAGGAGAATGTGAACTGAAAGAGAACAACAGAGTTACCCAATCCAAACAGCAGGGAGGCAACAGACTGGAAAAAACTGAAACCATGCCTCAAGGACCTGTGGGACTATAACAGAAAATCTAACATTCATTTCATTGGTGTCCCAGAACGAAAGGAGAAAGGGTGGGGATGAGAAGGAACTTGAAAAAAAAAAATGGCTGAAAACTTCCCAAATTGGCAAGAGACATATACCTACAGATTCAGGAAGCTGAACAAACCCCAAGCAGGATGAACCAAAGGAAATCTATGCCAAGGCATATAGTTAAACTTCTGAAAATGAAAGCCAGAGTAAAAATCTTGAAAGCAGCTAGAGGAAAAAAAAAAATGACACCTTTCCTATAGAGTAAAAGTAATTCAAATGGCAGTGTATTTCTCATCAGAAACCCCGGGGGCCAGAAGGAAGTGATGCGATATGTTGCAAGTGCAAAAGCACTGTCAAGCCAGAATCCTGTACAGGCAGAAATACCCTTCAGGAACAAAGGGGAAAGCAAGACATTCTCTAATAAAGGAAAGCTAGCAGGATTTGCCCTCCAAAGACCAGTGCTAAAAATGACAAAAGGGAGTTCTTTAAACAGAAAGGAAATAGTAAAAAAAGGAAACTTGGAACATCAGAAAGGAAGGGAAGGGAAGGGAAGGGAAGGGAAGGGAAGGAAGCATGTTATGGGTAAATAAAATAGACTTTCCTCTTGAGTTTTCTTAATTATATTTGATGGCTGAAGCAAAAATGATAGCACTGTCTAATGTGGTTCAAAATATATGTGGAAGAAATATTTAGGATAATTATAAATGGGGGAGGGCTAAAAGGATGTAAATGGAAGTAAGGTTCTACTCACTGGAACATCTCAAAAATGTTCAAATAACCCACAGGGAGGTAGGAAAAAGAAAACAGAGAAATAAAAAACAGAATAAACAGAAAAAAAAAATTTAATGGCAGACCTAAGCCCTAACATATTGATTACATTAAACGTAAGTGATCTAAATGTAGCAATTAAAAGACAGAGCTTGGCAGAGTGAATTTTTTAAAAAATTGACCTAACTATAGTTGAGCCTTGAACAAACAACGCAGGGGTTAGTGGTGCCAACCCCTGCACAGTTGAAAATCTGCATGTAACTTTTTAAATTCCCCCCAAACTTAACTGCTAATAGCCTACTGTTGACTAGAAGTCTTACTGACAACATAAGCAGTCAATGCATATTTTGTATGTCACACGTATTATACATTATATTCTCCACAATACAGTATGCTAGCAAAAAAAATATGGCAAAAATTATGAGGAGAAAATACATTTATAGTACTATAAAAAACCTGCATAAAAGTGGACGCATAGTGTTCAACCCTGTGTTGTTCAAGGGTCAAGTATATATGCTATCTTTAAGAAACTCACTTCACATATACTGATAGAGGCTGAAAATTAAAAAATGGAAAAATATGTATCAGACAAACCTTAATCAAAGGAAAGCAGGAATGGCTATATAACATTAGATAAAGGAGACTCTAGAGCAGAGAAAATTACCAGAGACACAGAGGGGACATTATATAATGATTAAAGAGTTAGTCCACCAAGAAGTCCTACCAATCCTAAATGTCAATGCTCTGCACGATAGAGCTGCAAAATAGTGTGAGGCAAAAACAGATTGAACTGAATGAAAAGAGAAATAGTCAACCCACAACTGCACTTGGAGACGTCAACATCCTTCTCTCAACAACGGATACAACAACTAGACAAAAGTCAGCCAGGATATGGAAGAACTCAGTCATACCCAACAACCAACCTATTGAAGTGTTTAGAACACTTCATCCAACAGCAGCAAAATATACATTCTTTACAAGTGCCACAGAATATATACTAAGATAGACTATGTTCTGTGCCATTAAACAAACCTCAGTAAATTTGAAGAACTGAGGCACCGGTGGTTCAGTCAGTTAAGCATCTGACTTTGGCTTGGATCATGGTCTCACAGTTCTTGAGTTTGAGCCCCACATCTGTGCTGATGGCTCAGAGCCCGGAGCCTGCTTTGGATTCTGTATCTCCCTCTCTCTCTGCCCCTCCCCCACTCATGCTGTGTGTCTGTGTCTCTCAAAAATAAAACATTTTTGGGGCGCCTGGGTGGCTCAGTCGGTTGAGCATCCGACTTCAGCTCGGATCATGATCTCACAGTCTGTGAGTTCGAGCCCCATGTCGGGCTCTGTGCTGACAGCTCGGAGCCCGGAGCCTGCTTCAGATTCTGTGTCTCCCTCTCTCTCTGACCCTCCGCCATTCATGCTCTGTCTCTCTCTGTCTCAAAAATAAATAAACGTTAAAAAAAAAAAAATAAATAAAAAATAAATAAATAAATAAAAACATTTTTTTAAATTAAAAAAAAACTACTACAATTTACTTAATATGAGAGTAGAGCATTTAAATAGCTTTATAATTATTAGGAAAAGGAGATTATTTTGTAATTAAAAAAATTTTTTTTAATGTTTATTTTTGAGAGAGACAGAGACAGAATGCGAGTGTGTTAGGGGTAGAGAGAGAGGGAGACACAGAATCCAAAGCAGGCTCCAGGCTTCGAGCTGTCAGCGCAGAGCCTGACGTGGGGCTTGAACCCACGAGCCGTGAGATCATGACCTGAGCTGAAGTCAGACGCTCAACCAACTGAGCCACCCAGGCGCCCCCATTTTGTAACTTTAAACCCCCCAAAAATAAATCTCCAGGGCCAGATAGTTTCATGAGAGAATTCTGCCAAACATTTAATGAATTAACACCATTTCTATGCAGTCTCTTCTAGAAAAGTGGAGGAAGGAACATTTCCCCAATTCATTTTATGAATTTATACCCAAGCCAGACAAAGGTGGTATAAAAAAATAAAACTATGGACCAGATATCCCTCATGAATTCAGATGCAAAAATCTTGAACAAAATATTAGCAAATGGAATTCAGCAATATATAAAAATAATACACACACCACAATAAAACAGAGTTTGTTCCAGGAATTCAAGGCTGGTTCAGTATTCAAAAATCAATCTATGCAATATAGCATAGTAAAGAAGAAAAATAACATCATTTAATGTAGAAAAAGCATTTAACAAAATTCAACATTTATTCATTAAGAAGTCTCACAATGATATGACCAGAGAACTTCTTCAGTTTGAAAAGGGCATTTACAAGAAAATCTACAGCTAACATCATACTCAGTAGTCAAAGCCTGAATGTTTTACCCCTATGATCAGGAACAATCTGGGGATGTCCACGCTTACCTCTTTTTTCAACAGTTCTGGAAGTTCTAGTCAGTGCAGAAGGCAAGAAAAGGAAATATGAGGGATACAGATTGGAAAGGAAGAGGTAAAACTGTCCCTATTTATAGTCTCTGTAGAAAATCCCAAGAAGTATATAAGAAAACGCCTAAGACTGATAAGTGAATTCAGCAAGATCACAGGTTACAATACAAACATACAAAAATCAACTATATTTTTGTACATTGGTAATGAACATATGAACAACAAAATTAAAAAATACAATACCATTTATAATCACTCAAAAATAGAAAGCTAACAAAATGCGTACAGGACTTGTAAGCCAATAACTACACGATGTGGATAAAAGAGAGCAAAGATCTAGGTAAGTGGAGAGATATACTCTGTTCATGGATCAAAAGATTCAGTATATAAAGATGTCAATTCTCCCCAAACTGGTAAATGTTTAGTCCAGTCTCTGACAAAAGCCCAGCAAGTAAACCAATGGAACAGAATAGATACAATCAGAAATATGCCGAAATGATTTTTGACAAAGATACAAACGTAATTCAGTGGAGGAAAGATTCTCTCTTTCAACAGATGGTGCTAGACCAATTAGACATCCTTGGTCAGGAAACCACCCTCCCATCTAAGTCTCACATCTTATAAAATATTAACTCAAGATACATGATGAACTTAATGTAAAACATAAAACTATAAAACTTTTAGAAAACAAAAACAGGAAAACATCTTCAGGCTCTAGGGCTCAGCAAAGAGATCTTAGACTTGATACCAAAAGTATCCATAAAAAGGAAAATTGATAAACTGAACTTCATCAAGATTTAAAACTTTCACCCTGCAAAAGACTTTGTTAAGAGGATGAAAAGACAAGCTGTGCACTGGGAGAATAGGTTCTCAAATGATGGCTTCAACAAAGGATTAGTATCTAGTATATATAAAAAACACTCAAAATTCAACAGCCCAAAACCCCAAACAATTCAATCAAAAAATGGGCGAAAGACATAAACAGGCATTTCACTAAAGAAGATACACAGACAGCAAAGAAGCACATGAAATGATAATCAACATCGTTAGCTATTACGGAAATGCAAAAGAAACTTCAGTGAGCATCATCTGACACCTATCAGCATGGCTAAAACAAAACCCTGTGACAACACCGAGTGCTGAGAGTACAGAGACACGGCATCACTCATACACGGCTGATGGGAGTTTGAAGTGGTCCACCCGCTCTGGAAAACAGCCTGGCAGTTTCTTTTAAAATTAAATATGCACCCATCATACAACCTAGGAATTTCACTCCTGGACATTCATCCCAGAGAATGAACACTTGTATTTACACAAAAATCTGTACACGAGTGTGTATAGCGGCTTTATTTATAATAGCCCCAAAGTGCAAACAGCCCAGATGTCCATTAATGAGTGAATGGCCTGAAAGGCTGTGGCACATCTGTACCGTGGACACTACCCAGTAACGAGAAAGAATTCACTCTTGATACACACGACAGCCCAGAATCTCCGGCGAATTATGGTGTATGAAAAAAGCCAATGCCCCAAAGTTATAGCTCTCTAATTCCATTTATAGAACATTCTGAAAGCGACAAAATTAGAGGTGGCGGACAGATTAGCAGTTGCCAGGAGTTAAGGAAGCAGTGGGGCTGCAGGGAGGCTGGTCTGGTTATAAAAGGCCAACGTGGGGACCTTTGTGGCAGAAATGTTCTGTATCTTATCCGTATCCTGGTTGTGATCTTGTGCTATAGTGTTATTAGGGCAAAGCTGAGTGACAGAATGCCTCTATAGTATTTCTTATAACCACATCTGACTCTACATTCTCTTAAAAAAAAAAAAAGTTTAAAAAAAAAGGGCAGAACGTCAGGTGTTCTGGAAGCTCAGTAGGTGGACAGGGAGGGGGAAGCAGGGTTTGTGTTGCTCTAGATGGAGGGTAGAGGGCTACCCGAACGCCCCGAGGGAGGGAAGGCTCCAGGTTCTACAGGGGGTCCTGACTCTTCCACGTGGGCAGCCCCTGCCCAGGCAGTCACAGGTGGTAGGCCTCTGAGAGGTGCTCTTGGTCTGGACGAGCTGCCCTACAGGTGAGTGGGGTGAGGTCTAAAGAGGGAATGTCCCGGACCTTCCCCAGGTGTCAGAGCCCGTCTCCGGGGACACAACTGACCAATAAACTTGTCAAAGGAAGCTCAGCAGGGTCACGTTACCTGTACTACCCTGCGCTTCGAGTTCACTTGTCCCCTTATCTACTGGGCAGCAAGCAGCCGCCAGCCCCAAATGTTTACGAAAACTTTGTGTAGCCAAAACTTAAAATTAAGAAAATTAATAAGTTAATGAAAATAGAGCGAAGAGTTCTGCTTTTAGCTTGTTAGGTCTGAGCGAGAGCCACCCGCCTGCAGGGGCCCTCCTGTCCCTCTCCTGCACACACACAATCTCTAATAACAAAGGATTCGTCCCGTATGATAGTTGAGAAGCTTCAGCTGAAGGGAACAGTGTTGAGCTGAGGTCTTTGGACCCCTGCCTGGTTCGACAGGGAGGCCCAAAGAGGCAGGCCCTGGGGTCTGCAGTTGGAGGAGGGGTCTTTCCTGGGTGGGAAGAGGATCCAGACAGAATGGTCACTGCAAACACCCAACATAATATTGCCCAAGATGGGCCGTGTCAACTGGGACTGGACTGGGAGTGTCCACATGGAGGGTTTGGGGGTCTACGGCTGCCACTGAGGCAGCCACATGGCACATGTCTAGGAAAAGTGTTGGTGTAATTTTGTTTTTGTTTTAATTCATGACTTCTGCAGACAGGATTCCTTCCAGGGACACTTGCTAGTTGCTTTGCATGGAAATAGGACTGAATGAATCCCTTGTCTCTTACAGGACAGAGAACACCCCAATGATTGCCGGCCTTGGGAAGGTAAGCCTTGCTGAGCTTGGACAGGTGAAGCGGGTGCTTTGTCTCATGTGTAGGAAAACCTGAGTCTTGCTCCAGGGGTGTCCCCTTTACTCCCCCATGCACGACACCCCGACACCTGATGTGGTGCAGGGGGGAAGGCTTCCACAGGGGACAATTCTGGGGCACCAGCTGGGTGTCCTACAGTTTAACTCAACTCTAACACTGTCCACCTGGAGATGGCGTCAGACCCCGCAGGCCAAGTGCTCAGGCCCCCAAGACTGCCCCCACCAGCCCCACATCACACGCCAGTTGTCAGTGCCAGCAGCCAGCTATAGATCTGAGGTTCCCGTGACCCCCTCCTCGGGTTCAGTTAGTTTGCCAGAACGGCTCACAGAAGTTACAGAAACACTTTGCTCGCTAGATTATTGGTTGAGTGTGAAAGGATGTGATAAAGGAGACAGACATCCGGACGGAAGAGACGCGCAGGGCAAGGTGTGGGGGAGGTGCTATCCCAGCAGCACCTGCATGTGTTCAGCAACCCGGAAGCTCTCTAGACCCACGCTATTGGGATTTTTGTGGAGGCTCTGATCAGTCCTTCACTCCATGTTTAGCGCCCCACCCCCACCCCCTCCGGAGAATGTGGTAGCGGGGTGAAAATTCCAAGCCTCTAATCATGACTCAGTGACCAGTGCCCTCCCAGAGCCCACCCGGAGTCTCCACGTTAGAATAAAAGATACTCGTATCTCCTGGGAAATCCCGAGGGGTTTAGGAACACTGTGTCAAGAACCGAAGTCTAAATACTAGAACAAGAGGTGCTCCTAGCTCTTATCACTTAGGAAGTTACAGGGGTCTCAGGAGCTCTGTGCCGGGACCCAGGCACTGAGGCCTATTTTTTTCCATCATCTCATGATCTGTTTCCCCAGGACTTTGGGAGAGATCATGTCCGTGAGCCCAATAAATGGACTGATGTTAGAAAAAGCCTCAAGTTACATTCATCATCCCGGAAGTATACTTTTTGAGTTCTGTGGAGTGGGTTGCACGTGCTTAGCATTGAAAGCGAAAAGCTCTTTCCTCAAGCCTCTGCTGATATGAGAAATATAGTCATGTCTTCACAGCAGAGACCAACGGTCAGGCCCACAGGTTTGCTGGGCCCCTGGGCCACCCCGGCACCCCCCTGGTTGTCCTTCCAGGGTGGCATTTGCAGCAGGAGATCCCATATGCTGGCACCTCAGCTCCCTGCTGCAGCTGCACCTTTGCCCGCATTCTCGGACTGTCCCCCCTTTCCCGGCCCGGGCCCCACTCCCTGGAGATGACTCCCAGGCTGGTCCGGGTGTCCTCCCGGCTTCCCTCCCTCCCTGTGCGCTTCCCGAGGAACCACCCCTCCTGCCTGTGTCCTCCGTGCACCTCCTCCTGTGCCTCTCCACTAGAATGTTCCCAGCTTTCCAGACTGCCTTTCCGGCCGCCCTGCAGCCTCCTCCCCAGCCTTCCCACCGCCATACAGCCTGCCGGCCAACCTCCTGATGCCCCCCAGCCTCCTCTCCACAACTAACATCGCCCTCGGGGCTCTCCCCCTGTCCTGCAGCTCCACCACCAGCCTGTGCTCAGGGCTTTGAACTTGGCATCTCAGGGCAGGTCCTGACCTTTCTCCTGAGAGACCCACATCCCCCACTGCTTACTTGGCATTCCCGCTGGGCGGGCACACGCGTCTCCTCCCTGGCTCCCCTCCCTCTCCATGGTGCCTGCCGCCATCCAGCACCTCATTGGAGAAATCCAGGAGATGCCTTGTCCTGCCTGGTCCTCGTCCCCTGCACCTGATGAGCAGCCAGTGAGTCCTGCGTCCTGTCTCCACAATATACTGAGGTCTGCGGCCTGTGCGTCTCCAGGGCCTACCCGTCTGGACTGGGTCATCTCCATCTGTAGTCTGCACTTAGCTCCTGATCCTGCCTGTCCTGGGCGCCCCGGCCTTGTCCCCCTCCGTCACTCTGTGCTGGGAACACACCTGCCCCTCCCTCTCCCTCTGCCGTGGCCGTGAACGCCCTCACTCTGTGCACAACCACACCCCTCCCCCCCCCCCCCCCCCCCCCCCCCCGGCCCGCCCCCGTCTGCATGATGCTGTCCTCCTCTCTGGAACGGAGCTGCTGGAACC
The DNA here is from genome assembly GCF_022837055.1 of Prionailurus viverrinus. NCBI lineage: Eukaryota > Metazoa > Chordata > Mammalia > Carnivora > Felidae > Prionailurus > Prionailurus viverrinus. The sequence continues at coordinate 2,229,664 of NW_025927607.1, forward strand.
AGCAGGATCTCTGGTGCTGGGAGGTGTCAGGCAGGGCCTGATAAAGTAAATTCCTGTTGAACAGGTGAAGATAACTCTTCCGAAGCACGTATCCTGGCCCCTGGCACACGGTCGCACTCAGTAAACATGATCTATTCCTGATATTGCAGAAAATGAGCACTGTGAGGAAATGTCACTTCTCTGTTATCAGTAAATCTCACCTCCGCTCTTGAAGGCTGCTTTATTCTCCTTTGTTCTAGGACAACTGAGCATACTTTTTCCCTCTGCTGTTCCTGTGTCCCCAGGCTGCGGAGCTGGTGACCAAGAACTGGGAGGCTTATGAGGCCCACATGAGAGACGTTCGCGACTACCTGGAGGAGAGGCTGCTGGTGAACCCCGGGATCCGCGGGGACGGGGTGGGGGGCGGAGCTGTGAGCCCGGGATCCGCGGGGGCGGGGCTGTGAGCTAGGGGGTCACGGGAGGTGGTTGGGGGTGGGGCTGTGAGCCCGGAATCCGCGGGGGCGGGGCATGCGGTCAGCCCCATCTTTCCCCGGTTGAGCGTGAGGGTGGAGGTCGGTGCCACCCAGGCAGCAGACAGGGCAGGGGTTGACTGGGTCAGGGGGCTTTGAGGACAATCAGGGGGGAGGGGGGAGGTTGGAGGACAGAAGCCCGAGTCCGACACCCCCCCCCTCCAATGGGCTCTAGGCCTGTGGGCCGGTCTCGGCCGCCGCGTGTGGGAAATGCCACAGAACTAGTGTATCTGGGGGTTGCACGGGGAAGAGCCACCGTATTCAGAATTTTTGTCCTTGTTAACTTTGCTTACCAGTTTCCGTAACTCTTATGGGTCGCTGCTTATTGATGAAATCCTTATTTTATGTGACGAGGTTGGGATTTTGTCTTCCAGAAAAGGCTCAAGGTCAAACCGTTGATGGGGGTGGGGGGAGGGGCTTTGAAACCGCCGTTGAACACCCCGTTGATTTTTCAGGCTGAATTTGACAAGCAGAGAATCCATCTGAACAGCCGCTTTCCAGGAACTGAGCGACTTCCCAACACCTGCAACTTTTCCATCCGGGGACCCCAGCTCCAAGGTGAGCAGGGTCTGTAGGTCCCGCGTGGGGTGGTGGGGGCGGTGGGAGCAGACGGGGCTGCGCCGAGCACTTGGTGCCCCGGCCAGTGCGGGGCACCGGGAGCAGCGCAGCCTTGCTGTCCCCAGGAGGCCGGGCCCCTGTGCACCGCTTCCTGCTCTCCCTGCCTGGGCTCACTGCTCTGGGCAGGTGGCACCCCGGGCGAAGCGCCTGCCCCAAGCTGATGGGGAATGAGGTGACAGGGACTAGGCTTTAGATCGGCTTGTCCATTTCTGTCAGCAGGTTTGACACAATATCTTATGAGGATAAGGGAGAGGAGAGGGGTCAGCTTTAAAATTTGGCCCCGAGTCAGGACGAAATGCACGTCTGTGGGGTTCGTTCGTTCCTGCGATGACAGGTCTCCCCTGCTGGAAACCCAGGGATGAAAATCAGGCCTGGCTCCCCCAGTGCCCTGAGGCCAGTTCCAGGGCGCTGAGCTGCCTTGTTTCCCAGCACAGGGGAGCCTCTCTGCAGAGCAGTCCTGACTGTGTAGGGAGGAGGTGGTTGCCCCCTGGGCAGGGAGGAGCGCAGCCCTTCTGCACCATGTACGGGGGTGGCTGCACTATGTAGGGGGGAGGGGGGCACAGCCGTGACCACAGCGGATGGGAACCTGGGCTGGATGCTTTCTCGCTGCGAAGGAGCCTAGGCTCTTGGCTGCCTCTCCGGCTCGCCTTGCTGTGGGGAAGAAAGTTCCTGTCACCTTCCCCATTTTTGGGGGCAGATGTACTGTATTCAGTGATGACCTATGTTAATTTAAGTGAGACAGGTTTTTTTGTTGTTGTTTATTTTTGAGACGGAGAGAGACAGAGCATGAGCAGGGGAGGGGCAGAGAGAGGGGGAGACACAGAATCCGAAGCAGGCTCCAGGCTCCCAGCTGTCAGCACAGAGCCTGATGCGGGGCTCGAACTCAGAGATTGCAAGATCATGACCTGAGCTGAAGTCAGACGCTCAACCGACTGAGCCCCCCAGGCGCCCGAGATTGTTTTTTTAATTAAGTCAGTAGATTTATTATTTTAATCTCTGTGCTTACAAAAGAAAAGGAGGTGCCTTCCTTAATAAAGCCACCCCCCTGGGTGGCTCCACCTCCAGAAAACACAGATGTTACGTTGAAGTGTTACTACGGGGAAGTGTTACTATTAAGGAAGGCAGCTGCTGAGAATTCTGAGCATCCTTCCTGGGCACTTGATCGGAAGTCATGTTTCGAGGGCAGTTTTATGAGGCAGCATCGTGTGCGAGAGGAGCCATTTTCTCTGGGTTTTGCTGCCCGGTCACCTAGGATGAGAGGGTCCTGTGCCCTGGAACCACCCCCCCCCCCCAGGTGGCCTGAGGGGGGTGGCCTCAAAACGTGGCAGGAGGGCCGAGAAGAGGTGGACAGGTGGGGCCCGCCTGCACCATCCGCCTCAGAGCCGCGTGCCGTGTCTCCGCAGGCCGTGTGCTGTTGGCACAGTGCAGGACGCTGCTGGCCAGTGTGGGGGCCGCCTGCCACTCGGACCAGGTAGATCGGTAAGTGCTCCGGTGCTGGGCCGCGGTGTCCAGGGCGCATCCAGCAGCCAGGACAGGCCACTGGGCCTGGGGTTTCCAGAGCCGCGCAGCCAACGGGGACACAAAAAGTGGCCAGACGCCGCAGGGCCGAGGGGAGGAGGGGAAACTGCAGCCTAAGGGAGGTCGCGAGGGAGGGAAGGGGCAGGGCAGGCCGCAGGAGCTCCCTTCGTCCTCAGAAAGTGGGGGTCTTCTGAAGGGTTGCGACAGGCCTGTGGACACCTGTCTGGTGCAGGGGGATTACAGGACGGCAGGCCCAGGCAGGCAGCCAAGGCTGAGGCAGGAGGGGACAACTGTGGGGCCCGGGCATCGGCGGCAGTGGCCAGACCCCGGTGGAGGAGGAGCAGGGGTTCGGCTTCCCACTTGCCGTGAGTGGGGGTGGGGGGTTGGGCCGCAGAGGCGGGCGCGGTGCTGGAGAGACAGAGCAGAGCCGTGGTCAGCAGCGGGGTGTCACAGAGTCTGTGGCTGCGCACGTGAGCTTGACCGCAGTAGGCCAGAGCTCTCCTGAGGGCTGCGTGGGGATGACAGGGCCTCCTGGGGGCCTCAGAGCCCTGCAGGGGGCACTGCATGAGGGCAGGTGGGGCCAGGGGCCGGCATGTGGCAGCCAGAGTGAATGTCAGGAGCAGTGAGGCCGGCCGGTGTGCAGTGCAGAAGGGGGGCGCAGGGGGCTGCCCCTTACCAAGTGCTCCCGTAGTCGTGGCTCAGGGTGTTCCCCACAGCCCTCAAGAAAGGATCTGAGCGGCCCATTCCCCAGATGAGGAAACTGAGATAGCCCCAAGATGAGGGGGAGGGGAGTGAGGAGGATGAGGAGGGGCCGACAGCACAGCAGGTAAGGGACACGTGTCCAGGGTGGCCCCTGCGAGGGTAGGAGGGGGAGGGGTGGAGGCAGCTGCTCACTGCCCCCTGGCTGTGCCCTTCGGGAACAGGAAGTGACGCCACCCAGCCAGGGGAGGGCCAGGAGCCAAGAGCCGTGAGCTGTGTCACCTCTCACCTGCATGGACCCTTGGTGACCAGGGGCGGTGGAAGTCACCCCTTCCACATAGCCCTGTGCACGAGGGGTGTTTATCTGGACGGTTTTCAGGGCACCGTATGTGACAGGGACTCCCGGGACTGTGCGTGTGGGAGGCCCATGGGCCCTGAACAGTGAACCCTCCGGAGCGAAGGGCTCCGGAGCTGCCCTACGAGTGGTTTCTAAACTCTCAAAACGCTGGTGGGGCCCCATGTGCCAGGGCCTGGCGCTGGGGGCTGTGGAAAATACAGCCCCCGCCTCTCGGCGCGGCCGCGTGTCTCCCCAGAGACCTGTCACTCTCCCCGAGGATGAGAAGCCCTGTGTCCCAGGTGCTTGGGCTGTCTTGGTGCCCGCCTACCCTGGGGCCGATGGGCCGTGTGGAGCCCGGGCACCAGCGGTGGGCCCAGAGGTGCTTGGCAGAGAGGGGAGCAAGTCTATGCAGCCCCAAGTCGGGGAGCCGGCCGGGAGCAGAAGGGGCAGGGTCCCTCCCCGAGCCCCCAGGAGCACAGGAGAGCCTCTCCTCCAGCGGCTGACGCCAGCTCTCCCCACCCCCACCCCCACCCCCAGGCCATCCCCAGTGCTGCTGAGCTGCGGCATCCCCTTCGACGTGGCCAGGAACGCGCTCCGGCTCAGCGTGGGCCGCAGCACCACCAGGGCCGAGGTGGACCTCGTCGTGCAGGACCTGAAGCAGGCCGTGGCCCGGCTGGAGGGCCCGCCTGGCTCCAGGGGCGCCTCATAGGAAGCCCTTTGTGGGCACAATGCAGACGGCTCCCATCTTAATCCGTGCAAGTCTTCACTTTGTCCCGGAGAGTCTGACACAGCGACTGGACTGTGTGTGCGTGTGTGTGCATGTGCGCGTGTGTGTGTGTGCACCTGCATGCGTGCGCGTGAGGCCTTCAGGCCTCCTCCCCTGTCCTCGGGTCAGGCAGACGCCACAGGTGCTCACAGGCCCAGGACACAGATGCCTGTGCGGGACTGTCACCGTCACTGCTACCCAGTGGCCTCTATTGAGGTGGAGACGTTTCAGCCACGTGCTCCCCCGTGGGAAGTGGGGTGAGGCGTTCTTATCCAGAAGACAGATGCTAGTATCTGTAAGCGATTGTCGGTCGCATCATGAGAATAGGAAACCTGATTTTTGCTGCAGTCACGTCCTCCCCTACGTGTTTGCACAGCAGTCGTCTGTGTGCCCTCCCCTCGTGCCCAGGGCCCTCTGCAAGCCCTTGCTCGACAGGTGGGGGCCCCCCGAAGGTCAGGCCCCACTCCCTGCTCCGCGTCCTCCTGCTTCCCCATCCCGCCTGTCCCTCAGCCCTCCGGCCACTGCGCCCCTCCCTGCACCTCCCCCCCACACCTCCCTGCACACAGCCCTCAGGCCCCGCAGTCTTTTCCTTTTGGTCAGTTACTCAGGGTTTCAGCTCGGACATGGGCGCGACTGGGCTTGGGGTCATTCCTGAGCAGTGGGAGTCAGTCTGGCCCTGGCTCCGCCCGCGTCGTAATCTCATCCACGGAAGGATTCTTTTATTGTCACAATTGCTCTGTGGCGTCCTGGTACGCCTCAGCACTCAGGCTCCTGGAGACACTTAACACAGGAGTGATTTTTTAATTGAATAAACGCTTGTAACTTGTGGCTTTAAGGTGTCAAGAGCTACGTGATGACATTGAGGCCACAGTTGTCAGAAATTAAGTGAACTAATAAAATATTTCAGTGCTTGTGTGAGGCGTTTTGTGGTTTCTCTAGCAGGTGTTTTCTCTGGGGTTCATAGCGTGTCTGAGCCGGCCGCGGAGGCGGAGTTGGAGGGTTGGGCAGTGACCCCAATTTGTCACCATATGATTAGGCTTCAGCTTAAGAAATTCAGCTTGAGATTGTGTGTCTGGGGGCCCTTAAGAACAGGTCACTAAAGTTGAGCGTCCTGCTGCCTCTGGGCAGAGGCCTCGGTGACCCCAACTTGCCCAGCGAGAAACGAAGGGTGTCCAGCCCCAGTGAAGAGAGCAGTCTGGGAAAGACGCGTGGCAGCTCAGACTGCCCTGCGGACCCCCAGCTGCAGCCCCAGAGACTCGGTCGCTGCGGCTGGGGACTGGGCTGAGCCGGGGACCCCGAGACCCTCGCTCACCTGGGAGGCCTTCCTGTGCAGTGTCAGAGCCCTGTGCCCCTTGCTGGCTCTGCAAAGCTGCTGTACCCCAGAGGTTCCTGGAGCCTCCGAGGTCTAAGGCCAGCTGAACGCCCTCGGCTCCCTGGGTGAGGACGTGGCCAGAACGTGCAGACTCCAGCTCGCGTGCTGGTAAGTGGCCCGGAGAGGGCCCCACTGTGAAGAGCAGAGTCTCTCGGGTGGCCTCTCCCCGACGCCCCTGGGCCAGCACAGCCTCAGGTGTGGCCCGGACCCGAGGAAGCAGATGCTGGGGAGCCTTCCCCCTTCTTGGAGGGACACGTGTAACTGTGAACACACACCAGACCCAGGAAGTCCATCTCGGGACGAGGGACGGCGCGCAGATCCTTAGCGCTGGTTCCGAGGGACAAACGGGCACCGTCCAGCCGCAGGACGGTAGCCGCCGGACCCGGACCCGGTACGGACCTGGACCCGGTGCAGACCCTTCCCCTGGGCCCGGGGCCCTCTGCCCACCGCAGCTCTGGGCACCGTGGGAGTGGCTTGGGTAGTCCCCACAGCCTGCCCCCCCTCCCCGCACCCCCCTGCCGCCTCCCATCTGCCCTGTGTGCCGCTTATCGGTAACCGGAGCTGGGAGCTGCGTCCACGCCTGAAACAGGAAGCCGCGGCCTGTGCGCGAGCCGCCGAGAGCCACCGGGTGGCCGGGCCGGAGGATGGAGGGGCAGCGGGCGCTCGCGGCCGCCAAGGATGGGGACCTGGCCACCCTGAAGCGGCTGCTGGAGGCCGGTGCCCTGGGCCCGGGCATCGTGGACGCCCTGGGGGCCGGCTTGGTGCACCACGCCGCCCGGGCCGGCCGCCTGGCCTGCGTCAAGTTCCTGGTGCGGCAGGCCGAGCTGCCCGGCAGCCAGCGGGCCCACAACGGGGCCACGCCGGTGCACGACGCCGCGGCCACGGGCAGCCTGGCCGAGCTGCGCTGGCTGGTGCGCGACGGAGGCTGTGGCCTGCAGGTGAGCGGGACAGCGGCTGGGCTGGGGTCAGTGTCCGCGTGGATCGGGGGAGGCGGGAGCCGTGGGCCAGGAAGCCTGGAGCTTTGGGCTCCCGTGGGCACCGCGGCCCTGGGTTGTTTCGGGGACTCGCCGTGCCAGCCCCATGGTCCCTGCCCCACGGCCGCCTCATCCCAAACCAACACAAAGCTCTTGTGAGCCAAGGCCGCCTCCTAAGCCACCTCGTGTTCCCTGGGGCCAGCAGCACAGAGTGGCCGCACTCTCTCCCCATGCCCGCCTCCACCCTGGGGCACGTGGCCTCCACATGAGCGAGCCCGGCCTCCACACAGAGGCACCCGGCCTCCATACCCGAGCGCCTGGCCTTGCCAGTGGAGGGCTCGCCAGTGTCCTCAGGACTGGTCGTGGGGCCTGTTTCCCACAGGGTCTAGAAAGGCGTGTGTAGAGAAGTGTGGTGGGCACACGGGCTCAGGAGCTGTGGGCACCCGCTTGTACAACTGGGGACCTTGGTGGGTGACAGCAGAAGCCCTGCAGTGGGGGGCGGTGGGCTGAGAGCCCTCATGGTAAGAAGAAGGGTCTCCAGGGCTCCTCTCCCTTTTCCTGCCCGCCCGGCGTCCCTTTGTGCAGCCGGAGGACGGGGAGGACAGTGAACAAGCCCTGAGAGGGCACGAGGGCACCCTCCCGGGGGTCACGCTGGGTCCCAGGGCAGGGAAGTCTCACTGGTCCCAGCTGAGTGTGCGGTGGCCTCCGTACCGCCGTCCCCATCAGCTCTCCCCACGACCCGAGGGGCAGCAGGGCAGGGGCGGTCCCCACTTCTGTGCCGGGGGTCACAGCACACCGGGTGTGCTGGCACCTGTAGTGGGAATGCTTCTGGCCGTGAGCCCCGGGGGTGGCAGGTGGGGGCCCGGCAGGGGTAGGGGACAGACCAGCAGGCCGCAGAGCCTGACATGGACACGGTTGGGCCAGCGGAAGCCCTTCTGGCTGCGAGCCGAGTACAGAGAGGCCGGGGTGCAGTGGGGTCATGGGTTTGGCCCCGGGAGGCCTGGACGTGGGCCCACACCCCGCCTCCTCCCTCGAGCAGGTCAGCTGGCCCAGCCAGCAGGGGGGAAGAGCGGGAGCTGCGGGTGGGCGGGCGGGCAGTGTGGGCTGGGCGGCCGGCTCTGGCGCTGGAGGGTGCCGCCCGGCAGGGGTGGGTCCGGACCTGCCACGGCTCACGGCCCCTCTGTGCCCCCGCAGGACCAAGACGACTCGGGGGTGTCCCCGCTGCACCTGGCCGCCCGCTTCGCACACCCCGTGCTGGTGCAGTGGCTGCTCCGAGAGGGCCACGCGGCCACGCTGGAGACTCTGGAGGGGGCCTTGCCGCTGCACCACGCGGCCGTCAGTGGGGACCTGACCTGCCTGAAGCTCCTGGCGGCCGCCCACGGCAGGTGAGGACCCAGGGCGCCGCCAGTGCGGCCACTGGGGAGTGCTGGCCTCTGAGGAGGCTGCGCCGTGGGGGCGGAGGAGGCTCGGGGGACAGGCGGCAGGGAAGAACGTTGATCCTGCAGGCCGAGGGCAGTGCAGGTGCCAGGACAGGTGGGGCAGGCAGACTGGGGCGCGTTCTTGCTGTGTGGAGGGGCAGCGGGGACAGCCAGGAAGCTCCCTGTGATGCTCAGGCGGCTCCCGGCTCTGCCTCGGGGCCACCCCAGGTCCTAGGTTGCCCCAGCTGGGAAGGTGGGGCCCCTCAGCTCACCTGAAGGGAGCAGAGGCCCAACAGTGCGCTCAGGAGGGGACTGAGGTCCCTGCCAGGGTTATCCTGCCGCATTGCCCCATTCTCACCCCGGGAACCCCTCCAGGACGGCCCATCTCGTCCTGGTGGCCCTGTGCCCGCTGCCCGGAGTTGGTGGGTGGGTGAGCTGGGTGTGGCAGGGGGCAGCACAGTCCTCATCCCCATTGTGAGTGCTCTCCAGTCCTTGCCCCACATAAAGGATGCCGTGGGCACGGTGACGGGCCATCTGGGGGTCCCATGCACGCGGCCTTCCCACCGCCTGTTCCCAGGGCTGCTGTCCTGGCTGGGTGTGGGACTTAATGTCCACCCCACACCTGACCTAGCCTGTCTCCCCAGAAGCCGCCTACCTCCGGCCGTGCCCGTCTCCTCGGGGGCCTCTTGTTGGGATGGCTGGCTCTTCGGCTGACCGATCAGCGGTGACAGATCAGCGGTGGAACGCTGATCTGTGCCTTCTGATCCCAACCCCTCGGGGAAGGTCCTGGGGACTTGCTTCTACGGACACTCTCTGGGCGCCTGGGGCCTGGCCAGCCACACAGTGTCTCTTAGATCCACCGTTTTTAAAGTAGTTTCTACCATTGAAAACCTGGAGATTTCACATCAAAACACACAAGTGTGCACGTGATGTCTCACGCCCGAGGGTCCACATTCCCACCTGGCACTGGCCACGGGAGCCAGAGGTGAAGTCTGTGTCACCAGGGGATGGGGTGGCCTTGGGTAAGGGACTGCCCCTCCCTGTAGCATTTCACTAGGGACCAAGAACTCATCGGGCCCTGCAGCCACACAGAGGCAGAGTGGGATTGGAGAATCCATGCCAGGGCCCGGGATTTGGATGCCAGGCCCTGGACACTTTGCAGAGCAGGGCCTGGGCTCTGGAGGTTCAATGACCTGCCTGCTGCCGGCCCCACTAGGCTATTCACCCCTAAGACGTGCCCCCTCCCAGCAAATCCCCAGCACCGTGAACAGCTTAACAGCTTGATGGGGAGTGCGTGCAGCTGGATTCCAGGATTCCAGTGGTGGGGGGAGGGGCGCCATGGTGTCCTTGAGCAGTGCACAGCCTGTACAACCCTACAGGTGGCCAGTAAGGTGGGGCTGGGCACAAACAGGCTGGTCAAGTGCTGGGCCTCCCCTCCCCTTGACCTGGGCCTTTGGCTGGGGGCAGCCCCCTGCCTCCTGCAGGCCCCGCCAAACACCCTTTCACCTCACCTTCCCCCGTAGTGGCGTGAACCAGCGGACACGCAGTGGTGCCTCCCCGCTCTACCTGGCCTGCCAGGAGGGCCACCTGCACCTGGCCCAGTTCCTGGTGAAGGACTGCGGAGCCGACGTGCACCTGCGTGCCCTCGACGGCATGAGCGTGCTGCACGCTGCTGCTGCCCGTGGCCACTACTCGCTTGTCGTCTGGCTGGTAAGGGGGTGCCGGGGGTGTGGACGGAAGGGGGTCCCGAAAGGCTGGCACCCGTTCCTTCCCTGGCCGCAGAGTCACCCCCAAGCAAGCAGGGCCTGGCCAGGCCGGGGGCTCCACTTCTCTGGGTCTCAGTCTGCCCACAGGAAAACTGGGGACACACAGGGTTGTTGGGGGGTCAGATGTGCCCGGCCGTCGCTCTGGGCCCCCATGTGTGCACTCAGGGAGTGCCGCCTGGAGCCCCCAGCTCTGACTGGCAGTCCCCTGCAGGACTGTGGCCCCTTCCCCAGGAGTCCTGGGGGCTCTCGGGGTTGGGGACACCCAGGTGCTCTGAAGCCAGCACCAGGCGGTGGCAGTTCCTGGCCCTGCCGTTAGGCCACTTGTTGGGGTGTGCTGGGCCCAACTGTCCTGGGCCAGTCCCTGTCTCTTCCCTTCTGGACCCATGGAGGGGCGATTCAGGCCTGCTTCCAGAAGGAAGCCGGGAGCCCCAGAACAGAGTGGCCCAGGTTGGGGCAGGGGTGCCTTTTTCCAGGATGTGTCCCCGCCTCAGGAAACCAGACCAGGCGAGGTCTCTGGGATCCTCGAGGGTTCATTGCACAGGCCCAGTGGAGTCTCAGAGTGTGTGTGTGTGGGGGGGGGTCTCCCTGAGGAGGGGCAGGAGGTAGGCCCAAAAGGGGGGTGGCTGGGCAAGGGGCGGTGCCCAGAGCGAGGAGGAGGTGGGCCTGGCATTCAGTCCAAGCTGGGGGGAGCCTGATTTGTGGGGCAGAGTGAGCGGGGAAAGCGAGAGAACTGGGGCTCCTTCCTGAGGGACCTGGGAGCCCCAGAGGGACTCTGAGCCAGGAGTGACCGGTCTGAAGGTCGCGCTGGCCGCTGGTGGAGAGGACAGAGCCCTTCCTGGCTCAGAACTGCCCTTGCTCCCCACAGGGCCGCGGCTCCCGGCTCTTCCTCCAGTAGGCTGGCCTCACTCCCCGAGCAGCTTCCACGTGTCTGCCTGGTCCCCCCATGTTCGTGGCGCCACCCACGCAGCCCTCTGTCCTGCTGTCCTGCTGTCTTTCCTCCATGGCACCAACACCTGATACACTATAAATTTGCCTCTGGGAGGCAGGGACCACATTCCTGGCCATAGTAAGGGCTCTGGGGATGTTTATCTAGCAGATGAATGAACGAGGAAGAAATGATTTCCCCCGGCCTCGGGATGAAGTCCAGCCACCCGCTTTGGCCTATGAGGCTGCCAGCATTTGCCTCCGGCCTCCCTTTGCCGCTCTGCCTCCTAGGCTGGCTCTTGGGCCCCCGAGGCACCTAGCAGGGGCGCATCTGCAGGCCGTATCCCCAGGCGTGTCCCCGGGCCGTGTCCCTGCGGGGCTGCCTTCCCGCAGCTACTCCTGCTCCAGCCAGCTCCACTCCCAGGAGAGAGCCCTGCAGCCCGGCCCTAGCCTCCCTGTGGACTTGTCCTCACATGCCCTCTCCTGCGGTTCTGACGCCACCAATGTGCCTGTCCCCACACCTGGATTCCTGACCCGAGTCCTGGCATCTCTGGCCATAGAGCCGTGCACAGGCAGGCGCTGACATCACGGAGCTGAGCCATGGGGCTTTGCTGGGGCAGAAGTAGCAGCTGGAGGCAGCAGCGGGGGTGGGGAGGATGGGCAGGAGGGAAGAGTGTCCACTGAGCCCCAGGGAGCACCAGGGGCTCATCCCAGGGAAGGAGCAGCCGGGGCCATGGGCCCTGAGGCCCAGAAAGGTCTTTCCAGATGGCCTCCTGGCCCGTCTGCCTGCCGCCTCTAACCCGGTTCACTGTCTCCAGGGCTGGGCAGCCCCTCCCTTGGGGCCGATGGGTGGGCTCTGTTCCCAGATCACTGTTGGCTTCCTGCAGTGCTCTTGGCTGCAGGCCACAGCTGGGCTAGATGTCCTTCTTGCTGTCCCTCCCACATAGAAGCAGCAAAGGCCACTGACTTCGGATCAGCCCCCAGCCCCATCAGGCTGGATCCCTACTCTTCTCCTGGCCTTTCCTTTATGGTGAAAACCGGGCACATGCAAGGCAGGAAGAGGGAGAAAAGAAAACGACACCACACCCCCCCAGCCCCTTCCACCAGGAAGGCAGAATTTGCCTAGAAGAGCCCCTCGCGTTTCCCTAGCAGCCTGGGTCACATGGCTGTCCCCGGGGCTTCCGGGGGAAGGTGGCCTCCCTCTTCTGTGCTGGGCTCCCTCCCGACTACACCACCCTCCCTGGGAGTGGTCACCTGCTCAGCTGGTCTCTCTCCCTCACCTCCCCCAGGTCACGTTCACCGACATTGGCCTGGCGGCACGGGATAACGAGGGGGCCACGGCCCTCCACTTTGCAGCTCGAGGCGGCCACACACCCATTCTAGACCGGCTCCTGCTGATGGGTGCCCCCGTCATGACAGACTCCTGGGGTGGGACCCCTCTCCACGATGCCGCAGAGAACGGGCAGTTGGAGGTAAGGCAGGCGAGGTGGGGGGTGGGGGGCCGCGCAGTAGAGCCCAGGAGCCTCAGAAAGCTCGCCACGCCCAGACGCTGCCTATCTAAGGTATTCAGCCCTGCAGGAGAGGTGTCCTGATTCGCCTTTTACAGATGGCGAAGTGAGGCTCAGAGGGGCAGTCACTGCCCAGGATCCAGACTCTGATTTATCTGGGGGCAAAATCCACACTCTCCCCTCCGTGCCTACCCCTGCCTTGCACAGAGACCCCCGGTGTGTGTTGTCCCGGGGTTTGGGCTCCACGAGGGCCCTCCCAGGCCAGCCCTCGGCTGCTGTGCTCTGCTGTGAGCACTGGGGGGCCGGGCCGAGCAGGGGTGCGGGGTTAGCCCTTTTGCTTTATCCGGTAAATCTTGGGGACTCACGTGGCCCAGTCTCCAGGAAGCAGACACCCTGGAGTAGGAAGGGGTGATGTTTAAATATTTAAGGCCCAGGGACGCCCGCATGGCCCAGCCAGTTAAGCGTCCGGCTCTTGATCTCGGCTCAGATCATGGTCTTGAGGTTCCTGAGTTCGAATCCCACTGCTTGGGATTGTCTCTATATGTCTCCCTCTCTCTCTGCCCCTCCCCTGCTCACATGCTGTGTTTCTCTCTCAAAGTAAGTAAAGAAACTTTAAAAATCAAAAAATAAATATTTAAGGAAGGCCCAACACTGAGAACAGACCCAGCCCTCAGCACCTGGCCCCTGCACAGGCACCACCAGCACAGAGACCTCACATAAAGGCAGGACCAGAGAATATCTAAGAGCAAACCACACCTGCCCCACCCCCAGCCCCATATAGTGGTCTCCAAAGGGGGGGGGGCACCTCCCACGGCCCCCCAGGGCCCAGCCTGCTGCAAGGTGCCAGGCAGGCCAGTCGAGAGGGAGGGCTTTATCGGCTGCAGCTAGGTATCCCATTTGGGGTCTATGCTTGGAGACGGCTGCTCCCGGCCGGAAGCCACAGTGTCCCCGGGGCCCAGGTGGCCCGGTGTCAGAGGCGTCAAGGAAGAGCAACCGTCACAAGCAAGAGTCACGGGAAGACGCTCGTTCCTTTCAAAGAAGGCGAAGGAGCCCCCGTCCCAGCGCACAGCCGCTCGTTGGAAATTGTCTTCCTCTGACTCTCTGCTCCTCCCCTCGCTCCGCTCCAGCTATCCTCCCTCCCTCCTCCTCCAGGCCACCACTTGGCCCTCCAGGCTCACCCCCAGCTTCCATCCCCTACCTAGACAGGGAGGCGACAGCGGGTCGGAGGGCAGGGCGAGCCTCAGGTGGGGCCAGACAGTCCTCGGCAGGCCTGGGAGAAGAGGGTGAGTCGGTCTTGCTTTTTGTCCCGCTACGTGACAACAGAAGGGTCCAAGGAGGTGAGGGAACCCCGAGTTCAGAGGGACCGGAGGAGCCCTGAGCCCAGCCAGTCGGTGCGGCTGAGAACGGCGGCCACAGCGGGGGCTTCCTTCAAATGAAACGCTCTACGCGAGCCCAAGAAGTCGACCAGATGAGCCAAGAGTCCGAGCCTCCTCCATACAAACATAAAATAACTCAGGCCGCAAAGCCAAGAACAGATTTCCTTTCAATCTTTTCGTTCTGGAAATTCTAAACCCACAAAAGAGCATGGGATCAGAACTTGCCCATCTAGGGGTACCTGGGTGGCTCAGTCAGTTAAGTGTCTGACTTCGGCTCAGGTCATGATCTCACGGTCCGTGAGTTCGAGCCCCGTGTTGGGCTCTGTGGTGACAGCTCAGAGCCTGGAGCCTGTTTCAGATTCTGTGTCTCCCTCTCTCTCTGACCCTCCCCCGTTCATGCTCTGTCTCTGTCTGTCTCAAAAATAAATAAACGTTAAAAAAAAATTTAAAAAAAAAAAAAAAGAACTTACCTGTCTGGGCGCTGTTCCTTCCTCAGCCCCTCCCCCTGCCACTGGGTTATTTAAGAGCAAACCAGAGATAGCACATTGTTTTATTCAGAAATAATAAAGAAAAGGAAAGAGAAAGAAAGAAAGAAAGAAAGAAAAGAAAGAAAGAAAGAAAAGGAAAAATTCTTTAGCAAACGTCTCCAAGAGATGAGGACTCCCTTTGTTTGTTTGTTTTTTTTTAATCACAGCCTCAAACCGTCATCACAACTAAAAATAATTCATAGCAAGGTCGTGCCGTCACCTCACGTCCAGCCTGCTGATGCCATCCCCCGTCCCCTTCCCCGACTACAGTGTAATTGCTAAACAAGGGCCACGCACTATAGGTTTGCCTCTTGAGGCTCTTAATCCATAAACAGTGCCAGAAATATACTCCGTCCAGGAAATACAGGATAATGCTTGATCTCCCCCACAACTTTACCATAAATGCTTATTTTATAATAGCTCAGAATGATTTTAGATTCCTAGAACAATTGAGACATGAATACAGAGAATCCCCACAGACTCACATCCGTTTTTCCCTATCATTAGCAACTTAATTCGCATGGTGTATTGGTCACAATTAATGAACCAAAGTTGATATGGTATTACTAAACAAAGTCCATACTTCATTCAGATCTCCTTAGTTTTTTACTTAATGTCTTTTTTCTGCTCCAGAATTACCTCCAAGATATCACACGACATTAAAAAAAATTTTTTTAATGTTTATTTTTGAGAGAGAGAGAGCATGAGCGGGGGAGACACAGAATCCAAAGCAGACTCCAGGCTCCGAGCTGTCAGCGCAGAGCCCAACTTGAGGCTCGAACCCACGGACCATGAGATCATGACCTGAGCCGAAATCAGATGCTTAACAGACTGAGCCACCCAGGTGTCCCCCCACACTACATTTGGTCTTCGTATCTCCTTAGGTTCTTCAGCTGGGACAGTCCCCCCGTCCCCTGTTTTTTTGTTTGTTTGTTTGTCTGTTTTGAGAGAGAGAGAGAGAGAGAGAGAGAGAGAGAGAGAGAGAGAGAGAATCTTAAGCAGGCTCCACTCCCAGCGAGGAGCCCAGTTTGGGGCTCGACCTCACACCTGTGAGATCACAACCTGAGCTAAAATCACGAGTCGGATGCTTAACTTGACTGAGCAACCAGGTGCCCCACCCCCACCGATTTAAAAAATAAAACCTCGGAATAAAGAGCTGGTGTCCTAGCAGCTTCCAAAGGAGAGCAATGATTGTTTAGCATATTTTTTGTCTTACTATATCACGGTCTTTATGCTTTGAATGGTGCGAATCATACTTACTTGCTTTTTTAATTGAGGTAAAAAATACACAACATAGAACTTACCCTCCTAACCATCTCTAAGCGTGGTGGTGGAAACTATATGTACACTGTTGTACGGCAGATCTCTGGGTTCTGATCTCTCAAAACTGAAACTCCGTCCCCATCGAACGTGTCTCCACTCCCCCTCCCTCAGCCCCTGGCACCTGCCTTGCTACTTTCTGTCCCTAGGAGCGTGACTGACTACTCTAGGAATGTCGTATGAGTGGAATCATACAGTATTTATCCTTTTGTGACTGGCTTGTTTGACTCAGCAGGATGTCCTCAAGTTTCACCCATGTTGTAGCACAAGACAGAATTTCCTTCCCTTTTAAGACCAATAGTCCAGTGTGTGGATGGACCACATCGCTTCTATTTGTGCATCCCCCAGCGGGCACTTGGGTTGCTTTTACCTCTCGGCTACTGTGAACAATGCTGCAGCGGAAGTGGGTGTGCAAATAGCTCTTCAAGACCTTGCTTTCTACTCTGATTACCCTTAACAGTATTAAACCAACCTTGCATTCCTGGAGCAAACTCCACCTGATCATGATACATTATCTCTCTTATATGTAGCTGAATTTCATTTGCTAACATTTTGTATAGTGCTGGCACACTGGTTCTCGAAGTTGTCTGCACCCTGGGAATCTCCAGGACGGGTGTAGAATATCCTAACACCTGGGCTCCACTCGCCCAGACGTCCTGGCTTAATTGGCTCTAGTTGGAGCCTCCACGTATCAGGACTTTTTTAAAACACCCCAGGTGATTCTAATATACAATTTCAAGAACTGTCTGTGCGAATAGCATTAGCTGAGCTCATCTAGGAAGAATTCATAGAGACGATGCTTCTCACCGAGGTGATTTGAACATGGGAAGGAGCGGGATTTCTGGCGAGGGAGAGGGCTAGACGTGGCCAGACTGCTAGAACGGAGCAGAGAGGAGGGGCTCCTGCTGGCCGCAAGCGGTCCCCCGTGGCAGGCCTTGCAGCCTCTCTGCAGTTTTCACGCTGCATCAGGAGGCTGCTACGGGATCGGGATCTCGAGAGGAGGGCACACTGCAGGAAGTTGCCATAAGAGGGGGTGTGATCTGGGGCTTTGGTGTCGAGGTTGAGAAGGAAACCACAGAAGACAGGTGTAAATGAGGTTCCCTCAAGGTTTAGGAAAGTGATTATAACTCCCTGGTAGTTCTCTACCTAACGTCGAGTTGCTGCTAATTCAAGAAGGGAGCTTCCTGAGTATTGCAGGAGTCTCTAAAGGCATTCTGAGCATGATCGCCTCGGTCGACTTCCTGCGCCTGTGAGAGGCTAATTGGTCAGACCCTCTGATGTGTACCCGTTCGCTCTCCTTCATTCAGATACTCGCTCATCCAACACATAGTGATTGAGCACCTGCTTAGCATGTGACCAAGGAGTACTTGGTTCTCAACAGGGCAGCACCCTCTGTGGCGGGTGTTGGAAATTTCAGGGCTGGTTTTGGTTGGTCCAGTGATCGAGGTGCATTGTGGTGGAGGGGACACTAGGGGACCTGCTATTCACCGGGCAGCCCTGCACAAAATGACAGAGGGTCTCCCACCCCACACAATTCCCCAATGGCTCTGACATACATGTAGGTGGCAAACCTGTTTATAATTACTTGGGCTTTGAACCCAGCTCAAGTATATGTAATTATCTAAGCTCAGAATCTACACACACACCCCAACATTTCTCAGTTTTAGTGCACATAAGACCTTCCCAAGAATGGTCCCACTGTGTGTGTTGAGGGCAGATAGTATTTTGTCTTATTTAGCACTTTAGTAAGAACTACTCACTGTCTGGGAACATGGCATCACTGACGTTTGAGTCTCCGCAGTTTGAAGTGTAACTGTAAGATCAGTTATTCTACATGTGGGTACATCGGAGGATGGTTTTTAAAATGCCTGTAATCATGGTGCTCATTCAACTATAAAATGAGACTTTCAAAGATGTGTACTTAACTCGTTAATTAATGAGAAAACAAGTAATTCATATAGTCAGTAATAAATGTTTCACAGATAAGGAATGATGGAGTGAATTTACAAATAGACAGATGCAAAACCAGTCAGTGTGGACAGGGAAATAGTCAGCTGCGTTCCACCGGACACATTTTGTGTTTTGCCTTTCTCTGGACAAGAGTCATTTATAATATGAACTTTTTTTTTTTTACAGCTTGCAGAGTAGTTGGCTCTAAGGCAGTGAATGAAAGGCAGAAATAACCACCAGAGTGTCCTAAGCAGGACAGTCAGTAATCTGTTTTGTCCATGTCAATGCTTTTCTCAATTTTTCACGATACTGACATCAGACTTTGTCTTCGGTGCATTCGTGCCCAAACATTCACACAGCAAAATGCATGTCTTTTAAATTATAAATTATTTTTGTTTTCTCCTGTATATTAGAGTGTAGTAGCAATTTTTAAAATATATATTAATTATTATTAATAGAATGTCACTAATGATTATTAATAAATACTTATAAATATAGTAATTATTAGGGGCGCCTGGGTGGCTCAGTCGGTTGAGCAGCCAACTTTGGCTCAGGTCATGATCTCATGGTTCATGGGTTCCAGCCCTATGTCGGGCTCTGGGCTGACAGCTCGGGGCCTGGAGCCTGCTTCAGATTCTGTGTCTCCCTCTCTCTCTGCCCCTTCCCTGCTTGCGCTGTCTCTCTCTAAAATAAATAAACAGGGGCGCCTGGGTGGCGCAGTCGGTTAAGCGTCCGACTTCAGCCAGGTCACGATCTCGCGGTCCGGGAGTTCGAGCCCCGCGTCGGGCTCTGGGCTGATGGCTCAGAGCCTGGAGCCTGTTTCCGATTCTGTGTCTCCCTCTCTCTCTGGCCCTCCCCCGTTCATGCTCTGTCTCTCTCTGTCCCAAAAATAAAAATTAAAAATAAATAAATAAATAAATAAACATTAAAATTTTTTCAAAAATGTATAGTAATTATTATTACATGTGCAAGCAAATTGCATTATATTTAGAGTTCATGTTAGAATAGTGAATGGGGTATCAGAAAATATTTGTAATAAAAAGGGGGCATTGGGACTGATGGCATGGGGGACTCTGGACTACTCCTCGAGGTCTCTTCCAGCCCTGCACTGTCCTGTGATGCTCCTCCGTCTAGGGTGCCTATGCAGATCGTGGGGTCTTAGTGCCATTGCTGTGAATCCAGCTGTACAACCTTGGGGAGGCTTCTTGTCCTTCTCCATGCCTCATGTCCTCTTGTGTAATGGCAGGCACAGTAACAAACTTCACAGGATGACATTGGGACTGAATCAATGGTCCACGTGTCACTCCAGAATGGTGCCTGGTGCCATGAGGCACGTGGGAAGGACTTGCCTCCCCATCTCTTCGGCAAAGCCTTCTCCATATGGTGAGCATGATGGTCCCTGGCAACCCCCAGCTCCCTACGGATGGACTTGAGCTTTTCAAGGTACAGCCTAGAGGCCAGTAGCAAGAAGGAAGGGAGCAAGAAAGTTTGCAGGGTGTTGATGAGGCTAGAATGCAATGGGGTCACCATTTTTAATGTGTTCTCTTTCTGCAGTTTAAAAAAAACTGTCTGACGTTACTGTTTTCCATTCAGTCAAGGAATAAAGGCTTAAAGTTATCCACAAATTTACCATTTTGTCATCTACATTCTTTCTGGCTTCTCCAGCCTTCCATATAGGATCCCTTTCCCTCAGTCTGAAGCCGATGCCTCAGATGTTCTGTTAGTGTGGGTTTGTTGCAGGCCAATTCTTTGTTTTGTTTTGTTTGTTTGCCTGGAAACATCTTTATCCCATTGTCAGTATTGAAGAATAGTTTTGCTGGGTATAGAATTGTAGCTTCATCTTTTCAGCTTATTTCTTTCACCACTTTGAAAATGTCATTCATTCATTGCCTGTGGTTTCTACAAAGAAGTCAGCTGAGAGGGGCCATGGTTTTGAAGATAATCATTCTTTCTCTTGTCGCTTTTAAGGTTTTTCACTTTGTCTTTGGTTTTCTGCAATTTCACTATGACCAGAGTTGGAATGCTTTTTATTTCTCTACTTGGGATTGCTTGAGCATCTTGAATTTGTGCTTTGGTGCTTCCAGAAGTCCCATAAAATTCCCAGCCATTATCCCTTCAGTGACTTGTGCACCCATTCTCTTTCTCATCTCTTTCTGGGATTATTATTACACATATTTTATTTGTTTAAAAAATTTTAAGGTTTATTTATTTATTTTGAGAGAGAGAGCGAAAGAGCAGGGGAAGGGCAGAGAGAGAGGGGGAGAGAATCCCAAGCAGGCTTCATGCCGTCAGCATGAAGGCCATTGCAGGGATCAAACTCACAAACTGTGAGATCATGACTTGAGCCAAAACCAAGAGTCAGACGCTCGACCAACTGAGCCACTCAGGTGCCCCACACATATTTTAGGCCTTCTTGTGTCTGCTGGTGTTTTTGTTCACATCTTTTTGTCTGTCTGTGCTACGTCTGCCCAATTTTCTGTTTACTAATCCTACAGCTTTGATTTTTAACTTGGTTATTATTTCCATGCTCCTGACCTACTGATACTCATTTCTCAAATCTACCACGTCACTTTTCATAGTTTATAATTCCATGCCTACATTTTCAAGCTTGATTTTTATTCCCTTGAAATTAGGAGGCACAGTTGTGTTCTATCTATTGGGTTCCCATGTCTTTGTGGGTCTATCTCCTTGCCGGTTGGATCTTCTAGTTCTGGTTCTGGTGTCTTATTTCTTTGTGCTCCTGATCTTGTCTGACTGTATGCTGGAACTTATATTTGAAAAATAATTCGTAGGAGTCATGTGAGGCCTTGGGTGATATCTTACTTCCCTCTGCCTGTTGGACACACATGGGAATTGTAAGCCCAGGATCTCAGGCCACATTCCAGGCTCGAGGTTCCTTGGACCACCAAGTGATGGGAAGCAGAGGGCTGGTTGACTTCTGGTTTACCTCTTCTATGAGGGTCAAGCCCTCATCTTTGGAAGACTGTGAGCTTTGGCTGGTCTCCCTAGTCCCACAGGCTGCCAAAGATAACCGTTTCTCCTGTGTCAGCGTGCTCTTAGGGCAAAAACAGTTCTTCTTCTTTTTTTCATTTTTAAAGTTTACTTATTTGTTTTGAGAGAGAGAGTACAAGTGGAGGAGGGCCAGAGGGAGAGGGAGAGAGAGAGAATCCCAAGCAGGCTCCACACTGACAGCATGGAGCCCGGTGCAGGGCTCAAACTCACGCACCGTGAGATCATGACCTGAGCCAAAACAAGAGTCCGTGCTTAACTGACTGAGCCCCCCCCAGGCGCCCAGGGGCAAAGACAGCTCTGAGTGGTGGGTTCATCCCTCCAGATATTCCCTGGCTCCTGAGCCTGCCTGATTCCTAGTTACCCACGTGATGCTTTAGGAAGGCGGCTCCTACATTTAGTCCATGTTTTACATTGTCCTTGGGGACTTGTTTCTCTGCTCCCTGATGGGATCCATCCACCCGCCTGTTCCGCTGCTGGCACAGCCACCTCACAGATTTGCAGACTTAAACCTCGGTCATTCTGGAATCACCCACCCCTGTTCACGAATCTGCCAATAATCGGCCATCATTCCGTTTTCCTGTTTCTAAGCATGAGAATGATACACACCTCTGAGCGCTGCTGTGGAAACGGACACCGGTTCTGCATTTAGAGCCCGGGGGCACGGACTACGAGGGCAGGGCCGAGCCCCCATGCTGGCCGTACCGCCTGCTCACCGGCTGAGCCCTTGGCCAGTTCCTTACTGCGGGTGCCTCGGTTTCTGTCCGGGACGAGGGCGTGCTGCTGCCTGGTGGGGTGCGGGGGTTCAAGCCCTGTCCTTGCAGTGAATGGCGGCAGGGCCTTGGGCAAGTCCCTCGGCTGTCGGCGGCCTCGGTTTCCCACCGGTGAGATGGGGCGGGCACGGTGCCGTCTCTCCGTCGCACCTGGTGAGCGCCGTGGGCGCAGGCGGGTAGCCCAGCGGTCGCTCGTGTGCCCCCTCCCTGCAGTGCTGCCAGACGCTGGTCTCTCACCACGTGGACCCCTCCCTGCGGGACAAAGATGGGTGCACGGCAGCCGACCTGGCCGACTACCACGGACACCGGGACTGCGCCCGCTTCCTGCAGGAGGCCGCCCGGCCGGTAAGCTCCACGGTCCTCGTCCGTCCCCGGGGCCTGGGGTGACGGGACTCCTGCCGCCCTGATGGCCGAGTTAGAGACAAAGCTCATTGCGGACGCCATGCTGTTCCCAGGAGAAGGGGCCTGGCCGGGACCGAGCCAGCGGCGCAAGTCAGCTGGCCGGGGGCCAGGGCCGGGGCCGGGCAGCCACAAGGGCCGTGACGGGGCCATGTTGGAGCCGTGGCAGGGGCCGTGATGGGCCATGGCAGGGATCATGGCAGGGGCCGCGAGAGAGGTTGGGACTGGGACTGGGGCTGTGACCGGAGCTGTGATAAGGACCATGACTGGGGTCATGACAGGGCTGTGACTGGGGCCATGACTGGGGCTCCCACCGGGGCTGTGACGGGTCGGGACAGGGGCCAGGGCTATGGCCGAGACCAGGGCTGGGCTTGTGGCTGGACCTTGGCCGGGACTCCTGTGGGGTGACGTTGTCAGACTGAGGATACCCTGGGGGCGGGAGCAGGGCCCTGGGTCCTTGGTGAGGTGCCAGCCCCGTGGCCGTCCTGAAGGCAGAAGGCAGAAGGCAGCAGGTTCCAGCCCCGTGCCCCCATCTCGGCGTGGCCCTCGTGGCTCCACACCCCACCGAGCCATTTCCCCATCCGTGGGACAAGGATCCCACGCATCCTGCTGGGCCAGCCCCCCGCACATGGCAGGCCACCCCAAGCGCGTGCTGAACGAAGAGTGGGTGGGGCCGGGCACACAGGTGGCTTGGGGTCAGCGGTGTGGTCCGCATGGAGCCTGGCACCCCGGGTCCCTCCCGCCCATCCCTCCCCCCTTCCAGGCCCAAGGCAGTTGCTGTGACAGATTAGTCCCCACCTGCCACAGCTCGTGCCACTTTCCTTTAGTGGCCACCCTTTCGGAAGGTGTCCCTGGGACCACCTGGCCCCATTTCCGGGTGAGAGCCTGAGGTCCACCGGGGAAGCTGCCCCCGCCCCCCAAAGCCAGGTCTCCCTGTGGCACCGCTGCTGTGCCTCTTTTTCCCTCAGGAGCATCCGGGACCAACTGAGGCAGAGCTGCAGGCCTCCCTGGCCCTGGGCCTGTGGGACAGTCCTCACCCGGCCCCTGCCAGGAGCCTCTGGTCACCGCCACCTGAAACCCACACCCAGGCTCGCTGCGGTTCGGGGCAGCTCGGGTGCCCTGGGGCACATGTCAGTGCCCTGCTGTTGTGGTTTGAGAAACGAGAACTTACTGCTTGAAGTAATTTATTTGCGGAATGATGTATGTATGTTGCCTTTGGGCTCGGGTTCGAGGAGTTGGTCAGGCTCGGCAGGTTCCCGGTGTAGTGGGCGGAGCTTCCCAGGCCACAAGCCAGGAGTGTCCCGGCCCTCAGGGACCCTCGCAGCCCCTGTGTGGTCCCTGTGTGGTTCCTGGGGCCAACCCGGAAGGTGAGATCAGGAGGTGGGGTGGGCGCTGCTCGGCTGCCGGGGAGCAGGTCCCGCCTGGCCTCAGGGTGGGGTCCCCGGCCCGTCCCCAGCCTGTCGGGGCAGCGACCCTGACTCAGCTTTCCATCCCCAGGTGCCAGCACACCTGCCAGGACCCCTGGCCTCTTTGCCCAGCTCTTTTGGGGGCCGGGGGTTCTGGTGTCTCCTGACTCCCCGGGCCGTGGAGAACCGGCCCGTCCCAAGCTGCTGGGGGGTTTTGCTGCCCTGGCCGTCTCCCAGGTATCACCATAGGATTCGAGACAGAATTCTGGTCTCTTGGGGCTCCCCCAACCAGTCTGGGCTGACCGTATGGCCCCCCCACCCCGGGCTCACTGCTGTGTCTGCGGGGAGCTGGGGGAGCCCGTGTGGGACTCGGGGTGAGGACCGGAGCCTCCCTTCTGCCTCGCTGAGCACCCAGGGCAGCAGGCCAGTCCCTCGCCTGTGGCTGGCATGTCCCCCTTCCCAGGCCGCCTGCCTCGCGCTCGCAGGCTTGGCCCCACGGGAGGGCAGGGTGTCAGCTGTGGGCCCCGGGGCCCGGGAGTGGGGGCTGTGCGCCTAATGCAATATTGATGGAAACGCAATATCCACAGGTGGCCGTGCCGGCCTCTTCCTGTGCTGGGCTCAGGAGAGGCAAAAGCTGTCGTCTTCCGCACCACAGGACAGCCTGCACTGGCCCCGGGGAGGTCGTGGGTCTCCAGAGACGTGGCCCGGGGGACAAGACCGGGCTGGTGGTGGTGAGGCAGGCCCTGCCCACGGCTCAGGGAGGCCAGGCCCCACCTCAGCCTGGGCCAGGTCTGTCTGCCCTCCTGGCTCTCAGGCACCGCTCTGCACAGTGAGGGGTTGGGCCTCTCTGACCTGGGTGGGGCAGGGGCTCCAGGGGCGGCAGCTGCAGGGCCGGGTGTGAGTGAAGTCCTGGTGGCACTGATGAACAGCGGCCTCAGGTGGCGAGCACGGCCCTCCAGGAGGGGAGGGGCGAGCCCCCTAGTACCTTCCAGAGCATCCGGACTGTCCTGTTCACCCCCAGCCTTGTACTCCCTCCCTCCGGGGTTGGGGTGGCTCCTTCTGGCTGGGTAGCACTGGCGAGTTCTGAGCATCTCCGAGCCTCAGTTTTCCCATCTGTAAAACAGGGTTGAAGAGCCTTGTGAAGGCAGAGGAGATGTACGGTGGGGGCTAAGTCCCTCCCCTAGGTCCAGAAGGACTCTAGGACCCTCTCCTTTCGGCTGGGGAAACTGAGGCCCAGAGGGGGCAAGGGACTCCCTCGGACAGCCTCCTCTCCAGGGAGAGGTGGGGCCTGGCTGTGCGGCCAGTAACTGAATCTCAGCCATGGTGACCGGTGTCCGGCACCCATCTGTGGGTCATGATTTTCTCCGCCCGGGTGGCATTACAGGCCTGTAACCCTGCTCGCCACAGCTGTCCTCTATGTATAATGCATGGCAGGCACAGCATTGCTCAAATCTCACCGAAAACAGGAAAAGACAGCAGGCCGCGGGAAGGGCGCCAGCCCAGGCCCAGATGTCTGCCGGCCTCCGGCCAGTTGCCCGGTTCGGGGACAGTCGTGTCCTGCCAGCAGGACACAGAGGTCGGGACCCAGTATCTGTGCTCCTTCGGCTCCGGGCAGCTTCGCTTAGTCAGGATGCTGGTTTTCCCGCCACCTGGGAAGCTGCACAGCGGACCCGGTTAGAACTCGGGGTGAGCGCCTCTCCAGGGTAACCACGGGGATCAGGTCCAAGCCCTACCAGTGCCGGGTCCTGCCAGGCGCCCCCCGTAACTCCTCATCTTCCTGACTTACAGGCGAGGAAACCGAGGCCCAGGCAGTGGCTCCCCAGCGCTTCTCATTGGTGAGGAGTAGAGCAGGATTCAGCCCCGAGGTCTCCCAGGCTGTAGGTGCCACTCTGGGGCCAAGTCCATTTCCCTCGGCCTCAAACCAACTGCCGGCCTCTTTCGTCTCCCCCTGCCTGAGAGGCCACTGTGGCCCGAGCTGAGTCCGCAGTCCTCCAGGGGGTGGGGAGATTTGTGCCCCCCACCCCTGAGAGCGGAGGGGCCGAGGGCTCCCAGGCAGGGGCAGGAAGCAGGGGGAGTCCTGGCGGGGCAGGGGCCCCGGGCAGCAGGGGGACCCTGTGGTGCGGGCGCCCCCGGGGCTCAGCCGTCCTCCGTCAGACCACAGGGCCAGGCTCTCTAGCTGTGCCACAGGGTCTGGGGTCTGACTCAACCCTGCCTGAAGGTCGTGAGCCAGCAGACGTCTGTGTCGTGGATGCTGGAAGACGGCACAAGAGTCCCGGGTCCAATGCACCTTGCAGAGGGCAAGCATCATGTTTTATTGGGTCCCAGCGTGATGTGATATGGGCCCAGATGGCTACCGGGCACACAGGAGGTGGGGGAAGGATGGTGAAGCCTGGGGGACCCCCATTTTATTTGGGAGCAACAGGGTTCCTCTGGGTCTGTCCCTAGAAATGCAGCCAGAACTTGCATCCGTGGAAAGAGTGCGCGAGACCCAGCCGGCGCCAGCCCCCCCGCCCCGCCCCCCAAGGCCCACCCATCTGCCTCCTCCTCTAGTGCTGATGCCCCTGGACCAAAGGAGCAGTGATCCGAGGGCCTCCCGGAGCAAGGACTAGGGGCTCAAATAAGATTCTGATCCCAGCTCTCCCGCATCCCAGCTCTGGGGCCTTGAGGAAGCCCCTTGCCCTCTCTGATCCTGTCTCCCCGTCTGCTCCCCGGGGGGCTGTGGGAGAGGGGTTCTGTACCAGAGGATCCCTCTGTCTGACCCAGGGATCTCAGTGCCGCCCGCATCCCCGGAGGGTCTGCTCCCCTGCACCGTGGAGGGTTAAGGTGCATGGTAAGGGATCCCACAGCCACCCCAAGCCCGCCTGGCCACCCGATACCTCCGCCTTCAAATATTAATGCCACACCTCCTGCTCTCCCCGGGGCAGCAGCTGCCACAGGTCCTGACAGCCCCAGGACGGCTGCAGCTCCCCGTGCGCAGCCCAGCCTGTCTCTGCGGGTCCTCCCGGGCCGGGGGCTGGCGGACACACCCCAGCCCACCGGGGCTCCCGGGATCTCCACACGGATTCCCGCGAGGACTGAGGTGTGAGGTGCGTGGTGGCCGGGCAGACGGGGTTTCAGGCTGTGTCCCTTTCCAGTGGCCACAGTGGGCTGCAGGGCCTGGACAGGAGAGCAATGGAGCGTCTGGAGACACTCGGGTGCAGGTCAGGGGTTCTCCTGAGGGCACCGCCGAGCGGAGGTCAGTCAGTGCCTCCTCGCAGGGAGGTGGGATCAGGATGTGAGCAAGGGGACACTCAGAGTGACCCAGGGGTTTGTCCAGCAGGACCAGCTGTATCACACGCAGGGCCAGCGCACGACGAATTTGGGGCTGCCTATTCAAAAATGATTAAGAAATTTATTTTTTTATTTAAACAAATTTCTTAACATTTATTTTTGAGAGACAGAGAATGAGCAGGGGCGGGGCGCAGATAGAGAGGGAGACACAGAATCCGAAGCAGGCTCTGGGCTCCGAGCTGTCGGCACAGAGCCCAAGGTGGGGCTCGAACCCATAGACCGTGAGATCATGACTGCAGCCGAAGTTGGACACTCAGCCGAATGAGCCCCCCAGGCGCCCCCAAAATGATTAAGGATTTTAAGACAGAGCAGAGCATCAAACGGCGCTGTGACATGGGCCACACCCTCCAGACACCCTCCGGCCACAGGCCACACATCCCACGTGGGGCTGTTTTGAACCATGTCCTCTGTCCTGCTCGGGGCTCTCTGCAGCCCCAACCTGGAGGCGTGTCCAGCCTCCGCTGCCCGCGGAAGGAGGGGTGAGGAGCTCCAGTCTGACGGCCAGGGTGGGGTGCTGAGGGTGGTGCGGCTGTGGTCCGACTGGCTGGAGACACGAGCCGGGGCAATCAGGCGTCAGAAGGGCCTCCGTGACGCGGCCCGGGGCCCCGAGGTCTGCTGTCCAAGAGACGGCATCGGCCGGACTTCAACTTTCATCTTTAAACCAAAAAGTGATTTCTCTGCTGCCGAAGGAGGGACACGCAGGGGGCAAGGAGGTGAGCACTGTCCCCCTGCTGGCACCCCTGTGCTGTTAGAGTGGCCTGCACGCCCCGTGTCTCCTGCTAGCTAGTCAGCTGGCCCAGAAGTCTTGGCTTCCGTCAGTCGGTCCCAAAAGCTGAGGCTGCTCAGGGCTGAGCTGGGGAGAGAGCTCCAGGTCAAAGGCTCTTTCGGCTGCCACCTGTCAGTGCTGGAGGCGGGGGAGGTGGCCAGAGGCAGCTCTGTGCCTTGCCCTGGACATGGGGCAGGCTATGGGGGTGAGTTTGGGGTGCCCCTGCAGTGCCGGGCCTGGGTTTTCCCAACCACCAAGCTCCATGGAGCTGAACTCGGTGATCTCTGTTTCCAAGTGGCCTTGGGGAGGGGGTGGCCTGGGCACTACACCACTGCTCCGAGGTGAGGCCACAGCCCCACAGCCCCTGCTTGTGGCTCTGAGAAGTGTTCCAAGTGCCTCTCGGTTTCCCTCTGTGCCCGTTGGTGGGGACTCTGCTCTCCTGTCAGAGGGGGGTGCCCTCAAGGCACTTTGTCTCAGCACGGAAGTCCGGGACGGTCAGGGAGGGGGGTTGCGTGTACATGAGCGTGTATGTGTGGGCGCGCATATATGTGTGTATGTGCGTGTGTGTGCATGTGGGTTGTGTACATGCGTGTGTGCGTGCACGTGTATACACACGCATGTGTGAGTGTGTGCACATGTGCACGGGTGCAGGTGTGTGCACGCATGTCTCACAAGGCCAGAGAGAGGTAAGCACAGGCTGGACACCTGGCCCTGACCCAGCACCTGGAGCTGCCGCGTTAAGCTGGTTCCAGAGAAAGGCTGAGCCAGGCCTTTAGATGGGGGGGCTCACCTGCCGGTGGTGGTGGCCATATGCGGGGGCACGGTGAGTGACGGCACTGAGACAAGTACATGGGGAGCGCGAGGAGTCCTGGTCACCAGGCATGGAGGAGTGGGCAGACACGGGAGGACAGAACCTCAGTCCTGCGCACTTCACCCTCTCCAAGCCCCGTTCCGAGATACACATGCCCTCCTCCCCCGCCAGGGAGACTGGGCCACGGCCAGCCTGCCGGATGCCCCCTCCACCCCACCAGTCATGCGGCGGCCCAAGCCAGGGCTCACTGGGGCCTCCTGCTGACCAGGTCCGTGTCCACCCCCAGGTGCCACTCCTGATGACGCCACCGCCACCACCGTTTCCCCCTCCTCCACTGTCAGCTGCCAGGCGCGCCCCGGAGGATGGAATGAGGGGCTCGGGTTTCAGGAGCCCCACCTGTGAGTACACCAGACTGGCCTGGACCGTAGGCGCGGGGGAGTGGGCGTTGCTGGCCCCGCCTCTGAGGTCCTTTGAGGGGGTGGGGCTGGGAGAGCAGTGGACTCCAGGCAGCCGGGCCCACAAGACCTCCAGGACACAGTTGGGGTCATCCCTCCCACCACCCAGCCCCCAGCTTCTCCCAAATTTCCATTACTGTCTGGGTTGCTTCTTTAAAGGGAGGATCAACATTTTCCGTAATGGACGCTTACAATTAACTGGCCCCCTGCGCAGCCCTCCGGGGTCCCTCTGTGAGCTCTGAGCCCCCAGGGCCCGGACGTCCTGCCTGTGTGACCTTGGGCAGCCTCATTCCCTCCCTGGGCCTTGGCTTGTCCGGAGAGAGGTAAATCTCAAAGGTCAGGTCACCGGGGCCCAGGCCGCTTCTGGATCTGCTGCTGTTGGTTGGAGCCCCCGGCAGGTGGGATGTCCACGGACTGGCAGGGGCAGGCCGCTGACTGTTAGGGAATTAGGGCAGTCCTACCAAAAATTGAAACGGAGGGGCGCCTGGGTAGCTCAGTCGGTTAAGCGCCTGACTTCAGCTCAGGTCACGATCTCACAGTCTGTGGGTTCAAGCCTCGCATCGGGCTCTGTGCTGACAGCTCAGAGCCTGGAGCCTGCTTCGGACGTGTGTCTCCCTCTCTGCCTCTCCTCTGCTCATGCTCTCTCTCTCTCTCTCTCTCAAAAATAAATATACATTAAAAAAAAATGAAATGGAACACGAAAAATCTCAGCAGGCCCCATATTTGTGAGGGTTAGCACCATCTCGTGGAGTGGGTGGTGGTTATACAGTCCCACGGAGGAGTGTGTGCGTGTGTGTGTGTGTGTGTGTGTGTGTGTGTGTGTGTGTGTGTGTGGTGCAGGACCTGTTTCTCGCTCAGGGTGTGGCCCTGGTGTGCGTGTTGGCATGCTTTGGGAGGGGCTGCCTTAGGTCCCCAGACCACCCTGTGCCCTCCCCGGCTCCTTCCAGGGGCGGGTGAGGGGCTAAAATTCAGGTTCTCCAACTGGCCAGGCTTGGAAAGCCCCACAGGCGCCCGCAGAGGTCCAGCACCCCGGGTCCCCGGGCACTTGGTTGGGGGCTGGCTGCAACTTTGGCTGCAAGTCTAGCAGTCCTTCAGGAATACCAGCTCTGCCCTAGATCCTGGGTTCTCTACCCCCCACCCCTGCCTTCTCGGGAAGCCCCTTGACTCTGCTTCCCTTCCCCCGCAGTAGAGTCTCCCAGCCCAGCCTGGCCTGACCAGCATGACCCACCTCCGCCGAGGGAGCAGATAACCTGCACAGCGCCCCCAAGGGTCACCACCGACGCCACCGCCGTCCCCGCGGTATGCCTCCTGCCTCCTCGTCCCTCTCCCAAGGCCCCCCAGCCAACCCCCCAAGCTCACCTGGCCTCTCATCAGTATTCTGTGTGGCCCAGCCAGGTCACTTCCAGGGCAGAGATGCAGTTGTCCATGGCGGAGGGGTGGGCCTGGAGTCTACTGCCCACCCAGCCCAGGACCCACTGGAGGAGGCCAGCTCCTCTCTCTCCTTTTTTTTCTGGGCCTGAGGCCTTTATAAATCCAACCCACCCCTTCCTTGAAAGGGTGCCAGGAACTCTCAGCCCCTGAGATGTCCGGTGCAAGTTTGGGAAATGCTGCATGGTGCTGTCCCTCTTGGAGAGTTATAGGGCACACAGCATTTTAAAGGCTCTGACAAGTCCTGCAGTTCAGAGTTGGCCACCAGACTTTCCCTATGTAACTGCTCTCCAAATGAGTTTGCCTATCCACATGGCAACCTCTTCTGCCATATATAGAACAAGGGAAGAATCTCGGGGTTGCTCCTCTCAGTCAGAGATCGCCCCACTCACATACTTGGATCCCACAGAACAGCAGGGGTCCCTGCCCTCAGAAGCCAACGTTTACCAGGCTGGGTCTCCCCACCCTTCTCTGGCCTGTCCCCACCCCCTCCTCCCTGGGCCTTGCTCACCCCATGTGGCCCTCCCCACCGGTCCCGGGGCAGGGGGGGAGGTCCCCTCAGGGACTTGAGTGACCTACCCGAGTCTGCACAGGGAGAGGAGATGGCGGCGGGGGACGCCCCAGACTGCCTGGCCGCGCTGCATCTGGACAGGCTGCCCTCGGGCGACCTCGATTGGCTGGTGCCCACGCAGGACGAGTGCGGCCGACCCATCCCAGAGTGGAAGCGGCAGGTGATGGTGCGGAAGCTGCAAGCCCGCCTGGGCGCAGACCCCGAATCCCAGTCCCAGGTGGAGCCCGGTGGGGCAGGGCGGGGCGTGAGAGGGGGCGGGGCGGGGCAGGGGGCGGGGACCTGCCGGAGAGGGGTGGGGCGGGGCGGGGCCAAGGGGTAGAGAGTGGAGGCGGGGCAGAAGGCTCCGTCCTGGCAGGTGGACGCGGAAGACGCGGGGCCTGAGCCCACACCTCGCCCGGGCGCCCCACTGCGTGCCCCTCTGTGGCCCCAGCTTCCTCCTCTGCCAGACGATGAAGTTGAACCAGATCAGGGAGCTGGGAACTTCTTCCCCTGGTTAGAGGTGTTATTTCCACGTGTTCTTCTATGTAACCATTTTTATCCCACCTCTATCTACCTCGTGTCAGGCCGTGTTCTAGGCAGTGAGGGAGACCAGCCCTGCGCTCCCAGCCCTCACGTTCCAGCAGGGAAGACAGGGTGATTGGGCACCTGATGGGGTGTGGGGGGCAGGGAGGGTGATTCCGCGTGTCATGGAGAGAAGCAGAGCAGGGGGAAGGGGAGTGACGATTCCATACGGGTGCTCAGGGGCAGCCTGTCTGGGGAGGTGGCCTTGAGCAGGGGCCAGAAAGGAAGGAGAGAGGAGCCCTGCGAGAATTTGGGACAAGTGATTCTAAGCAGAGAGAAAATAAATGCAAAGGTCCTGAGGCATGAGTGGGCAGCCCAAGGACCAGGAGGAGGCTGGTCCCTCTGAGGGCAGTGAATGAGGTGTGACGGACAGAGGCGAGGTCAGAGAGGGAACGGGCGGGCGGGTATTACAGGACTGCTCAGTGTCAGGCCTTTGGGGAGCCTTTGGGAATCTGAGCAGAGTAGCGGGCTCCCCCTAGCTGTCGTGTGCACAGTAGCTCCAGTCCTAACCCTGGAGGGATCCGGCTTTGTCTGCTTCCTCCGGCGCAGGCTCTGCTCCGTGCTCTGGGCCCGCTGGGCCCCGCAATCAGAACTTAGTCGTGCAGAGCACTGCCCGGGACCAGACAGCCCCAGGCCTCTGGGCAAAAGCAGGTGGTGGTTCAGGCCCCTCGCCTGCGAAATGGGGCTCCTCCCCCAGGGGGTCCTGAGCTGTAATCCGGCTGGCACAGAGCCCAGAGGGGGCCAGCTCGGGGTCCCTGTCCCACAGGCCTTGAGCGCCGGGGGGAGGGGAGGGCAGCCAGCAGGAGAGCCCAGAGCAGAGAGCCAGAAGCAGCCACCCAACCGCAGAAGGTTCCGGAGCTTGGCGGGAGGGGCGGGGAGGGGTCTGAGGAGAGAGAGCCTTTGGATTGAACGCTGAGGAGATGAGATTAGGATGTGGGCGTGGCAGAGCAGAGCAGAGGGACCCCGTTCTGAGGGCAAAGACGGGGCGCCCAGAGGGCAGAGTGGCTGCCCGGAGCCTCAGACTCGGGACTGGGGCCGGCCAGCCTCCCGGTTTATTCTAAGCCCGGCCGAGGGCCAGCTGGAGTTGAGGGGCTGGGCCGGGTCCGTGGCAGCACCGGGGGCCGGCTCGGCTCGGCTTGGGCCGCTGCTGAGCCGGCCTCCCCGCCTCCAGGGCGACAGCGGGAGCGAGGGCCCCGCGGAGCAGGCGGCCTGGCGGTACTCGCAGACGCACCAGGCCATCCTGGGCCCCTTTGGGGAGCTGTTGACGGAGGACGACCTGGTCTACCTGGAGAAGCAGATCGCCGACCTGCAGCTGCGCCGCCGCTGCCAGGAGTACGAGAGCGAGCTGGGCCGCCTGGCGGCCGAGCTGCAGGCCTTGCTGCCCGCGCCCCTGGTCAGCATCACCGTCCACAGCCGCTTCCTGCCCCGGGCGCCCGGCCCCGAGGGTGAGGAGGCTCCCGCCCCCGCGGCGGAGCCCAAGGGCCCCTCGGGGGCCTCGGGGGCGGAGCGCGGCGAGCAGCCCCTGCCCTTCTGGTGCAGCCACGTCGCCCGGCTGGTGCGCAGCATGTCCCTGCTGCTGAAGGGCATGAACGGGCTGGTGCAGGGCGAGGGGAGGCCCCCGCGGGAGGCCCCCGCGGAGGCCCCCGCCGGCCCCCCGAGAAGCGAGGCGCAGCGCGAGATCCAGCAGTGCGGCGTGTCCGTGCGATCACTGCGCGGCAACTTCGAGTCCGCTCCGGGCCCGTCCTGCGCCCCAAACCCGGGCCCCTGGGAGCCGGGGGCCCCGCCCGGGCGGTGCCCGAGGGGCTGCTGGCCCGCAGCCCCGCAGCCCCACAGCAGCCCCGCGGGAGGGGCGCCCGCGCCGGGGGACGCAGAGGAGGCCAGCGACTCGGGCGTCGGCTGCGAGGAGGCCCCGTCGGAGGCGGGGGCCGCGGCCGGCGCCCACCTGGCCAGCCTTCGCAAGGAGCGCATCGTGATGCTCTTCCTGAGCCACTGGAAGAAGTCGGCCTACGCGCCGGCCCTCAAGGCCGCGGCCTGCAGGACCCTGGAGGCCCGCCGCGCCGCGCCGCCGCCGGCTCGGGAGGCGGCGGCGGCGGGGGGCCCTGGGCTGCCGCCCCCACCGCCCAGCGAGGGCCCCCGGCTCGGCCACCTGTGGCAGCAGCGCCACGTCATCGCCCACCTGCTGGGCAACTGGAAGGCCATCATGGCACACGTGCCGGCCCGGCAGCTGCGGCGGCTGAGCCGGCGGCCCCGTGGGCCGCTGTCCCCCGAGCAGTTCCTGCCCCACGTGGACGGGGCGCCCGTGCCCTACGGCGGCCTCACGCTGGACCTCTTCATGCTGGGCTACTTCCGGCTCCTGGAGTGCGAGCTGCCGGCCGAGGAGCGCAAGATGCGCCACCTGCTGTGTTTCGAGGTCTTCGAGCACCTGGGCGCCCACGGCTGGGACGCGGTGCGCGCCTTCCACAAGGCCGTGACCGACGAGGTGGCCGCCGGCCGCCGCGCCTGGACCGACGGCTTCGAGGACATCAAAGCCCGCTTCTTCGGCTCCAGCCGAGGTCCCGCCTGGGACGCGGAGCCCGGCCGCAAGTCGGGGCTGACGCCCCTGGGGCCCCTGCCCCCCGCCGCCGCCCCCAGCAGCAGCGCCGAGCCCCCCGCGGAGAGGCCGGGGTCCGGCTGCCAGCGGGGCAGCTTCAACAGCGAGGACATCTGTGGCTACATCGACCGCAGTTTCGCCTTCTGGAAGGAGAAAGAAGCCGAGATGTTCAGCTTTGGAGAGTGAGACCGGCCGGCAGCCTGCCTCTGGGAGTGGGGCGTGGGAAGGGGTTCTGGCTCTCCCTGCTCTTTCCTTTGCCCCCCACCTGGTGGCCGGGTGGGCCCCGAGGCCGGGCTGGCCGACACTCCACACGACACTCACTCGGTGTGCCGATGGCCTCGTCCAGTCCCACCCCTGCCGGGTTCCACACCCCCCCCCCCCCCCCATCTGCGACTCAGCTTCAGTTTCAGAATCCTCACCAGGGACCGAGGAGCCCTCTCTGCCTCCCAGCCGGCCCTGAGGCTAGAGGCCTTGCCCTCCAGCCCCAGGCCGTCTGCCCGGGTGTCCTCCGGGCCCCTGGGATGCCGGCCCGGGTTTCCCTGCGGGCTCTCCTTCCAGGGCTGAGTCGCCTGCTGTCACGCCCCTCCGCATCTCCAGCACCGGTGGCTCCGGCCACGGCCACAGCCTTTGCCTGCCTCCTGCCAACCTTGGGCCATGCCTTTTCACCTCCCCAGGCCTCTGTCTCCGTCCGGTCCGTGAGATGACGGAGCTGGGGGTTGGAGAGAACGGGACTCGATGGGCCAGCGGCTTTCCCGTCAGGCCTTCCCGAATTCTCTGGGTCAGAGACAAGGCCCACGCCGGTCAGTACGGCCCCGCTGACAGACTCGTGTTCTGCTGCTGTGCCCTGCTCCCCCCGGGGCGCTCCAGAGGACCCGGGCCCCGAAAGGAAGCCTCCCTTGGGCCTCCTGTCCTCTCCTCCAGCTGACCAGCCGCCCTGGCCACGCGGCCCAAGGCAGCGACGGGGCCCCCCCTGCAGGCTCGGGGGAGCGGGGACATAAGGAATTTTTCACAGAGAACCAGTGTCTGAAGGGGACTCTGGGCACAGGCGGCTGTCACCCCACCCTCAGATGTGCGCTGTTAGATCAGAGAACATACAGATGGAAGGTTCCGAGGCACAGCCACTTCCTGTGTGCCCCCCCCCCCCCCCCGTGTCACCCGCACCCTCCTCCCTCAGAGGACAGCCCAGGTGCTGCAGGGTGTTGAGCGAACATGGCACCAGGGGCTCTAGGGACAAGCCCCGAATGGCTGGCCGCGGATGTGATTTGGCCCCCGGAGGGTGGCCCGCACCCAGGCCACGGGCCCGAGGAGGGCTGGCCCAGAGCGAAGGGAGCTTGGGGGGAGGAGCACAGGACAGTTGTGCCTGCCCCAGCAGGCAGTGTGTGTGGGGGGGGGGGGGGGGGAGGGAGGTTTCCGGAACCTTCCTCTGGGAACCGCCTCCTGCAGTCACACCTCCTGGGACAGAGGTCCCCTGCAGGGTCCTCGCCTCCCTGCGGAGCCTGGTGGGTGGCAGGCTCACTGCTGGATGGAACACACAGCCGGACGCCCAGGGGAGGGGGGAGGGGGAGGAGCCGCTGGCTCAGATTCTGTGCCCTCCCGGGGACCCGGCCCACGCATGAGTTCGCGAATAAAGACCCCCGTTCCCGGCCAGCCTTCACTGTGCTTTTTGTCTCCCGTGCCCACAGCGAGGGGACAGCCACCTGTGCCCTGAGAGAGTCCTGGCACTGGGTGAGCACCGAGCCCCCTGTCCCCAGCTCCACCAGACACGAGAGCCAACGTCCTCAGCCCCACAGAGCCTCCACGTCCTCATCTGTAAAATGGGCTGTGGTGCTGACCTGCCCTCTCCGGGGGTCATGGAGAGGGTGCACTGAGTCCCACGTGGGAGGCGTCTCTGTCCTGCGGTGGAGCAGGTTCTAATGAGCAGGGCGCCAACTCCAGGCTCCTGGTCCCCGAGTGTGACCACCGGAGCTATATGACGGCTGGTCCCCAGGCACTGCCGTCCAGACTCGGCAGGGGTGCGGCTCTGAGGGTGGGGCTGGGGAGCCCTGGCGGCCGAAGGCGGCCGACACTCTGATGTCTCCCTCGTCCTCTCGTGCCGCCTGCACGACCCTGTTGTTTCGAGGGCCTGGCAACGGAGGGGGCCGGGAGGAGGTGCGCGGTGCACACAGACCTGGCCTCAGGGGGTGCTGGCCCCGGGTGCTCAGGACAGCACTGCGCAGGGGGCCACCTGACTTGGGGGATCCCCGCTCACTCCCTGTAGCCTTGGGCAAGTCCCTCCAGGGCCTTGGGACCTCAGTGTCCCTGGGGTGGGGTTGGGCCAAGGCCAGTAAGGGGCGCCCCACAACCATCCTGGGTTCCAGGAAGACCTGGGGTCTGGGTGGAACTGCCCGAAGCGGGGTGAGGTGGTGGCTGGGACCCAGCTTTGAGGCCTGGGAAGAAGGAGAGGGCGCGGCGCCTGTGCTGGGCTCTCAGGGGCGACTCCCCAGATGCCCTTCTGCAGACTCTGCTTCCTACGGGCTGTACAGAAGCCCAGCGTCCCGGGAGCAGCCCCAGGAATTCTGGGTCCCTCAGCCGAGGCCGGTGCTGGGAAAGCCGTTTTTGTCCTTAAGACGTTCCAGGCGATTCTGATGCTCAGCGGCCTGGAAACCCCCAGCCCACCAGCAGTTCCCCTGGGGGGAGCAGGGGATCCCTGCGGAGTCGGGCTGACCCCAGCAAGGCCACACTGTCGGCTCCAAGCCTGTTCGGTGCCCGTAAGCCCGTCGACCAGCTGGCGAAACCCCCATTGCCCAGATACAGGCGTGCGGAGCTGCAGACTTCAGTGAGGCGAGCAGACCAGTGCCAAGCCCACGAGCTTCCCAGTGAGCTGGCAAAACACCGGGGAAAGGAAACCCCATCCCAGCCCCGTCAGTGTGTGTGGGACAGATACGAAGAAAAACGAGGCTGTGCCAAAGTGGGGAGGGAACGTCACCTTTCTCAGGACTAGAGTGACTAGAGTGATTGTGTTAGAGATGCCGCCCTTGCCGCCAACACGTGCAGGTTGGATGCGGAGCCCGGCTCTCCCCGCTCTCCTCCTCCCCTCTTCCCCCTCCCTCTCCCCCTCCTCCCCTCTTCCCCCTCCCTCTCCCCCTCCTCCCCCTTCCCCCTCCCTCTCTTCCCTTTCCTCTTCTTTCTCCCCCCTCCTCCCCCTTTCTCTCCCCCCTCATCCTCCCCCCTCCTCCTCCCCCCTCCTCCTCCCCCTCCTTCCCCTCCTTCCCCCACTCCTCCTCCTCCTCCCTCTAAATGACTCTGAAGTTCATATGAAAGGAACAGTGAACAAATGCAGCTGTGGAGGCCAGCCTCCAAGAGGGCCTCCAGGGCCCCCCGTCCTGATAGCACATCCTGTGTATCCCTCCCGGATTGGGCTGCAGAACAGGGCGGAAAGGACCGCTCTCGCTTCCGGGTGGGTAATGAAGACTCCCATCTTCGTCGCTCCCTTCTCTCTGGGGAAAGCCTGCGGCCGTGCAGGTAACAGAGGCCCGTGCAGGCAAGAAGTGAGGCCTCCCGCCCCAGTCCAGCCTTCAGATGACTGCGATCCGGCTGACCCCTGGGTGCCAGCTGAGGACAGGTCCTGAGGCAGAGGCACCTGCTCAAGTGCCCCAGGGCCATGAGGCTGCGTGGGATCGCGTGTTTGTTGTCTTAAGACACCAGGTTTTAGGGCCATTTGTCATGCAGCCACAGGTAACTAACAACAATACACAAGAAGACTTACGGGGAAGGGTGATGGAGAGGCTTACATTTCGGATATGAAGACATCATATTATAGAGCCCAAGTCCACCAACCAGGTGGTTCTAACCCCAAGATACGCTTCACTCAGGTCAACAGACCACAACGGAGAAAGCTGAGATACTGCACACAGAAAACATTGCCCTAAGATAAAGACGCCAGAGCACATCCGTGGGGGAAAGGAGGCACCGTCAGTAATAGTCCTGAGAGTGTTGGTAAACTACTTGGGGGAGAGGGGAACATGACCTTACGGCACCCCATTCCCAAAATAAATCCCAGATGGAAAAATAGACACGGTAAGCCAGTGGAGATGTAAGACACCCAAAGAGGCGTGGGCGGGTCAGGTGCGCTGGGATGGCTTTCACAGCCTGACGGTGCTGGGCCAAGTGTATGGGACCGTGTTACCTCCTGCTGGAGACAGTGCCTCAGCCGCCCATCCCGGACCACTCTCTGGTAGGTGCATCGAGCTGGAAAGATGATCACGTGTGTTGACTTGGTGATCTCACACTCTGAATCTGTCCCGGGGAAAGAGACACAGAGGTGGCACCATATTGGTCACTGCAGTCCAAGATGACACAGCCCGCACGTCCAGTAATAGAAGTGACGAGAGGTCACTTCAAATTCTTGAAGTGTGATATATCCAAAGTGTGGTGAAATTTGAAGATCCTCTTGCCAAAGACTGACCACATCGGAAATACTCGAGATGTAACATAAAATGATAAAACAGGACACACACACACACACACACGTGGGGCCATTCTACCGTCAACAAGTGTAAGGCTGGAAGGGAAGATTCCCGTGTGTTAATGGGGACGGTCCTTTGCTGCTTCACATTTTTCTGCGTTTTCCAAACGTTCTGCAATGAACATGTGTTATTTTTATCATCATAAAAAGAAACAAGCAGCATATTTTTAAGAACCGCACCACTCAGGAGCAACCTGTTGATAAAGATCTGTTTTGAGCTCCTGGTATCGGGTTTCCCAAACCGACCTGTCATGTGAGGGGCTGAGTCTCCTCTCCGCGAGTCCCTGTAAGGCCTCAGTTCTTGGCACAGCACAGAGCTGTGCCCGAGGGGAGGCAGCTCCCTGTGACGGGGGCCTGTCATCGGAATACCCTGTCCTCATTTCCTCCAGCTCAGTTGGGTGCACGTTAACCCTTCGTGTTCTGGCTGCAAGCACGAGGGCAGACTGACCCCTCTGTTCCCCGTCCAGTGGCCTCCCCAGGGTGGTCCCGGATAGGTGAGAGCCAGAGACATCCATGAGTACCCGCCTTCCCCCTGCAACCACTTGAGGCTGACGCTGAAGGCTGGGGGGAAATCCTGGGACTATCTGAAGCAGGAGCAGAGCCAGGCGGAGCTGGGCTGGGCTGGACTGGACTGGGCTGGACTGGGCTGGGGTGGGCGGGGCTGGACTGGGCTGGGGTGGGCTGGGCTGGACTGGGCTGGGCTGGGCTGGGCTGGGCTGGACTGGGCTGCGGTGGGCTGGGCTGGGCTGGGGTGGGCTGGGCTGGACTGGGCTGGACTGGGCTGGACTGGGCTGGGCTGGACTGGGCTGGACTGGGCTGGGGTGGGCTGGGCTGGGCTGGGCTGGACTGGACTGGGCTGGGCTGGGCTGGGCTGGGGTGGGCTGGGCTGTACTGGGCTGGGCTGGGCTGGGCTGGGCTGGACTGGGCTGGGCTGGGCTGGGCTGGGCTGGACTGGGCTGCGGTGGGCTGGGCTGGGCTGGGGTGGGCTGGGCTGGACTGGGCTGGACTGGGCTGGGCTGGACTGGGCTGGACTGGGCTGGGCTGGACTGGGCTGGACTGGGCTGGGGTGGGCTGGGCTGGGCTGGGCTGGACTGGACTGGGCTGGGCTGGGCTGGGCTGGGCTGGGCTGGGCTGGACTGGGCTGGGGTGGGCTGGGCTGGACTGGGCTGGGCTGGGCTGGGGTGGGCTGGGCTGGGCTGGACTGGGCTGGGGTGGGCTGGGCTGGACTGGGCTGCGGTAGGCTGGGCCGAGCAGGGCTGGGCTGGGGAGGGAAGCATGGAATCAGGAAGCAGGAGTGAGCAGAGTAGGGAGCACCTTGCGGACTGGTGATTAGCTAGTCAATCGTGGCAGTAATGTGTGTAACAACTGAGTTCTCAACTAGTCTGCACGCATCGTGAGAGCAGGGACTGGGGTCCCCAGCTCACAACCTTCTCCCCAGCAGGTGGCAGGGCCAGCAGCTGTGCTGGCAGCACAGGTGTCATCCATCCAGGAATCAAGCTGTCACGATCCCCTGATACCCTTGAGAAGTTGCACGACTTTGCCAGGAGCGAGGGCTGTCCCACCGGGAGCCACCTGGGCCTCTCTGCCCTGTAACAGCAGCAAGCCAGTCCCAGGGAGGTAGCAGGAGGCCTCTGGCGAACTTGGCCCTCCCCCGACCCCTCACATCCCGCACACTGCACAATGGTGGCTGAAGGAAGGAGGGGTGACAGGCGGACCCTCACCTGGCCACCCCAGGCCGCGGGCTGCTCTCCCTGCACCTGCGGGTCCTTGGCTGGGAAGTTCTGCTTTGACCACTGGCATGAGAGATGTCCAGAGACCCCGCCTCAGTGGCCCAGGTCCCGGGCCCAGCGGAGAAGCAGACTTGAGGGATTCCCCGGGGACCATCGTGAACAGAGCCGCAGGGGAGGCTGCAAGCCGCCGCTGTATTTTTAGATGACCCCATTTCTTAGCCATCTTTGGCTCTCACAACTCATGATGACACCGGGGCTGCCCCAAGGCCAAAGCTGTGATATGACCTGGAGCCTCTGGATCCAGCGTCCCTGTCGCCAGCCTGGCGGAGCACTCAGGGATGCCTCCTTACCTCTCCGGGCACCACTTTAACCACCAAAGACTTCCCTACCAGCACCCTGGACCCCAAGTTCTGAAAGCCTTTGCTCACGAGCCTGCGTGATATTTACTGTCCCCCACTGGGAGGTGGACAGAGGCCACTGGGGTGCCTGTCAATGACCACTGGAGAAGCCAGTACCTCCCAGGCCCTCCTGCCTCCCAGGCCCTCCTGCCACCCAGGCCCTGAGCTGGGGCCCCCATGTGCCCCTGAGTCCCTCACACAGGCTCCACTGTCCCCCTAGAATGCTTCCTGCTACGTGTCCTGGCCTCCGGGGCCCGGGGGACCTCAGTCTTCCTGACGTGGCCAGTGTGGGCTTTCAGAACAGACGGCCTGGGAGGAGTGCGATCTCTCCCCCTCATTGGCCTCTCCCTCCCTCCCCTCCCCCTCCCAGTGCAGACAGCAGCTAAAAATACCCCTCTGTCTGTCCCCACGTGGTGCCCAGCCCAGCCCAGCCCAGCCCAGCAGGCCCTCCGTGCCTGTCGCTGGCTGGGAAGTCCTATTCTCCGTCCTGAGTTCTTAGAGGTCCGGGGGCCGACTGAGAGGTACGATCCAAGGGGCCCTGGAGGGTGGGCGCCCCGGGAACAGGAGGTGGGAGGTACAGCAGGAAGCAGCAGGGGAGGGTGGGCTATGGTGACATAGTCTGCTTGGTGCAGAGATCACAGGGTCGGAGAGAGACCCCCCAACCTGGTCAAGCTGGGCCCCTTGGGTTGCGGTGAAGTCTCAGCTGTCACACTCCCCTCCGTGTCCTGGCCGGAGAGGTGGGCAACAGGGAGGCCGGGTGACACCCTCCAACGGCAGCCAGGACCCCCGTGTCTAGTCACTGGCCACAACTGGCTTAAGGCCCTTTGCTGTCCTGTCCGCTCAGCCCTCCTCATTCCTGGCCTGGACGGGCACCAGGCTGAGGCTCTGAGACTCTCCAGAAGCTCCCACCCGTGTGTACTGAGACCACAGGGTCACA
This sequence comes from Prionailurus viverrinus, assembly GCF_022837055.1. Lineage (NCBI taxonomy): Eukaryota > Metazoa > Chordata > Mammalia > Carnivora > Felidae > Prionailurus > Prionailurus viverrinus. The sequence goes on from NW_025927607.1 coordinate 2,270,914, forward strand.
GGCATCAGCAGACCCAATGAAAGCCCCACGAGAATGTGGCCCCTGCGGCGGTAGCCGCTGGCCACAGGGGACATAGTAATGATGGGAATGTGAGGCCTGGGGACAGTGGCTGCGGGCTCATCGCCTGTCCTCACTGGGCTGGAGAACCTCCCTGGAAGGGGGTCAGGCAAGACGGGTGCTGGACGGGGCCCCTGACCTGTCCTGTCCAGGCTTGAGCCCAGCCAGGTCCCCTAGGTGGGCTTCCCGGGCACTGCCCTGCTCTGTTGGGGCACTGGTGTGGGGAGGGGAAGGGCATTGGGCTCCCACCATGGCCACGGCCACGGCCACAGCACCAGAGCTCGGTAGGCCCCCGCCCCTTGGCACCCACAGTTCATACTTCTCTTTCCCGGAGTTCGTTATTTTGATCACACATTGAAGCAAACATTTGGTCCGCGGAGACGTCTGGTCGGTCTCCTTCCATTTATGGCTCTGGAAGGCGCCCCCTGGTGGACAGACCATTTCCCAGGGGTGCCGCTATTTTTGGTTGTAGGTAGTGCTGGGCAAGATTTGGGGCAGCTTTCTCGGGGTAAAATGTCAGAGGTACATAAATGGATATACGCACATAATTAAATAAGCCCAGAAGTGGATTTGCCGAATCAGATGATATAAACACCGATTCGACATCGCTCTCCGGAATGTTCCCCTCAGTCGTGTTTGTCTTTACCAACCTACACCCCAGGACCTGTAACCTGGGGGTTCAGCGCATGGGCTGAGCCTGACTCCCCCACTCCTAGCTGTGTGACCTGGGGCAAGTGACTTGTGTCTCCCCACCTTTACCCGGATCCTAATAGCACGGACCTCACAGGGTTGTCGTGCGGCCTGGCCATGGGGAGCATTGTGTCAGGGTGCACACGGAGTCCCTCTCCCCCCCAGACTCTGGATCTTCACTCCAGAGGACAGGGACCAAGGTCGCCCAGCAAGGTCACGGCAGCCCGAGACTCCACTTACCTATGGACAGTGAGGATCGGTGGGGCAGGGGAGCTCTCGAGTACTCTCATCACCATCCCAGCAATGTCCGATTTGGGAGGAGAGGAAGCCACTTGGACGTGGGGGGGCCACAGGGATCCCATCCCCATGCTCCGGGGGTGGGGGGGAGGCGTCTGTTCCGTGCAGCCCAGAGCTGTGGAGGGGTCAAGGCGTGGCTCTCTTGCTGGCCTCGTCCCGCCCTGATTGCCTGGCCAGGGTTAGGCCTCGGGCCCTCTCTGAGCCTCAACCTTCTCACTGCAGAATGGGACTAACACAGAGCCCTGCCTCGCAGGGCTACGGGGCTGGATCAGGCGGGACGCCGGGCCAGGCGCTCGGCACACCGCTGACGCTCAGTGTTTGTTGAAGACAGAAAGGACTGACGGTCGGCTGGCCGGCCAGTCGGGTGGGCGAGCAGGCGGACGGACCGCGCCCTGCCCCGGCTGACCCTGCCCTCTTCTCTCCCCAGGGTCTCGGGGGGGTGGGGCCCGGCTCTTCTTCCCCGTGAGCGGGTGGCACTGGCAGCCATGGTGCGGAACGTGGACGACCTGGACTTCCGCGTGCCCTCGCACGCCCAGGACATGCTGGACGGCCTGCAGCGGCTGCGCTCCCAGCCCAAGCTGGCCGACCTCACGCTGCTGGTGGGTGGCCGGGAGCTGCCCTGCCACCGCGCCCTCCTGGCGCTGAGCAGCCCCTACTTCCACGCCATGTTCGCGGGCAACTTCGCCGAGAGTTTCTCGGCGCGAGTGGAGCTGCGGGACGTGGAGCCCGCCGTGGTGGGGCAGCTGGTGGACTTCGTGTACACGGGCCGGCTGACCGTCACGCAGGGCAACGTGGAGGCGCTGACGCGCGCGGCCGCCCGCCTGCACTTCCCCGCCGTGCAGAAGGTCTGCGGCCGCTACCTGCAGCACCAGCTGGACGCCACCAACTGCCTGGGCATCTGCGAGTTTGGGGAGCAGCAGGGGCTGCCGGGCGTGGCCGCCAAGGCCCGGGCCTTCCTGCGGGAGAACTTCGAGGCCGTGGCCCGGGAGGACGAGTTCCTGCAGCTGCCCCGGGACCGGCTGGCCACCTGCCTGGCCGGCGAGCTGCTGCAGGTACAGCCGGACCAGAGCCGGCTGGAGGCCCTGCTGCGCTGGGCGCGTCACGACCCTCAGGCCCGGGCCGTCCACCTGCCCGAGCTGCTCAGCCTGGTGCGCCTGGACGCCGTGCCCAGGCCGCGCGTGCAGCACCTGCTGGCCACGGAGCCGCTGATCCGGGGCTCGGAGGAGTGTCGGGTGGCCCTGTCGCAGGGTCACGACGAGGCGAGTAAGGGGCAGGGAGGGGAGCCCCGGAGACCCCGCCTGGGAGGGGATGCTGGGGACAGGCGCCCTGAACCTCGCAACTCTGCCTGCCTTGGGCTGATTACCTGTGAGCGCACCTCTGTTCGGTGCCCCGTGCCCCTGTGTGCCCCCCCGCCCCCGGACGTGAGGGGAAGGGGAACCCAGGTCTTGTGATCTTTCACAACCCCGGTCGGCACCCACAGCTTGCGACAAGCCTGGAAAGGGACCTGAGGCAGCATGGGGAAGGCCAAAGCTGGGCTGGTGGCATCCTGGGAGGGGTGGCCGGTCAGGGAGGGCTCTCCGGAGGAGGCAGCATCCTAGCTGGGCCTTAGAGGAGGGATAGGAGTTGGGGAGGAGGGAAAACAAGCCGGGAAGACCGCACAGCTTGGGCACAGCAGCAGGCCCCCTCCTGCCCCTTAGAAAGCTCTCGAGCATTCATGGCGTCCAGGCAGTGAGCGTGGCAGGCAGGGCAGTTCCTGCGACAGAGAGCCGATGAGCCCATCTGCGGCTGGCAGCCTGCTCGGGGCCCGGCTCTGGAGGATTCCTCAGGAGCCAAGTCTGGGGACAAAGATGCGGCTCAGGCCAGGGTCAGTGTGTGGGGTGCTACCCTCAGGCACCCCCGGGGCACAGCGGGCCAGCGCGGGGCCCCGCCCCACTAGGCGGTCGCCTTGTAGCTGCTGGCAGTGGGCAGTCTGGGCCTTCTGTAGAAGGGGCCCGAGAGGCAGGAGGGCCCCGGGGGCCCCGGAGCTCCGGGCAGTGGCTTCTTACCAACAAAGGTGGAACCATTCTAGCGTCTCCCGCCGGGCCAGGGTCATCCCGGTTCGGCACGCGGCACGCCCGCCCAGGGGAGGGTCTGGGGACAGAGTCGGGGTTGGCTGCAAAGATGGGTGCAGGGACGCCTCTGGAAGGCACGTGGGGACTTCTGGAAAGGAGCGGCTCCCAGGTCTGGGGCGCACATGCACCTGCTGGCCCGCGTCTCTCCCAGTCCTGAGCGCTTGCCTTCAGCCCTGGGGCCGTGGCAACCACGTGCGGGTGCGCGTGTGCTCGCACATGCACACACGCACGCACACACACACACACGCACTCAAACGCACATCACCCCACACAGGTGCCCTGACACGGCTGCCCCACCAAAGTCCTGCCTCCGAAGAGGCCACTGAGGCCCGAAAGCACCCGGGGGCCCCTTGCACGGGGAATACGGTCACCTGCTTCTCTAACCCAGCCTTCCCGGCCCCACAGGCGCTGCCGGGCCTCCCGCAGAAGCTGCAGGAGGTTCTGGTGGTTGTGGGCGGGCGGGCACTGGAGGATGAGGAGGGGGCCGAGGAACCCGCCCCTCACGGCAGGAACTTCGCCTTCTACAACACCAAGGCCAGTGAGTACCCCTCACGCTGTCCCTGCGGCCGACGTCAGCCACTCGTGTCCACCTGGCAGGTAGAGGGAGCGGGGTGCGCAGGGGCCCGCCGAGTCCACCTCCTGCTGTGCCGGGGCCTCGCGGGGCGGGGGGTGGGGGGCTGCAGGAGAGTCTAGAGGCCGTGGTGGGGGCAGGGGAGGCTGACAGTGGGGGCACCGGGGCCTCCTAGCCCTCCGGCCCCAGCCCCCAGCTTTGGTCTTTTGGGCCCCGGAGCCCAAGGTAGAAGCTTCTGCCGCGTGGGAGGATGGCCCCTGGCCTGCGCGCCCAATGGAACCCCAGCCCCAGGGGGAGGGCAGGCGGCCGGGGTCCAGGTGGCCTGGAGGGTGAGAGCCCAGGGACGAGGGCAGCTCACACAGGTTCTAATTCCAGCCTTAGGGTGGGTCACCTCACCTCATCTGTGAAATGGGCTCCTCACGTGGTTGGGCAGCGGACCCAGAGAGCAGGGACTAGGCCCCTCCTGCCCGGGGCCCCATCACCGGCGGGGTCTCTGCAGGGGCCACGTTGGCCCTGGGAAGCTCTTCCAAGAGCTCCGACGAGGGTTGGCTGGTGTCCTGGGGCCGCTGGGCCAGTCGCCAGCCACCGACGGCCATCAGTAGCTGGCAGGCTGGAGGCAGTGTGAGGCCGGCTGGCCCAGGTCAGGGGCTGACGAGAGGGGATTTGGGCGCTGACGTCAGGAGATGAGCTTTGCTGGCTCCGCCCGGGGGCAGCTGTCCCTCCAACGCCAAGGGAGGACGGCGGGGGGCACGCTGGCAGGCAGAGGCCTGGTGACTGCCGGGCAGAGTCCCCACCCCAGGGTGACACACACATGAGTCAGGGGGACACGCAGTCCCTGCCCAGAGGGCAGGTGCCCGGCAAGGCCCAGAATTCTGCGTGTCTTCCCAGGGGACGTTGCCGAGGCCTGGGTCTCCCTCAGAGCCTTCCACAAGCACCCAGAATGTGTCCGTTTGGACATTCCCACGCCATCTCATTTTTATCTTTCCAAAGCATTTTCTCATTTCTTGCCTCAGTTTACCTCCTGTAGCTCCTTGAAGGTGGGTCCAAGGTGGGTGCAATTACTCTGTCCCTCAGTCATGCTGACGGTAATCCTAACAGGTACCACGTGTGCCCTGTGACAGATACACGCGGTCAGAGATAGTCCCCGGGAGGTGGGAATCACCCCTAGGCTACCGAGGAGGAGACGGAGGCTGTGGGTCACCCGAGGCCACACAGCCCGTGCACAAGAGCTAGGGTTTGGACTCACACTGCCTGCTGTAAGGCCCGAGTCCGATCTCCTATGCCCTTGCGTAGAGACCCCCTAGTGACCGGAGATCAGGTGCTTTGACCCGTCACCCCATCTGACTGAGGAGGGACCCAACCCAGGGGCCAAATTGTCCATTTGGGGTCAGTGAGGCCGCCTGCAGGGTCAGGGCGAGACCCAGCTTCTGGAGCCTGAGCCACCTCCCGCAGTCCTGTGTCCAGTCCGGGTGCCGGGCGGGCTCCAGGGGGCGGGGTGGGGAGGAGGAGGCCGCCGAGAGCCAGGCCTGGCAGGGGCACGTGGGGGCCCGGGGTGTCGCCCCCCGCCCCTTGCTCCTCCCACCCGTGAGGGAACATCCCTGCACCCACTGAGGGGCGAGGGGGGCCCCAGCAGGCAAAGAGCTCGGCCGCCCTGACCCCCCTGCCTGTCTCTTCCCCCAGAGAAGTGGATGGCGCTCCCAGATTTCCCCGACTACCACAAGTGGGGCTTCTCCCTGACGGCACTCAACAATACCGTCTATGTCACAGGTGGGCAGGCGCGGCTCCCGGCAGGTGTCGCTGGTGGGGGTGATGCCAGTGAGAAGCAGCCCTCCCCTCCCCCCGCGGGGCCCCCGGCCGTCCGGTCAACACTCCCGCAGACACTCCCACGACGTGAACACGAAGAGATTTAAAATCCACGGGCCATGGGTGCGAAGAACCGTTCCGTGTTCTGCCGGACGGAGACCCAGGGAGGCTTTGCTAGGAAGGAGCTGTGTGATGGGCAGGAGGGTCACTCTGTTCTTGTCCGTCTTAGAAGTTGGGGGCCCGTCTAAAAGTTGGTTGGGGAGGGGCGCCTAGATGGCTCAGTCGGCGAAGCGCCCGACTTCGGCTCAGGTCGCGGTCTCGCGGTTCGTGGGTTCGAGCCCCGCGTTGACAGCTCAGAACCTGGAGCCTGCTTTGGATTCTGTCTCCCTCTCTCTCTGCCCCTCCCCTGTTCACGCTCTGTCTCTCTGTCTCTCAAAAATAAATAAACACTAAAAAAAATCTATTTTAATTTGGTTGGGGAAACAGCTTTCACGGCTGAAGGTCTGAAACCACTGATCTCGTCTCCCCTACTTACGGGGCCTGGAGCAATCCGTCCAAGTCACACAGCTGGACTGCGCCACCCCCCGTCCCGCCCCATGCCCAGGCCCCGCGTGGGGAGGACACCGGACCCTTGGTAGCCAGCACCCACTGGCCTGGGGACCCCAGGCTGGCGGGCGCCTGACCCCCTCAGAGCTCTCTCCTGCAGGTGGCTCCCGGGGCACCAAGACAGACACCTGGTCAACCACCCAGGCCTGGTGCTTCCCTCTGAAGGAGGCAGCCTGGAAGCCAGTGACACCCATGCTGAAGGCCCGCACGAACCACGCCAGTGTGGCGCTCAACGGGGAGATCTATGCCATCGGCGGTAAGGCCTCCCTCTCCGTCCTCCCCGGGGCCACCTCCTGCTCCGTGAAGTCCCTGGGGTGACGAGACCCATAGTGGTCCTCCCGCCTTGGCTGTCACCTTTGATCCCACCACGCCCCCAGCCTGAGCACTGAGGCCCGCCTCGTCCCTCCTACCCTCCAGAGCTGTGACAAGGAGTCACCCCAGGGACCCTTACAGTTAGATAAATATTGGAAAAGACAAAGACTGTGGCCGAGAGCAAGAGTGTCCCAAGGCCTCTGTAGGTGACAAATCGGTCCTGAGGCCCCTCCTAAGTGCCCCCACAGTTCCTGAGCCCGGGGCAGGTGGGGGCAAATAGGAGTGGCCTCGCCCCCTCCCCGCCCCCCCCCCCCCCCGTGCAGTCTGGAGTCAAGGGTCCCTGGGTCCAGGTGCCCACGCCGCTTGACGGTATGGCCCGGGGCAAGTGCCCTCGCCCCTCGGAGCCTCGGTTCCCTCTCTGTGAAATGGGGTAAGTCACCCGCCTCACGAGGCCAAGCCCTTCCCCTCCCGGGATGCTCCCCGCCGCCTCCGAGAAGCTCCCAGGCCTGCATTTTCGGGAACTTTCCCTTGCCCCTCGCCTCTTGCGGCCCTGACCCCCTCCCGGCCCGACAGGGACCACTCTGGACGTGGTGGAGGTGGAGAGCTACGACCCTTACACAGACACCTGGACGCCCATCAGCCCGGCCCTCAAGTACGTCAGCAACTTCTCCGCGGCCGGCTGCCAGGGCAGGCTGTACCTGGTGGGCTCCAGCGCCTGCAAATATAACGCCCTGGCCCTGCAGTGTTACAACCCTGTCACAGGTAGGGGGCACGGGACCCAGGCGCCCGGCCACACAGGGACACTCCTCGCGTGGCTGGGGGTGGGGGGTGGGGCGAGCGGCAGGGGACATAGGCAGGCAGCCACAGGCCCCCCTGCAGGCCACAGTCCCATCTCGGCAAGCCAGAGGGCGGGGACCCCGGGGACGGCGGGGCCAGGGGCGCAGGGAGCAGGCAGCCAGAGGCCTCTAACAAACGGTCACAGCCCCACCAAGGGGTGGGTGTGACAGCGGAGGAAGGCGGGGGCCCCGGGGGGGGGGGCAGGGAACCGAGGGGGTGGGTAGCCCGCACGGAGACACCGCCCCGTGCCAGTCGAGAGGCTTGGGGGCGGGGGGCTAGGTGGTGGGGAGCCCATCTCCAGGCCCTGGATGCTGCCCGGCCGCTGCGTCTGCCCGGAGCTGGCCTCATGGGCCAGGAGCAGTGGCCCGGACCCACAAGTCCTGGCGGCGCCCGCTTGGGCTCTGGACTCCGTGCCAGGGTTTGGGCCCCAGCTGGGCTCCCTCTGGCTCGGTGGTCTTCCTGGCCCTGGCTCTCACCCTCCGTTCTGTCCTCTGGGTGGTGGAGATGATAATAGGACCCGTTTTGTAGGGTGGGTGTGAGGAGGATCCCAGGGTCAGGTGGGACCCCCCAGACTCGGCCGACCGGGTGGGAAAGAGGCAGAGGCCCCGGGGCCAGGCGGGATGGTGGAGGGTGGGGGTGGCAGCCAGTCCAAGGCCTCCGAAAGCCCTCGAGCCCCTCCTGCGGACCTGAGGACAAAACTCTGCGGAGCCCCGCCCCCAGAGGGAGAGCGGGGCTCCGGAAGGAGAGGGCAGCGGGGTCCACGCCCCGCAGGAGGTCTCCGGGACCCGGGGAGCGGCCGCCCTGGTGAAAGTGGGCTTGGTGCCGTGTCCCCGCAGACTCGTGGAGCGTGATCGCCTCGCCCTTCCTCCCCAAGTACCTGTCCTCGCCCCGCTGCGCCGCACTGCAGGGGACTCTCTACCTGGTCGGTGACAACACCAAGAAGGTCTACATGTACGACCCCGGGGCCAACCTGTGGCAGAAGGTGGGCCTCAGCCTCACCTCCCAGGGCAACACCCCACCCCCCCAAGACTCTCGACACCATGAGAGCGGGCCTGGGGACGGTGGGGCTGGGGGGTGTCACCACGGGGGGCTGACCGTGAAGGGAGGTAAGGGGCCCGGATTCCGGGACAGGAAAGCCCAGGACCGGGGGCTCCCGGTCACCATGGGTGCTCCGTCCCCAGCACGGGGTGGTCTGTTCTTCTCGGGGAGCCAATCCAGGCTCAGCCAGAGGTGCTTCAGGGACGGCCGTGGCTGTCCTGGTGCGGGCCAGGCCCGGGAGGGAGGGCGTCCCCCACCCACGGGGGTGCAGGGACGGGGATCCCTTGGCTGCGGCTAAGCTGGGAACAGCCAGCTCCTCGGTGCCCCGCTTCCCTCCTTGCTGCCCCCTCCTCTTCTGCCTCGGGGCCCAGGGAGAGAGCAGCTGCTGGGCATCTCAAGCCCCGGCCTTTCTCTGTGTTCCTTCTGGAGAAAGAGGAGGGGCGGTGCCCAGAGCCATGGCGGCGGCCTCAGCCCCAGCGGGACACCCTAGGCCCACCGCACCTGCCTTGAGGTCCTTGATCCCCGGAGGCCCGAGGAGGTGGCACGGCCTCCTGCGGCCACCTCAGGAGGGTTGGGCGGGCCGGCCGGGTGACAGCAGGGCCCCTGCCCTCCTGCCGCCCGCAGCTGTCCCCTGGCGTCAGAGCTCAGCTGACCGGAGGCCCCCATTACAGTGCAAAACAGGTGCAGGGTGGGCCCTGCCAGGCAGGCGCTTTCTCTCTGGGGCCTCCCAGCTGGGTCACGGCCCAGGCCACCGATCTGGGGGCATCCCGGCCACGAAGGGCTCTGCCTCTCCCTGTCCCGGCCCGGGGTGGCTGCCCATCGTCCTCGTGTGGAGGCCACAGATGGGCCTCTTCCCTCCCGCCCACGCTGGGCTCCTCCACAAGGGCCCTCATGTCTCTCTGGCCTCACGAGCCCTGTCCAGGGCACCCCTGGGGCCCCACCCACCCGTCGCCTCCAAGAGAGCAGCCATGAATCAGAGGCCCGGCCCGGAACGTGCTGGGAGGCAGCTCCCAGGGTCTCTAACACCCTGACTTCAGATATGAGTGACTTTGGGCCTAGGTGACCAAGGGGCCCGGGGACATCATCCTGGGCGATGTGGGCCGGAGAGAGAGCACGGGCGGGGCAGTCTGAGGGTCCCGGGGGGAGTTACAGGGAGTCTGGGTGAGGTCCCAGGTAGCAGGTGTGCCGGTGTCCTGGACAGGGTGGTGGCCGTCCTCCCTGCGTGTCCCCCGTGTCCCGCCCCAAGGGCACTCTGGCCACCGTCCCCGCCCACCCGCCCACCCGCTGGGCACTGACCGCTGCCCACCCACAGGTGCAGTCCCTGCACAGCCTGCACGAGAACGGTGCGTTGGTGCCGCTGGGTGACACGCTGTACGTGACGGGGGGCCGCTGGCAGGGCGTGGATGGCGACTACCACGTGGAGATGGAGGTCTACGACCGCGGGCGGGACACCTGGACCCACCACGGCGCCCTGCCCCGCCTCTGGCTCTACCACGGGGCCTCCACCGTCTTCCTGGACGTGTCCAAGTGGACCCAGCCCTTCAGCCCCACCCAGGAGCACTGAGCAGCTCTGGGTCGGACGGGGGGTGGGGGTGGGGGTGGCGGCTGAGCCCCCCACCCAGGGGACAGCCCCCCTTCGCGTGCTGCCTGTCTGTTCAGCTGGTGCTGCCGGGCCCCCCAGGGCTCGGGCCACCAGGGACATCAGAGGACACCGCAGCCGCCACCCCGGCTCTGAGCTGACCAGAGGCAGGGCTTTGGACTCTGGCCGCCCGCACGGAGGCGAGAAGCGGCTCTCCTGCCCACGGGCCGTCTGAGGCCTCAAAGGAGCCGAGGGGCCCAGGGAAGCACAGGGAGGGCCCCCGCGCTCTCCAAATGCTGCCACCCCCAGCCGTGTGTCCGTCCGTGGCTTCTGGAAGCCGCATCACAGAGCGAAGGATCCCGGGGCGGGGTCTACGCCAGGCGTCTGTGGGCCTGCCGCCGCCTGGCCCGCAGCTGTGTGACCGCAGCCGGCAGCTGCCCGTCTCTGGGCCTCAGGCTCAGCATCCGTGGGGCACCGAGAAGGGAGGAGGCCGGGCATGGGGCCCGGGAGAGAGGGTCCTCTGCCAGTGTCAGGGTCTGCCCCAGGGCGCCTTGGGTCTGACCGGGGTCCCAGGTAGAACTGGTTCAAGCCTCCCTGCTCCTTCCCACTGGTCCTTAACAAGGTATCGCACTGAAGGAGTCTCACCGGGTGCTCAGTGGCCCTCCCCCTTGGTCACAAGCTTCATCAAGGGACCCAGGACTACAAGTCGGGGTCCTAGGTCCAGCCTGGCTCCAGCCCTGGCACTGACTGTCTGAGGTCTGGGGAGCCCGCACCTCCCTCTGGACCTGGGTTTTCTCTTCTTTTAAATTAAAAAAAAAATTTTTTTTTTCATTTATTTTTGAGAGAGAGAGAGACAGAGTACAAGTATGGGAGGGGCAGAGAGAGAGGGAGACGTAGAATCTGAGGCAGGATTCAGGCTCTGAGCTGTCAGCCCGGAGCCCGACGTGGGGCTCGAACTCATGAACCACGAGATCGTGACCTGAGCTGAAGTCGGACGCTTCACCGACGGAGCCCCCCAGGCGCCCCCTGGGTTTCCTCTTCTTTGAAACCCACTGGGGACGAGAGGGGCCTCTGACATCCCTGGGTTCTGAGGAAGGAATCCCTGGGTCCCTCCACGTCCACTTTGCTCCCAGACCTGGTCTCTCATGCCCACTTCTCGTGGGAGGATTGAATGTGTCTCCCAGGGCTTAGGCGGAGCTCCACCAGCTCACCGGGTGTCCTCAGAGCTGGGGGTCCTGCTCCTTCGGAGCGGATGCAAATGAAGACGAAGGTTCTGGCACCCTGGAGTCTCTCCACACGAAAATCTTCTGAAATGTTTTCTGAACAGTTATTGAAGACAACCATGCACTCTTTCAAAACAAAGACTCAACATGTCAAATGGACTTCTTTTTTTTTTAAATCACAATTAGGTAGTCGGAAGGCGGTATCTTAGAATAAGGCCCGCTTCTGCTCCCGCACACCTCATGGCGATGCGGGGAGGCACCTGGGGTGGGGGCGCACATCCCACTCCAGGGCCCGGTCCTCGGCCCGCTGGTGCCAGACCGCCCCTCATCTGATCAGCTGCGCTGCCCCTACACGGAGCACCTGGGTCAGGCCCATCGTGTCCTTCAGGGTCACAGGAGGAAACAGATGACTCTTGGAATCGAGTAATGGGGGACGTTTTCACAAAGGGTTACTTCCAAGGCGTAGGCAGGCTGGAGAGGCTCCCAGCGGGGGGGTCCAGCAACAGTGGGGAGCTGTCACCTGCCCTCTCCCCCCGGGGACGTGGGAAGGAGCAGCCACAACCTCCAGCTGGAGGGAGGGAGGTGCCAAGGGTCTGGGGCCTTTGCTAAAGGAACGCAGCCTGTACCACTGTCCCTTGTGGCCCAGCGGGGACCAAGTGGCAGGACAGATACCCCGACCTCACTCTCTTTCCTGCCTCCCGGACTCCTGCTGGTGCCTCCCACTGGCCAGATCCAACCAGAATCAGAGGGAAAACGGGCCACTGGCAGAGAGCAGATGGAGACAGGGCACCAGGATGGGCAAACGGATTTGCCTCACAGGAACTGAACACTCAAGGGATCCTCACGGGAGACAGACACTAACATACATTCGCACGAGGAACGTCTGCAGAGCAACCCAAGCCATCTTCTTCTCTTCCTTGGAAAACAAGGACACATCGGTTTGGGGGCCAGTATGGACTTCCAGAAAGGAGAACGGATAACCTTGGGACATGTGCAAAAGCCCACCAAACTCTCAGGCCCACAGGAGTGAGAGCACCTGTCCTGCCCCAAAGAGCTCACGTCTGCCGGGCGGGTGCACACTTGTCTTTCTCACAGACGGTGTTGGGTAAACTGAGACTCCTCAGCAGCCCTGAGACTTTGGTGACCAAAGAGTGCTACACAGTGCCCTCTGTGGCCACCAACCCAGGCTCAACTCCCTTTGGTTCCCAGATGAGCCAGGGTCCATGGACGCTTCTCACCACTTCCGCTGGACTTGGGTTTTCCAGTATCTCGCAGACAAGACCCTCCTGTTATTGAGCCTCTTTCCTGTACCAGGCAGGGACGGTGACTGTTGGAATCAAGCAGTTGACAGTCCCATGTAAATATCTGTAATAAATGAAGTGATCCAATGACAGTTCACTGTGGTCAATTCAGACTTCTACTCCCGTTGGTCGACCAGTTGGCCCGGTGGAAAGTATGAATTTTGACCAGGAATCTGTGACTTAAGAAGGGGTGGTCACAGGGGCGCCTGGGTGGCTCAGTCGGTTGAGCGTCTGACTTCGGCTCAGGTCATGACCTCTCGGTCCGTGAGTTCGAGGCCCGCGTCCGCCTCTGTGCTCACAGCTCGGAGCCTGGGGCCTGTTTCGGATTCTGTGCCTCCCTCTCTCTCTGCCCCTCCCCCGTTGATGCTCTGTCTCTCTGTCTCAAAAATAAATAAACGATAAAAAAAATTAAAAAAAAAAAAAGAAGGGGTGGTCACAGCCACACAAAAGGTAAGGCCGTCCGCTCCTCCGGGGCCATGTCCTTCATCTTCGGTCCCCAGTGCCACTCAGCCGGAAGTGTGGCTACTGTTGCTGCGTGCAGGTGATTCCCCCAGGCCCCTGGATCACGCACACGGGAGGGTGGCCAGGCACGACGTCGATTAATTGCAGGAGGAAGTGGGCTGCAAAGAGAACCTCCCTGCTTGGAATAAACACCCCAGGAGCCAGTGTCACTTCCCCAAAGCTAATCGGCTGTCCCAGGGCTCTTCAGGGCCAGCAGCTGGGGTTATTTGGATCGCAACCACACGAATGTAATTCTTCTCACAATGGCAAGACAGAGCCACCAACATGTACCCTCTTACATTAAACTCGAAGGTGAGCTAGGCTAATTTTTTAAGTTAATCAATCGAAAACATGGAAACGATGAGCAGAAAATACACCAAGAAACCCTCCGGGTGGAAGTGAGAAAGACCAGACCTTCCCTTGCCAGACCTAGGCGGCCCACGGACCTGTCCAGGATTGCACGGCTTACCCCCAGCACTTGACCCGGGCCCGGCATGTAGCGGGGAACTGAGCAAATGTTCACTGAATGAGCCGCTGACCCCAGGTCGTGAAGGTTAGACCTGGACGAGTGACCTTGGGCCAGTCCCAAGATCTCAGCCTCAGTTTCCTCATCTGTGCAATGGGGGTAATCACACGATTCGAGAATTAGATGATGTCATGTGTTTGGAAGGTTCCAGTAAACAGCAAAGGTCGCCTTCCTGGACATTGGGAGGCCACACAACAAGTTGACTTCAGGCTCCCACTGTTTTCGGGGCAAAGGGAGCTTTTATTCCCATGACTTCATCGGCAAAGGCCCTTCCTTTGGAGGAAAAGAGAAGAGTGAGAACAGCTTGACTGCAGCAGGCTGATGGGAAGCCAGGGCTGAGGCCGTGACATGAGGGCCCAAGAATGAGGATTAGGTTTCAGCCAGGCCTGAGGGCGCACGGGGGAGGCCACCTCGGGCTCCGTCTGGGCCCCCTTCTGTGCCCACTCATTCAGTACTTCCATCCTGAGACCCATTGCCTCAGCCCCAGATGCTGCCCCGGCTCTGAACCCCCGGGCTGCTGCCGCGGGGGGGAGGGGGGGCTGGGGGACAAGCTGTCTGGTGCCACCGGAACCTGTTTCTGGTGCTCCTTGACCTGGGGGAGTCTTTGCTGAGGCCTGCCCTCCTCTGAGCAGATTTCACTCCCGAAATGTGACCCCCAGAAACAGACAGGGAGCCCCACCTGCAGGCCCCACGCTCTGCGCTCCCCCGCCCCAGGACCAGGCTGTGTCGTCACCTTGGGACGGTGTCACGGGAGCCTGCACCAGCACCAGAACCGATTTGATTTGGGCCCTCCGGCAGGGCCCATGACATCACTAGGATTGTTCACTGTTTGGGAAAATAACTGGGTTTCACATGGCAGCTGTCCTCCAAGCTGTCCTCCAAGCCCTCAGGCGGGCTGGGGCTCTCCACTGGGAGGTGGAAATGAAGTCACGCGAACATCTTAGGGACCCCACGCCCCCAACTGGATCCCTCCATTCCCAGGGGTCCCCGGCACTGTGAAAGGTACAGAGCCAGAGCCTCGCCTTCCGTGGCGTCAGGCGGGCCAAATGGCACCTGGCCCTGACAGCAGTACGCCTCACGTCCCTGCGGACGGGATCCAGGCCAGCAACCAGCAATGGGGAGCCCAAGCAGCCCGGCCTCCATGCTGAGGCCACCTTCCTCCTGGCCTTGGCTGTGTCTGCTCATCCCTCACGTGTGAGTGGGATCCCAAAGGCTCGGGGGCAGCGGCCACTATGCCCGCTCTACAGAACCAGCAAACTGAGTCTCAGAGGGATGAGTGCCTAAAGGCCCCATATGTGCCTCTTCCAAAGCCACATATGACCTTTGCTCCAGGTGGCCAAGCAAGAACCAGATTTGCTGAGCAGACCCACTGCCGGGTCTGTCCTGTGCTCCCATCATGCTCTGCCACATGACAAGGCTTGGAGCCTCCGTCTTCACGCAGGTCTGAGGACAGCCCCCCGTGACGTGGTGCTGATGGCCCAGGCCAGGGACCCTCACCACCGAGGCAGCCTGGGAGACAAGCAGGCTTCCCTCATGGCCCCATACGGCACCCACTGTGACCTCAGCTCACCCTAGAGCAGCCCCAAGGGCATGTGTCCCTTAATCCCAGCTCGCAGGCAGGGAAACTGGAAGGAAACTCCAAGAAGCTCCAGGACAGACCAGCCACCCGCCGGGGGGGGCAAGCCAGGGCTTGAACGTGGCCTCCAAGAGGTGTCTCTTTCCTCCCACCGCACAGGGCTGCCCCCCACAGCATTCTACCCACCACCCAAGTGGGGAGTGCTCCCTGGGTTCAAGAGTGGCCAGCCACGTGCGTTTCCCTGGCCTTCCCTCACAGCCAGACCCCGGGGGGCAATCCCCACCTGTGCTACCTGGTTGTCTCAGGGAAAAGACAGGGCCACGCGTTCATCCATAACCCGCAAGCTCATCATGTAGCTCCAATTTCTCTCCATCCAGAATAGGAAGGACCGTAATGGACAAAATCTGTGGCTGTGAAGGTGTGAGCACGCCCAGGGGGCGAGAGGGCCCAGCCCCACCCCCAAGCCCAGGCTGTGTGTCCCTGGGCAGGCCCCTCACCTCTCTGGGCTAGTCAGTGCGGTCCATGAAAAATGGATGAGGTGCTGGGTGTGGGCGTGCTTTTTCAGACACATGAAATTACTGTTCACGGGCTGCACCTCCTGGAGCCAGGAGACTGCAGGTTTCGGCAAAGAGAACACGCCCCACGCTTGGCGTCCAGTGGTCCCAGATAAAGTCCCCCCCCCAGAAATGAAAATGATCAAGATTTTAGTAGTGGACTCCGAGGCCCGTGTCCCAGCACAGACAAGCACGTCATTACAAAGTTCTGCACACCCAGCTTCTTAACAGACTTTCCTCGTGGGACCAGAAATGAGAACCCACCCGAGAAATGCTTAATCCTTTGAAGGCTTTATAATAGCCTCCACTGATTCGGGAGCGAATGTCCTCGTTAGTGACAACACTGCTGAATGTCTGCAGAGGAAATAAGGCCGTATATTTTGTTAAGTACCTATCATGCAAGCCACTATCTCTCAATTGTCTTCTGGGGCATCTGTAATTTCTATGGGAATTTCCATTTTTCATTCTGCTGAGAAATTTTTTTTTTCAAGATTAAAGACAGAACTTCCCTGTTGTAGTCTTGATTTGCCTCTGAAAGATATCCTCACAGAATAAGTCTATGGGACACACTGACCCCCGGGGAACAAATTCTCAGGGTGAGGCAGGGTATTTTTTTGTTTAAACACTCTGACCCCCCCCAAAACACCCCAATTCTACCACCATATTCACATCCTACAGAAAAAGAGGCAGAATCACAGAACGATGAACACCGAATACCAGGCTTTTTCTAAAATCTGAAATATTTCCTGTGTTCCCCACTCCCCCCAGCCCCCCTACCCCTTCCCTGTCTGGTGTAGAAAACCAGCCACCGAAACAGGGCATGAGTGGGGGGCTCCTGATTTAGGATTACCCACGATCCCTCCCCCAGGCTAGGGAGCCACCGCCTGCCACACTCTGTGAAATAGGACAGGGTGAGGCTCAGAAGAGACGACCCTTGGTGGGGGCAGACCTTTGCAAGGTGCAATCGTTAGCTGTGTCTTCTCCCACTCGTGAACAAAGGACACTGTGTGCCCACCAGGTGCAGGCACTTCGGTGCTATTCCCATGCCCTTACCTGCCATGGGGAGACAGGAAGGCAATGGGCATGTAAGGGAACAAAGCAGCCCAGAGGGGATGAGGGAGCTGGCTCTTTCAGGGAGGAGCCTGGAGTTCAAGCCTGCAGGATCTGGAGCCCCATGCCAGCAGAGCCCTGTGCCTGGCACTGGAATCTAGCCCCCACACCTGGCTAGGTCACCAGAGGGCTCAGGCCTCCCAGCCTGGGTCTAGGTGCAACCATATCCGTGCAGGGTGGCTGCCCCAGGTTGTGGAATCCACCCCCCCCCCCCCTGCCCCTGCACCAGGATGGGGAAGGACAGCGCACTCTGAGTTTAGGGCATCCCAGCCATGGGCAGAAGGCAGCGCCAGAAGCGTAGGGTCCCCACCTGGGAAAGAGGCACTGGGTAGGGTCTTTGGGTGTCGTCCCCGCTCCGGTGTACTAAACCTATGTTGGCAAGGCCTGGACCTCACGGGGCGCCACCTGGAATAATGGGGATGGGATGCCTCGAGGTCCCCACAGACCATGCACGGAATAGACAGGGATGAAGGGATGCTCCCAGGCTCAGAGGAGGGAAGCGACCCGGCTCCCCGTAGAGAAAAGGCTGTCAAGACGACAGAGGGTCCAGGACCAGAAGGGACACCCAAGCCCCCCTGAGAAGAAGAGCTGGACAGCGCAAAGGAATGGCCCCGGGGCCTGGAGATGGAACGCAAACCCGCTCGACAGGAGGGGGCGCTCTGGCCAACGCGAGCGAGGCCTCCCCCTCCGCTTCGCCTCCCCGCGCCCCTGTTCGTTCCCGTGGTCCCCTCCTCGCACCTCCAACCCTATGCCGCGCCCCCGCCCGCACACCCTACTCTCTGTACGCACTCCCCCCACCCCCACCCCCGCTCCGCCGCGGTCCCTCCTCCCCTCTCCTCACCCCTTCTCTGCACCACCCTCCTCGGCTGCAGCGCCCCTTCCCCCGTTTCCCCCTGCTGCGCTCCCCCCACCTCCAGGGCAGCGCCCACCCCGTCCCCGCGCTGTGCGCGCGCGCACACAGGCACACGCACGCGCATAGGCACAGGCACACGCATTCGCACACAGGCACACGCGCGCGCGCAAGGCACACGCACCGCGCTCGCACACAGGCACGCGCGCGCGCACGGGCACGGGCACACGCACAGGCACGGGCGCGCGCGCACACCCGCTACAGCGCGCGCCGGGCCCGGCAGGGGGCGCAGGGCCGTGACGCGCGAAGGGCGAGGCGGGGGATTCAAGCGCGTTATAAGGCGCGGAACGGGAGCGCTGTCCCCGAGACGCCGCGCTCCGAGCCCAGAGGGAGCCGCCGCCCGCATGGCCCCCGCCCGCCGCCCCGCCGGGGCCCGCCTGCTCCTCGTCTGTGCGGGCCTGCTGGCCGCCGCCGCGGGCTTCGTCTTCCCGGAGCCCGGAGAGCCCGCCGAGAGCCGCGCCCGCCAGGAGCCGCGGCCCGGGAACGAGCTGCCGGCGGAGAACCGCGCGGGGCCGCCCGCCCGCCCGCCGGTAAGACGCCGGACCCCCTCGGGCCTCGGTTTCCCCACCCGGAGCGCGCACGTCCCCGAGATCCCGGGGAGGGGTGGGGGCACCGAGGGCAGCGCGGCGTCGCGGGCGGAGACCGGGGCTGGCCCGGGCGTCCGCCTTCCTAACGTGCGGTGGAAGCGCGTGGCCGGCGGAGCTCCGGGAAGACGCGGGGAGTGTGGGACGCGGCCCCTCCGCGCGGACCGGCGCCCGCAGGGCCAACCTTGGCCGGGACTTTGGGGGTAGTTCTGCGGCATTAAGGGCAAAATTCCACTGGCTCCGCGTGAACCGCCTTTTCCCCGGGGTGGGGGCAGAAGGAAGTTGGGAAGTGGGTAAAATGTAAATAACTTGACCGGCATGAAACTGGGAAGAACCTATTTGTGAAAGTGTGACCGCCGCTCCCGAATTTACTAGGCGCAGTTCTCTCAGAAAAACAAAGAAAGTGCTTCCCTTTCGGTCTGGGGAGCATGGCGGGGTGGGGGCGGTGTGTGCAGGGCGCCTAATGACCTGCAGCTTCTGGCCCTGAGGGGATGATCTTGAGCTCGGCCCTGCGCTTCCTTCTGAGGGCAGCGCACAGTGCCGCGCCCCGAGGGCGGGGAGGAGGGGACTTCAGAGGAGCCCTCAGCGCTGGGCTTCAGCTCACACTTGGTGCCACCAAGGCCAAGGACACCGCCTCCAAGAGGGTGGTGGTGGCAGCCAGCGGGAGGGCTCCCTGGGAGGAGCCTCCCCGAAGTGCTTCTCCCACCACTGGAAGTCAGGAAGGCCAACCCCACCCAGACCATGGGTCACTCTTTCTGGAGAAGGGTGGCCAGATGTCAGGATACAGTCACCTGGAAGCAAGAGGCCTGGGTGCTCCCAGGAGGGGTTCTGGCCTCGGACTCTGTTTGTGGAGCCCACACGGGACCAGAGGCTCCCCCACCTCCTTTCTGAGAGCCTCTCACAGCTGGGGACCCCAGTGGGACAGGACAGCTGCCTGCCACCCACCCACACTGCCATGGGCTGCCTCCCCCGGCCCCAGGGTGACTCGCCTCCACCTATTTCTGCCCCCCCAAACCAAACTGGGGTCCGAGTACTGGCCCAGCTGGGAGGGTCAGCTTGGCGCACCCGTCCAGCCTCTGTGGAACCCTCCGGGCACGCGTTCCCGACAAAGGCAGAGCGAGGCCGTAAAGTGGAACCCGGTCCTGTGTCCACGGTGAGCAGCTAGTAGGACGGCACCGTCGCCCGGCCCAAGGAGGCCCTGGGCACTCTGAGCCCTTTCTCTGTCCAACCCCAGGCTCTTCTGGCACGGGGGGCCCCGTGTCCCCACCACTGCACACTAGCTCCCGAAGGAAGGCCCCAGGCCCTGCGGAGTGGCCAGGAGACTGCCAGCTCGGTCTCCGAGCTCTGAAACCCCGGCGTCCTCCCTTCAGCCACTGTTACTGGCTTGTGACCTCATCTAAGCCCTTGGGCCGATTTCCTTCCCGGCTGGTGGCCTCACCTGGGGCCAGACCACCTGAGGCCCACTGGCTGATGAGCCAAAGGCCTCTCCCTGAAAGGCACCTCCTGGGATTTTGCTCCGTGTCGGCACTGGTCAGAATGCAGCGTGCACAGGAATGGATGTTTCTAGAATCACCCCTGTCCTTGTTCTGGAGGTCCTGAGGAGGCTGAGTGGTGTCACTCCGCATTCATAACAGATCAGTGCTAGGCCGCCGGGCCTCCTAACCGTCCCGTTCTTGTGCTGTCAGCTGCCATAACCCGTGTCCCTGGCACTCCAGTGGGGGCCGCACAGGCGGCCCTGGTGAGCACAGTGGCCTCCTCTGGAGCACTTTTGAGCTGGCGGGCTCCCAGGGAGCTCCTGTGGAGGGAAGCCGGAAGAGGTGGGCCAGCCAGGCCAGGATTCTCACCTGCTCGGTGGCCAACGCCCCCCGCCCCCCGCCCCCCACCCGCGGCCCAAGCCCTCTTCTCCACGGAGCCCAGGCTGCAGTGCGGCCTGGTCACCCTCCCTGTGTCGGGAGGGCGGGAAGCTCGGGCTGGGGGCTGCGCTGGCTTTGAGGACACCAGTGCTGACAAGGACCAGGCCCCGAGGGTGCGGAAGGCCCGTCCTGCGCACAGGGACATCCTGAAAAGTGTCCTGTCTGCTCGGGGCGGCGCCCACTGCAGGAGGCAAACCGGCCTCACGGCTGGCTGTGTTCCAGGAGCCCCCCGCCGAGGGGACACACGGCATCGAGCCCAGGGATGCCTGGATGCTCTTCATCAGGCAGAGTGATAAAGGCGTCAATGGCAAGAGGGGAGGCAGAGGCAAGGCCAAGAAGCTGAAGGTGAGCACGGGAGCTCCAGCAGCATGTGTGCACGTATGTGTGTCCTGGGGGAGTGTGTGTGTGTGTGTGTGTGTGTGTGTGTGTGTGTCTGTCTTGGGGGGGCACGTGGGGAAGCAGGGGGCCTCCACCTGCAAGGCCTTCCCTGCACCCCCAGCCCACCACCATCACCCCCTTGCCCCCCTCCGCAGCCCCACGGGCACACCCCGAGCAGTGCCAGCGAGGACAGACCCTCACCCTTGGCCTGGGGTCGGAGAGCACAGAAAGTGCCAAGCTGGGGCCCCAGGTGACCCGGAATTTGAGGCCTGTTGCTATCATTTTTCCTGCACCCCTGGAAAGCCAGGCAGCGCCCTCAGCGACCCCCTTTCTCTTTCATCTGTACCCTAGGGAGGGAGGCCCGGGCTGGCCTGGGACGGCCGTCCGGGAGGGTTGTAGTCAGGCTGGACTGACACACCCTCTGGTTCCCAACAGGTGGGGAGCCTGGGGGCCCTGGAGACTGCGGGGTTCCCTGTCTCATTCCTTTTAGCCCGAGACCTGGCACCTGCTCTTGATGTCTAGCTTACTAGACATGTCTCCTCACTGCTCAGGTTCCTTTTCAGCTTGGCTTCCCAGGGCCCCCGGGGCCCCCCGGTCCCCAGGGCCCCCCTGGCCCCATCATCCCACCTGAAGTGCTGCTGAAGGAGTTCCAGCTGCTGCTGAAAGGTAGGGGTGTGCCCATGTGGACACGCACCCTTGGCGTGAGTGGGGCCGGAGGAGGGTGTCCTGGAGGAGGTGGCTGGGCATGCCCGTGTGGGCCAGCCCTCGAGGAGGCCCCTGCTCTGTGACAGGGGGGCTTGGGTGAGGCTGAGGGTCGGGTTGGGGGTCTGGGAGGAGCGTGGTAAGGGGGAGGCTTCACAGGGGAAGGAGGACTTGGCCACTCGGGGACCAGCACCCTACCCCATCTGGGATTGGGGCCAGGGGACCTGTACCCCCAGAGCGGGGACCATCAGTGAGGGATCAGAGCTTCTTAACTTTGCAGAGTGCTCCTCTGATCACAAAGCAACCATGGGGATTTGAGACTCACCCCAGGCCCTGGACTGAGACCCCAGCTTCTTCCCCTTGATCACCTGTGTCCCTGCCTCTTTCCCTGGCAGGTCTCAGCTGCTGGTCAAGAGCCCCACGGGAGGCAGGGAGGATAGTGTCCTGGGCAGTCTGGGGCGAGGGGGGGGGGTTGCCGCAGGCGGGGCAGCTGAGCTGTTATGTCCGGGGGACGGCCCTGCATTTGGGCAGCTGCTGAGTCCTATCTCCCAGTATCTTCCAGAGTTCACTTTATTATGACACCTATTAGGAGAGCCTTTCCTCCCCTTCAGCTCGCTATAAGCGGAGAAGACAGGAGTGGGCAGGGGGAGGCGTGGGCAGGATGGAGAAGTGAGGCCGCAGAACCTGGGCGCTGGGTTCAGTGAGTCCGCCCCGAGCTATCCGGTAGCCAAAGTTCGAAGGGAAAACAGGAACAGCCGCGGGCTCGGGAAGCCACGTTTTCCAGGCCCTGCAGGCGGCGAGGGGGGGTCTCCCGTGGATCCCGGAGCGCGGGCGCCGGCGCGTGGGGGCGCGTGCAGTCGGTAGTGGATCCGGGGCAAGGGTCGGGGACGCGGGCAGGTGGGCGGGCGGCGCGGCCACCGCTCGCTCTGTGCCAGGCGCGGTGCGGCAGCGGGAGCGCGCGGAGCCCGAGCCCTGCACGCGCGGCCCCGCGGCGGGCGCGGCCGCCCCGCGGGAGGACGAGGAGGCGGGGACGGGGGACGCGGGCGTGCTGGCCCTGCTGGCCGCGCCCCTGGCCCCGGGCCCGCGGGCGCCGCGCGTCGAGGCCGCCTTCCACGGCCGCCTGCGCCGGGACGCGTCGGTGGAGCGGCGCGCGCTGCACGAGCTGGGCGGCTACTACCTGGTGAGCCCGGGCCGGCGGGGGCGGGGACGGGGACGCGGGCGGGCGGGCCCGGGCTGACCTCCGTGCGCCCCGCAGCCCGACGCCGAGGGCGCCTTCCGCCGCGGCCCCGGCCTGAACCTGACCAGCGGCCAGTACACGGCGCCCGTGGCCGGCTTCTACGCGCTCGCCGCCACGCTGCACGCGGGTGAGGCTCCCGGCGGGCGGGGCGCGGGGGGTCGCCCCCGTGCGCTCGGAACCCCGCCGCCCGTGACCGCCCCCTCCCCCCCACCCCTGCAGCGCTCGCCGAGCAGCCCAGGCGGGGGCCGCCGCGCCCCCGGGACCGCCTGCGCCTGCTCATCTGCATCCAGTCCCGGTGCCAGCGCAACGCGTGAGTTGGGGGGCGGGTGGGAACTCCGACACTAGACCCGCCCCCCCCCCCCCCCCCCCCCCCCCGTCTCCTCACCCCACCCTAGCGCTGCCCAGCTTGGAAAGACCCTGTCCGCCAGCGGCCAGCGCCGACGCACCAGCCGCCGGCGACCCTACGCCTCCTTCCCGATCTCCTCCTTCCCGATCTCGCAGTCAGCTCCAGGCTCCATCAGGCCATCCTTTTCCAGCAGCAGGGGGTGGGGGGGCGGCGCACGGTACTTACCCCAACACTTCCCCAGCCTCCCCGCTCCCCTCACCTGCGCTGTCACCCGGAAGCCACAGCGCCCGTGCAACCCATCACCGCCCGTCTCTTCTGCCTGGGAACTTCCTTCTCGCCGTCCGCTCCCTGACGCGATCCCTCTTTCCGTGGCACCTGCACCCCGGAGGGCGAGGGGCAGCACCCTCTGTATCCCCAGCGCCCCCAGTGGATCCCAGGCACAGAGTGGGCGCGCGCGCGCTCCACAGCAGTTGGGAGACAGAGTTCAGAACTTCCCAGTCCGCCATTGGAAACCTTCCATAGATTGGCCTGAACCCACTTTTTTGGCATCACTGCTGCCACCACACCCCCACTTCCAGCTGCACTGGCCTGTGTCCTCTTTGCAGCAGGGCCGGGACCTTTCAGCCCTGGCCTGGGCCCAGGCTTGACTTTCTGGGCACTCGCAGAACCCCCTTGGCCCTGTGGAGACTGCCCCCCCTCCTCTGGAGGATCCAGTTCGGATGCCACCCTCCACCAGAAGACCTGGCCAGGACAGCTGTTACCACTGCACTGAGCTGGGCGGCTGTCGTTTGCTGGGGTGGTTGTGAGCACAGGAGGTTGGTGGGGCCCGGGGTGCGGGCTGACGGTCTTCCCATTTTGGCTGCAGCTCCCTGGAGGCTGTCATGGGCCTGGAGAGTAGCAGCGAGCTCTTCACCATCTCCGTAAACGGTGTTCTGTACCTGCAGGTGCGTGGGACAGGCTCGGGCACGGGGGGCAGGCACCACCTGGGCAAGGCTAGGTGGGTGCTCAGGATCCCTGGGAACAGTGCCCTCCGACTCCAGGCCTGGGAGAGATTGGGGCCACACCGGGGAGCTCACACGGGTTCGGGCAGAGCAAAGCCTCCCCCCGGCCCCGGGCACGGCCGCCGTCCTCAGCTGCCGCCCTGCTCCTCAGTCCGCTGTGTTCAGACCTCCCCGGCATCCCACAGAGGACTGGGGCTCCCTGTAGGGACAGGTGGCAGGAGGGAATGGAGGTCAGCTCTGTGCCCTCAGGCTGACACTGTAACAACCCTGGGCCTGTTGCAACCGTGGGAAGCAGACGTGACTTTACACAGGATCCTACGTGACAGTCTCTTCTGGCACTGTGGGGCCCTTGGCAAGTGACAAATTGATACGTGGGACTTAGTAAAAGAGAAAGAGTTGAAGTGCAGACGTGTGGAGTGACAGCTGACCCTTAAATAGCAGCATGCCAGGCCCCCCCCACCCCCAGCTGTTTATGTAAAGTACCTGCTTTGAGGTCACCAGAATGGAAAGTTTTTATTTAAGTGTAGGTGATGTACAGCGTTCCCACTGTTCACAAACACGGGAACGAAGGCACAGAAAGGTTACGTTGTTTGCTTAAGCTCCCACACAGTTGGGAGGCCAGAGCTGTGGTCGCTGTAAGGCGTCGAAGGGGGTCAGGTCCCAGGCAGTGCCGGGTGGCACGGGGTCCACCTGGGGTCCTCGGATGCAGACGGTTGGGGGAGTCCCCAGATTCTGCATTTGGGGGGCTGGCGGTCCCCAGGCTGGCTCTGACCCTCCCTGCAGATGGGGCAGTACGCCTCCGTCTTCCTGGACAACGCCAGCGGCTCCTCCCTCACCGTGCGCAGCGGCTCCCACTTCAGCGCGGTCCTCCTCGGCGTCTGAGCGGCCACACCGGGCCCTTCCTTGTGCCCGGCAAACAGAAGCGGGTCTGAACAATATCCGGGCCGGGCGGCCCCGGAGTGGCGGGGGGCCAGGCGCCGGAGGAAGCCCTTGGAACTGCCCGTGTGGGTCCTGCCGCTCAGCCCAGAGACGGCCCAACTCCAGCGGCCCAGGGAGGTGACGTGCACACTGGCACCAGGAGTGATTTCGGGAGGTCGTCTTTCAAGAGGAGGAGAGCCCCATCGGGCTGTTACTCGGCAAACGTTTCTATGGGGCTCAGCGCCCAGAAGCACTTGCTTTGTCTTGGGGGAGTTGGGTCCCAAATTCATTGTGACACTGTATCAGTGATGGACTGGGGCGGAGAGGCCAGCGGTCGGCGGGGGGTGGTCCTGTGAGGGGACACAGGTGTTTCTTCCCAGGTGCCGCTGAGGAAGTTACACGGCAGCCTGGGCCACGGTGGCTGCAGGGACCTGGTGCCACAGGGGGGCGGGGGGGGGGGGGCAGGCTAGTCTGACAAGGGTGTGTTCAGGCCCAGAGGGAAGAGGGCGGTGGCTGCAGTCACCTTACCATCCGGCAGGCTTCAGGACGGTGACCAGGTCTGACCGATCTCCCAGAACACACAGCTCGTGTCCCCTCTTGGAATCCCAACACCTCCCTCCTGCAGGAGGGATGGGGGGGGCCCGGGCGCAGTACATGCGAACCGGGCATTTGGTGCCCTTGGCAGGCCTGGTGCGATTCTCAGTAGGACTGGTACCCACCCTACCAGGAAGGGCCGGCTGCCATGGGTCCTGCCTCCCCTGGCTGTTTGATAAGGGCTGCTGCGGCCACACCCTTCTCTAGATTTCCCTTTGCATCCAGTGGGCATATTTTAGAGAAGCTTTTATCCTTGAAAAAACCACGGACCTCTTCCTTTTTCTCAACCTAAGCGTATTACACACTAATTTGTTGAAGTATTTATTGTATGATCTTGCCGGGTGGAATGTATTTATGTAACTGACTTCATGATGTGGTTCCAGTGCTAAGAACTCTGATTACAGGACTTATGCACAGTGACAAAAACAAAGCGCAGACCTGAAAATAACCTTAAACATTTAGGCCAGGTCCACTCAGGACGGCTCTGGGACCGTGGCTCTCTGGGCACTGGGGGACTCAGGAGTTGCAGACTGGCTCCTGGTTGAGGATGCCAAGGGGATAAAAAGCGTTCTGTTTCACGCCTCTGGAAAGTCAGGGGTCCTTCTCTTCAGTGACACCCCACCGTATGGAGTCCCAGTCCCGGGCAAGGAGGCTGGCTCCACACTCTCCGGGGAAGGGTGTGCTCAGAACGTGGCGGGGGGGGGTACTTGCAGGCCAGAAGGGGCGATAAGGCGCCTGCGCGTGCTGGGCGGGGCCGGCGCAAGTTACCAAACTGCTGCTTCTAAGGCAACGTGGTGGAAACTTACATCATCCTGAGGCAAACACTTAAGGGAGGCCCAAGAGCTGCTTTACTAAAACTCGGTTGCGGTGATCATGTGGCCGGTTTTCCGGATCAATAAGGACTTGAGAAGTATTTTAGTTTCTTCCTGCAAGCAGACTATGCATTTATTTATTTATTTTATTTATTTACTTATTTATTATTTTTTTAACGTTTGAGACAGAGACAGAGCATGAATGGGGGAGGGTCAGAGAGAGGGAGACACAGAATCCGAAACAGGCTCCAGGCTCTGAGCTGCCAGCACAGAGCCCGACGTGGAACTCGAACTCACAGACCGCGAGATCATGAGCTGAAGTCGGCCGCTCAACCGACTGAGCCACCCAGGTGCCTCCAGACTATGCATTTTTTTTTTTTTTTTTTTTAATTTTTTTTTTTCAACGTTTATTTATTTTTGGGACAGAGAGAGACAGAGCATGAACGGGGGAGGGGCAGAGAGAGAGGGAGACACAGAATCGGAAACAGGCTCCAGGCTCTGAGCCATCAGCCCAGAGCCCGACGCGGGGCTCGAACTCACGGACCGCGAGATCATGACCTGGCTGAAGTCGGACGCTTAACCGACTGCGCCACCCAGGCGCCCCCAGACTATGCATTTTTTAACATCTTCACCAGAAGGGTCCCCCTTTCAAATGTCCTCACAACTGACCTCAGCCCAGCACAGAGCCAACTGCACGCACATGCCTAACACTGGAAGCTGGATTTCAGAGGCGTTTGAACAGCAGCTTGGCTGCTCCGACCTACCCCCACCGACCTACCCCCACCCCCCACTGGGAAAGCGCCCCTTTTACACCCAGGGGGTCCAGATGGGGGGACTCAGGAGACCCGGCAGTCCAGAGACCTGGGGCCCGACTACACCCATTATCAAGGGAATCAGAAATTAGATGAATTCCATGTCGTTCGGGGAGGGCCTGCCAGAGGCACCTCATGTATCGGGCTACCCCCCCCCCCCCCCCGCCACAGCTAGGCCTAGCACCCCGCCCCCCACACAATGTTCTGCAATCTTATTTCGCACAGAGAACTGAAAAAAGCCAGAAGGCTCCGACAGCCTGTCTGGGCAGGTCACTTCCTCAGTTTCCCACTATAAAATGCCACGTCCCCAACCAGGCACATTATGAGGGCGAAAGAGCACAGGTAAGGTGCCCATGAACTACCAATGTCACAGCAGCCTGTGGGGTCACCACTACAGGCCAATCCAAGATGCCATGACGGTTTGGCCAAGGAAAGACCCAGAGCACATCCAAAAGCAAACACAATCTCTGAAGGGTCAAGAATCATTCAAATGTAATAACGCAAAGACTAGAAAAAAAAAAGAAACCTTTATTTACAACCATGGGAGTCCCACAGGAGTACACGAAACACACGTAATGTGCGCACACACACACACACAATGAACCTCTGAAGTCAGCACATGCCGCGCCCCTGGCCTCGCCGCGCCCTCACTGCCCTATCCGCACCACCATCACCGTGACGTTGTCCGCCGAGCCCCGCTGCACCGCCTTGTTGGCCAGCCTGTTGCAGGCTGCTTCGTAGCGCGCGTCCACTGTGGGCTTCCCTTCTCGGCTCTGGATCTTCTCATCCTGCCAGACAGCAAAGGGGCACAGGTGAGCGGGGGATCCGGTCACCCTCCGAGACGTGGTCTCGGAAAGGAGGAACTGCTCCCCAGCCTCCGTCAGGCCAGGCAGCAGGACCAAAGGACCGATGAGTCCCCTGGGTGGAGTTCACACAGGAAAAGTGCACTGGGGGGCCGCGGGGAGGAAGCCACGTGCAGCTCGAGCAGCTGGTACTGGGTGAGCTCTTACCTCCAGGCAGGACAAGATGAAGTTGACAGCTTCTTCCGGGGTAAAGACCTTGAAGAGGCCGTCACAGGCCAGCAAAATGAACCTGCAACGGGAAGAAGAAATATAAACGGGTTTTAGCAGCAAACGTTATCAAATGGCTGGACAATGCAGGTAAAACAAATACTTATCCAACTACTCAAAGGCTAAGAATTTTTTACAAACAATTTAACTTCTATGAGAGGTGGAAACTAGCATTTAGAGCTGTGATACTGCCCATCAAAACTGGACTACCCTTCTGTCCGCCCACAAGATGATTATGGACTAACCCAAACGCTAGGTACTTCTTAGATGAACTCGAGGTAAATTGTGGAATAAAAACATCAGGTGTTATGGCAAACACACTGAATTTCCACCACCACGTGACCGTGTAGACACAGACACGAGGGCCTCGAGCCCTCACGAAGCGCTGCGAGAGTCCAACACGGCAGGCAGGACAACCAGGTACGTCTGTGGTCTGAGAACAGGATCAGGTCCCTTTCAGAGGCCCCCTCCTCTGGACTCCCGAAGGAAGTCCTTGGGAACAAGAGGGTGCAGAGGGGGGCTCCCCCACAGCTCTGAGGTGGTCATCCCTCTCTGCTCATGCTAACACCCAGGTCTTGGTTTGTCTTCTGGCCGGGCGCGTCCCCCACAGTGTTCAGTGATCACGCAGGGTGCCTGGAGCCCAGCAGGTGCACGTCCGGGGAGGCTCCCGCCCCGCCCCCCTCCCGTGGTGACAGAGCCCGAGTAACTGGTCACACAAAGCCACGACTACAACCCAGAGCAGGGGAGCTGGCACAGCGCACGCCACAGGGGGGCCCGGGCAGGGTCTGGAAAACCAGAGGAGGGGCTGGTGGAAGGAAGCGTCCCAAGATCCCAAGGCCGGCAAGCGCACACGGCCCCACACGAGACGCTGGGCAGGCGGGGCCGTGGGAAGGCGCCTTCGCACAGCGGAGGGAGCAGGCCCGCTCCTCAAGGCTCCTCGGGGCTCCTCTTGAGCCTCAGGCTGCCTACCCAACCTTCAACTCCTCGCTGAGGGGCCCTGGCCGTGGCGGGCACGGTGCCATCTTCAGGCAGCTCATCACGGCCGGCCGTCTCTTTCTGGCCCCGGCCCGGCGCTGCTTCAACACCTCCCTTCTCCACCAAACTCCTCAGCATGGAACTCAGGACCCCGCACAACCCGCCCCCCGCCCCCCAGCACCCTGCTGTCATCCTTCGATCGCTCTCAGCTACTGCCGCCCGCCCGCATGTCATGCTCTCCTGCTGCAGTGGCGGTGCATCTTCCCTCTGCCGGGAGGCCCTTCTCTCTCCCACAGGGACATGGCCCAGGTCCCCCGACACCGGGTGCCGGACCCCCCCCCCCCCACCCCCCGCTCACACGTGCGCTCACCTCCTGGACTGGGGGACCCGCCAGGGCAGAAAGCAGTCTGTCTGTTCCTGCAGTCAGGCCCAGGCAGTGCCCACGACAGGACTGCTCCACCCACTCCAGGCTCATGACACAAACTGAAGTCGGGAAGGGAAACCAGACTGTGTGCACGCACCCCTGTGCCGGTGGCACGGCCACGTACCTGTCGTTGGGGGTCAGCTGGCAGCGTCTGATGTCTGGCACAGAGGTGACCCCGCAGCGCTTGTACTGCCCGTCCCCGATGGAGCGTGACACCTCCAGCACACCCAAGACACGTCCGTCCCTAAACCGGGGAAACAGACTCCATGTGACAGATCGTGGGTCCACAGTCCTTAGAGGCAGAGGGAAGACGGAGCCCGGGAGTCTGCTCTGACCTGCGCTGCCAGCCCTGAGCCTCAAGGAACACACGCTCGTCTGCACGTTCCGTGCTGAATCCTGGGCGCCTCCGCCCCGCGGCACCCGACAGCACGGTGCACCCCCTGGCTGGCACGGGGCAGCCCCCGACCCCCAACCTGCTATCTTGCCCATACTCAAGCTGGATGTGACAGGACTGGGTCGGGCCCTAGGTCTGCTTTTCTATTTTGTGTTTGCCCTGAAGCCCCTCAGGCCACATCTGAGCCCGCAGCCAGGGTAACAGCTGCTGCAGCAGGACACTTTGAACTTGCACCCAGCCGGACTTGGAAAATACCTGAAGGTAACTGTTCCCAGATGCCGAAGCACCGCTTTCTTTACACAGGCTGTGAACGTGGTTTATCTTAACCTGTATCGATTGTAGTATTCTGCACATTAGGCTTTTACCCATTCCGATTTTTAATTAATTTATTATTGTTATTTTTTAATGGGAGAGAGGGAGAGACAGAGCATGAGCAAAGGAAGGGCAGAGAGAGAGGGAGACACAGAGTCTGAAGCAGGCTCCAGGCTCCCAGGTGTCAGCACAGAGTCCGACATGGGGCTTGAACCCACGAACTTTGAGATTGTGACCTGAGCTGAAGTTGGGACGCTTAACCGAGCCACCCAGCACCCCAAGTTTATTTACTTTTTGAGAGAGAGCACGAACAAGGGAGGGGCAGAGAGGCAGGGAGAGAGAGAATCCCAAGTAGGCTCTGAGCTGTCAGCACAGAGCCCGACACGGGGCTTGATCTCAGGAACCTTGAGGTCATGACCTGAGCCAACATCAAGATTTGCACACTTAATCGACTGAGCCACCCAGGTGTCCCTACACGTTCCGTTTTCCAATGAGGCATCCAGAGATGGGGAGGCAACCTAGAAATGGGCCTGCATGTCTGTCAGCAGGGCAAAGGGCCCCCACTCGATGCCCCCGAGAACAATCCTGATGGGCCTGCGTGCTCTGCGGCCTCCGGCAGCTGCAAACCCCTGGGGCCGCAGGCCCTCGCTTGTGACACCAGAGAAGGCGCACACGAGGGACGCGTGAGTGCTCAGCAAACGCCAGAGCCGTTCGCGGGGGTCTACAGAGGTTTTCCAAGTGATGGAACATTAGGAAATGCTACGCAGAGATGCTTTGCAGATGGCTGCGGGTGGCAGGAAGTTCCTCACTGGCCTAGGCCGCTGTGTTGGCACCAGAATCCAGTCCGGTCCCGGCCCTTCACTGTGGCCACACCGTCGCCCTCCCGGCGGGGGCCTCCTGCTGGCATCTTTAGTACAATCATGGAAACGAACAGCAAGGGGGACAAAGTGCACAGGAGCAGAGGAAGACCTGGGTGGGGGGAGGGGCGCTCTCAGCCTCCAGAGCACTAACGGAAGCCGCTCAAAGCGCGAGCCCCACAGGAACCCAAGGAGGCGCTTCTTTGGTGACCTGTGACTAGGTGTGGCCTCCCCCGCCCCAGGCACGAGCCTGGCCTGCTTCCACGCAGCCGCAGGTCCCAAAGACCCGGTCAGGCCAGCAGCTCTGCACAGAAACCTGACGGGCGCGGGGTGTGAGCACAGCAGGCCCCGCCCCCCTGAAGCACAGCCGTTTTCAGTGTGTCCCACGCACTGCGGGAGCCACAGCAGGGAGCGCCAATGATCACGCCTGAAGAGCCACCTGTACTTCAGAAAACCACGTGGAGAGCTGACCCGCACTCCCACGTGCAGGACACACGTACGCCAACAACGGACGGGCCGTGTGAAAGCAGGCAGTGAACTCGGGACGCGGGCGACGCCGCACGACTGTCCTCGCGGAAAGGGGAGGGACCCAGCTCAACGTGAATGCCGACTGGACGCCGGTTTCCAACCAAGACAGCGCTCAATAGCTGGGGAAATCGGGATCGGCCAGAGAGGAGAGAACCTGGCAACCAGAGTTACTCCCTGCGTTCTGTCTGCAACGAACCTTCAAACAGGGCAGCCTCACACGTGGCAAAAATGTTCGCTGCTGAATCCAGGGGTAGATGCTGGAATGTTTTACTATTTTATATCGTTTTCTGTAGGTCTCAAAGTGTCAATAATAGCAGCGGCAGGGCGGGCGTGGAGAAGACAAAGCCGGCCCGCCGCCCTGAGCCACCCTCCCCTCTCTGAGGGGCTCGTCCTAGCCACACCATCAAACGACATCGCTAAGACACCTCAACACCGCTCTCAATGACGTGGAGCCTGGGGACAGAGGGTAGCCGCCACATGGCTGATACTCCTGTCAGCCACAGGACTGTCAATGTCCAAATTTTTTCAAGGAGTTCGGGCAAAAGCAGAATTTTAAAGTTCTAAGAAAGCCAAAGGAGCTCTCAGAGTTGTGACTCCTCTCCAGAGGCCGTGCACCACTGGCCGGAAGCAGCCTAGAGCAGCAGCGATGGACAGAAAATGCCCCTCCGGGGACAGACGGCCGCGGGCTTCCCCGGACCCCTTCCTGCTCTCTCACCCCCCACAGAACATCAAGTCCTAACGGTCATACTGCAAGACCAACCAGAAAACGCCCTGGCCAAACTCCGGTAAACGTCCTTCAGTAGAGAAAAGACGAGGAAAGAAGTCAGCCTCGTCAGCCACCTTCGAGAAACAGCAGATGAAAACCAGAGCGGGCACGCGGTCGTCAAAGGTGTAGACAGAGACGGAGCCGCAGACGGAGCAGGTCGGTGCGGGCTACGAAGAGCTACTGTCTTCACCACTTCAGATTCTCTCCTGGAGAATTTGCCTAAAACTGTGGCTTATTCAGTTGTGACAAATGACAGTATTCAAGAAAGTTCCTAGGCACACGGTGCGAAATCCCACAACCTCCATTCCCCTGCTTCCCGGCTTCGACCTTGGTCGCCTCCCGCCACAGACCCTGCGGAACGTGGCAAGTCTTGCCCCGGGAGGCCCCCCGGCCACGGTGACGGGGAGCACCCGCCAGCCCTGTTACCTGACGTTCCCGCCAGCCTTCTGTATTCTCATCCGCTCCTCATACTGGGTGGGGTTGTGCTCCTTGCTGAGGCTTAAGGCCGCGTGCTTCTGACTCTCCTCATTAAACCGACACAGGATTGCCTGGGAACACGGACAGTCCCATGGTCATGAAGTTCAAAGTTACCAGGTGAAGAGAAAGGTTAACAACAGAGTTTCAGTTCAGTCTCCCGCTGACAAACACGAGTTCAGAGCATCAGGCAGCAAAGAAGCGTCACAGAAACCGCGACCAGGGAGAGGGGCCGTGGTGCGGGTCCAGTCTGGCGCCAGCACCGCGGGACAAGCAGCCAGTCGCTGACCCTCCGCAGGCCGCTGCCCTCTCATCTGCGACACCCAACGAGGATGAAAGCCCCGGGAGGCGTTGCTACTCCCAGAATCCTCTGCAGGCAGAGGGGAGGGCAGGAGGGCGGGCTGGCCAAGTGCCTCCATTCGCTGCCGCCACTGTGTCCACCACGTGGGAACTTCCGGGGAAACCTCAGTCCTGCGGAGCAGGAAGCCCGGAGGATAGATATGTGCCTGAGGTCACACAGCAGAGCCAGGAGGCAGACAGGATGCAAATTTGGATCAGGCTCAAAGGTTTTGTTCCCCCCCCCCCGCCCCCTCCCCAATTTTACTCATGTTTCTTGTTATTTAGTCTCAACACATGTGACCTAGGATGGTCTGCTAGAATATCACCAGATAAAACCCACTGCACAGGGACCATCTGTGATGCTCACTGCTGTCCCCCCAGCGCCTAGTATTTATGCAGAGATCACTCTAAACACGACAGGGTGCGGGCAGCGGTCTCCAGGTGCTGCCTGAGAGCGGGAAGGCTCACTGGTCACCGTGACCGCTGCCGCAGCACCAGGCTTGCTGAAAGAGGTCCTGCCGCATGGGGAGGGGGGCGGAGCCAGGCGGCAGGGCGCTGCCCTCCAGCTCTAAGCCATTCCCCACCGCTGGGGCCGGGACAATGGCTGCCACCAGTGGGAAATAAGCAGGTTCTCGCCCGCGGTCACGTGGCCTGGGCTCCGGACACGGCATCACCTAGTGCTTCTCCAACTACTTTTGACTTATTTGGTGTTGAGGGAAGGGCTCGCCCTGTTCCTTCCCAGCCACCTGAAGTCAGAGACATGCAGCTGAGGAATATTCAAGCTGCTTGCACAGGGATGACATTCTGACCCACAGCCCCATGGCGGCAGAGCATGTGTGCGTGCACGCAGGGCCCAAGACGGCTCAGAGAGCAAACAGCTCCGGCGCAGCTGCCGGCCCCCTGCCCGGAACGTGGAGTCTGCAGAAGCCCCAGCAGCGGCCCCGCAAGAAAGACCTCAGCCCGTCACCACTTCCCACCCCGCTGAGCGCACGCTTCCTGGTGTCGGCCACACCCAGCGCCATCATCCCGGGAGCGGCTCCGGAGCCACGTACCCGACTGTCTCCGAGGTTGGCGATGTACAGGATGTTGTCCACGGCCAGGACACACGTGGCAGTGGAGCCATCTTTCCAGGCAGGCTTCCTGGGGGCAGACACGTCAGAAACACGGTCACCGCCGACCGACACCCGCACTTCGAGACTCACTTCCAGAGCTGAATGGTAAGGTCTGTCACCCCGACCGCGCACGTTACCAGTCAGGAGAGCTCACTCGGTGGTGGGTGACTATCAGAAGACCTCCGCGCCCTCACACACTCATCTTTATGTGATTACACTTACTGGCTTGAAGCTTGTTTAAGGAACTCTTCATCAGTATGCTTAAAAGTGTCCAAAAGGCATCTCTTCACGGTTTTCTCTACGCTGATTACATCTCCTGTTACGGAAGCAACCAGACGACAAACTCTTAAGGGCAAATTCTCCTCCCGCTGCCATTTTGTTTCTGTGTCGTGACCAAGAACATCCTACTTCCTCGCCCGTAAGACAGGGTCAGTGGAGTTTGTGACCAGTCTCCCAGGTGTGAAGGCAAGACACTCACTCACACACACACAGCTCACGCAAGGTGCCATCACGCAGACGACAAGTCCTACGCCAGGCACCTACACGGCCCCACCTGCCCACCTCAAGCCCCACTCCCTTCTGCCCCATCTTCAGAGAGCCACTGACGGTTCTCTGCAACGTGACCCGTCTTCCTGATTTACACCGACAGCAAACACCAAGACGAACACGAACCGACTTTGTTCTCAGTCTCACCTTTAGGAAATTTCCTGATCAAGTTCTGATGCAAGTTCTGTGCAGCAAATTTTGAGGCTCGAATTCCTCCGTGTCCATCAAAAACAGCAAAATATGAAACCCGGGTACTGGAAGAATGAATTGTCAGTTACTGATATTTTCACAAAGATTGCTCCTGTCCACTAAGGTTTCTAACTCTTATTTCAAACAGTGAGCACTGAAAAGACTGAGGATGCCCCCTGCTAAGACATCAGCCACACTGTCACAACGGAGAAAAAAGACACAACGTTAACTGAGACAAACGTGGAAGTAACTTTCATGGTATTTTTTATTCTAAGTTCATTTAAGTGATTTCTGCACCCAACACGGGGCTCGAACTCATGACCTGGAGATCCAGAGTCACACTCTTCCGACTGAGCCGGCCAGGCGCCTCAACTTTCACGGCATTTTTAAATGAAAAGTAAAACACTCAGGGCCTTGGCTGGCTCAGTCAGTGGAGCATGAGACTCCTGATCTCGGAGTTGGGGTTTCGAGTCCCACACTGGGTATAGAGATCACTTAAAAATAATCTTAAAAAAAAAAAAGTTAAAAACTCACATTTTTCAAAACTCAAGATTAACTGATCTTTCACTGAAGATGAAACTAAAATACAGAACTTGTATTTAAAACAGATTTCGTTTTAAACCTAACACACCAATACCAGTTACTGATCCAAGACCATGAAAAATACCTCGGAGAGCAGAGGGAATTCCAGAATTGTTACTCAGACTGACCCAGCAGCTAATTCTCAATGCCCACCTTACCACTTATTCCCCTTTCAAATTCTACCAGAAAGCTTTCATATACAGAATAAACACCATTAACGATTTAAAGCATTTCAAGCAAGAATGAAAATGCCCACGGGAAATGACATTCACTCTGCAGAGCTCTTTCTCAAACATGTTTCGAGTTCCTTTTCAACAGAGACCTCATGAGCTGTGACTAAATACCTTCGTCTGGTTCCTAACACACGGTACCTGCTAGGGCACAGTTTAGTGAGCCCAGTGAGACCCACTCCCTGGGCTCTCCAGAGGCCTTTCCTGGCTTCGAAAGGAACTCCAAAGCATACCAGTGATCAACGGCCGCCTAACACCAGGGACCGTGCATACACACGTGGTCTTCTCCGCACAGGACCAGGTACCAGCAGGGACCGTCACTTCCTCACCTGGACAAAAGCCACCGGCACGAATGGCTCCAGCACACTGTCCGTTAATGACTGTGGCGCCGGTGAGTGAATGTAACAGACTGTGACTGTGGAAACACGGCGGTGCACACACACGTGATCCTTGCCCTAGAGTCCCCCGTGTGCACGTGGGACATGTGTTCATGACATGCCTTGATGTCCTGCCTTCTGATGTCTTTCCTCCATGCCTCAGAGCTTATCCAAAGGCCTCATTTTAATCTGTACAGTTGCAGGACAATTTTCCCTGTTCTTCTCCTTGATGCCATTTCTGCTCTTTCTCTTTTGGGCCCTGACCACGACACGGCCTCCTGGATCACCACGTGCTGCCAAAGGAGCAGCTCCCCCCTCCACCTACGGGCTCGCAGAGTAAGAGCGCTCCCTGCCGGAAGCTCCTCAGACACTGGGCAGTCTGTTCCCATTTAACAGGGTTCTCGGCTCTGCCAGAGCCGGGAACAACTTGGGGCCAGACAGCTCTCTGTCGCAGGGCGTCTGGCAGCAACCTGAGCGCTCCCGCCCATGTGACGACCAAAAACGTCGGGAAGGGAAGCACTGTGCAAAATCGAGAACCGAGCAGTCCAAAGGACAGGCCACGCTCCTGAAACCTGCCCACGGAACTCGGGCCAAACGGTCCACAGAGGCCTGCTGGAGCAGGGACACTCACATGAGGGACGATGGGGGCCTGCACTCCTCAGTGATGTCGTTCAGGATGACGTGGGCGTCCTGCATCTCCTCCCGCTCGCCCTTCCGCTCAGCCACGTAGCCTTTTAGACCAAAGATCACCGAGGAGGCTGCGGGAAAGAGAACAAAAGGCCAATACAAAACTGTGCTCTTCCCTCCAGAAGCCCTAGTCCCAGAGCAAACGGGGGGGGGGGGGGGGGGGGGGGGGACAGGGGACTCTGGCTGTTTCACTCAGTGATGTCCTAACCGTGCACATGAATAAGCTGCTCCCCTGCAGCCACCTACCTCCCCAGCTGCAATCTGTAACTAAGATCAGACCACTGTTAGACAAGGACGGTCTCTAAAAGGCTGGGCAGTGGGGCCGCCTGGGTGGCTCAGGTCATGATCTCACGGTGGTGAGATCGAGCCTGACACTGGGCTCCGCTGCGCTGGGCACAGAGCCCGCCTGGGGTTCTCTCTTGCTCGCGCATGCTCGCTCTCTCTGCCCCTGCCCACTCTCACACAAACTCCCTCTCTCTCTCAAAAAATAAAAAAGAGAAGGCTGAACACTGAAGAGGGAAGTAGCAGACGACAGCAAGTTAGTACCGACAGCTTCGGTTAAGGCATTAACAGCAGAGCAAGGAATGTGCTGTCGTCCCAAACTGGGGCAAGGGATTGTGTGCAAACCCAGTCTTGTCAGTAATCTAATGAGGACAGAAAAATTCCTAGTTTAGACACATGCATGGAGTTTATCCCAAATGCCCTGTTGGACACGTGAAACTCTATTCCCATGCCTGAGGCTGGTAATGAATTTGAACAAACAGTAAGACAGTTGCTTCTACTTCAAGTGAGGAAGAAAAGGATAAAGGAGTACACACACCATGGGCACAGAAACCTGCTGATACTGAACGGCCAGGCCTGGTTAAGCTCCTTTTCGGACACCCTAGGGCTGTGTAAACAATAAAACGAACACGTTGACAGAGCCGTCGCTGGTAAGCACGATGCTCTTGAGGCTCAAGGCCATGACCAGCTAACCTACGACCCCGTCCTTAAGCGGGTTAGTAGGCTCCTCACACTCCTCCCAGTGCACCCCACGGCTTTCGCTCGGAAGCTCTGGGGCAAAGGACAAAATGATCAGTATGATGTGTGAACATCCACGGCTACCTCTCTTTAACTGATACTTTTCATTTCTTCTCCACTCTGACAAGTTACAGAGCTGACTACAAATTTCAACTGGTTTTTCCAGCCTCAGGCTCCTTCTTGGGAAGCTGCCTACTAAGCTGATCACAAATTCAAAGTGCTCAGCAACAGGCCGTGAACAAAGACAGGAGTCAGAGAGAAAGTGGGGGCCCGACAAGCTAACTGTTGACTAGACAAGGTGAAGTCAAAATGACCTGGGTTTTCTAACCCTCAAAGAACAAACGTGGGTTTCCGACCTGACCAAAGTTGGGCCAGAGACGAACAGAAAAGTTAGGGGAGGAGACAAAAGTAAACTCGGAAGTCTGTCTGCAAAAAGAGAACCCTGCCAGTTTCTTAAATACAGACACGAAACGGAAGTGAGCTGAGCTCGTTTTTGCTCTGGGTTGTTTTAAGATGGGAAGTCTAATACATTTGTTTTCAAACTGTCTGAAAACCTTTACAAACTTTCTTTTCCACAAGCTCTTCGCTGCCGTTCTCTTCTTCAGGGGCTCTTCTCTTTGCTCCTTTCCCTTCGTTCTTTACCGTCTGGGACATCGAAGCGTCAAGAGAACCTGGACACGAGGAGAAGCCAGACAGACACAGCTACAGACTGTCAAAGTTCCCAGCCGACCAGGCTCCACCCCAGCCCCAAGACGAAATGACGTGCGGCGCGAGCACTGGGAGAGCGGCAGGCACAGGGATCTCATGGCGAGGACTTGGAGGGGTGGGCAGTGGGCCGGGTGCCCACCAGGAGGGACCACAGGTCAAGATCCAGGTCCTGCTCAGGCCAACTGTGAGAGGATCTGCAAGGAGGGTCGTCAGTGGTAAAAACAGCCCACATTTTGGGGCTGTGACACACACGAGGCTCCATACCCACAGGCCCTTATTAATAGGGAAGTTTCCAAAATCTGCAAAGTGACACGTCCTGAACAAGTCAAGAAAGCATCAAGTGCCCCGAGGGGGTTACAGTGAGGTAAATGTCAGGTTTTAAGAACCATGTATTGCGAAAGGCCAAACAGGACCGCTGAAGCCATTCACACTTGCAGAGGGATGAGTCTGTACTCAAGCCAAAAAGCTAAGAGCGCCTGCAGGGTGCGTGCGTTTTGGAAGGAGAAAAGTCTAGTCTCAAATTAAGGCAAGTGACTTGACCTCCCCGCCTCGGTTTCTCGACCCGTAACACAGGGAGAACACTGTCATCTCGGAAGGTGGGGACGAGGTAAGTAGAAGCATTTATCACAGTGCCTGGGTCATCACATACCCAATAAATGGCAGCCGTTGTCATAGTAAGCAGCCCTAAGTATTCTCTGCATTTCAGTATAAAAGCATGTGACCATCTACTCAATTATCCTTCACCAGACATTTCTGAGTACAGAGGAAGGGAAGAAAATGTCCCTGCAGAGTCAGTTACTTGCAAAAGGACAGATATCTGCAACAGTAGGACATTACACACACCCTGCCCCACATAGTAAAGCACGTTAACTGAGAAAATTTCACTGATGTTTCCAATATACTTTCCCCCAAGGTCTTTCCAGTAGCCTCCTGTCATGTACTGTTTATCCCAGCTTTCCCGGTGCGTATGTAAAACGATCTTCCTCTCTTTTAACTCGCAAAACAGAGACATTTTTATAGCTTTGTTACTGACTCCTAATTGAATCACTTGTAGTCAGAGCGGCAGGCACAGGGATCTCATGGCGAGGACTTGGAGGGGGTAGTCAGAGAATGTGGTCTGTATATGAAATCAATTCATTAGTGGGACTTACTTTATGGCCTAGAATGTAGTCGATTTTGTATACGGTGAATATGTCTTCTCAAGAAATTCAATATATTGGATGCAAGGTTAGATTCTAAATCCGAAAAAATCAAGCCTGTTAATAATGGTGCAAAATCTTCTAAGTTGTTACTAGTTGATTGTCCTTTGTCCTGGGAAGAACTAAGACACAGCTATGTTGAATTTTCTTTTATTAAACCTGTAAAGAGCCCTGTTAAATTGATGTTTGCACGCATTAACTTTCATTGTAAGACTGCTGTCCTTATAGGCAAGGTTTCAGGTTTAACTGTGAATGAGAGAATGCTGTGGTGTTTTAGTAAAGCCCCGAAAACCTGAGAATTCTCACATTAGAGGCCTGTAATAACTTGTTCTGAATACAGAACTATGCTAACTTAATCCATACATTCTAGACTAACACTGATTGTTTTTATGTAATGAATTAGTAACACAAAAGATCGACTTGAAAATCAGCAGCAAGTGTTGTACCTGACGACATAAGGAAGGTATTTACACCAGCAGATAACTGCAGGTGAAAATAGACAGCCTGCCCCCTGTCCCCTCACTCTTGTCCTGTGGCCCCCTGTCCTGCCCTCACTTAGAGTGATTCCACGTGAGAAGTCCTCAGTGAGACAGAAGAGGAGACTCATCACTGTGACCACTGACCAGAACCTGCTCTTTTCTCCCCTTTGACCTAACTGGGATGTAAAAAGGAAAAAACATTTCCGGGAACAGGTAGAACCAATGTGAACAGGCTTGGCAAAAATGAAATCAAATCAATAAAGGTTCTTGAGAAAAAATAAGGACTGAATGAAAATAACCAACTAAGGTTTCAAGAAATTCCAAAAAAACTCCTGCACACGGTCTGTACTAGTTACTAAACCAGTGTCATTCAGACTGTATTTTCTTGAGATCAAAATTCTTTTTAATGTAGGTGCCATAAAAAAGAAGACTATCTGTTTTTATAGGTTCAGGGATATTAAAAATATTTTAACTATGTCATATATTCAGAGACTTCTGCTGAATACACTGGAGTCTGTCACTAACAGAGGCAGAGACGGACTGCTTTTTTTTTTTTTATAAAATGTTAAAAACAAAGTTTAAATGACTAAGCTCTTAATTCTTAAAGTCAGTTGCAGAGGTTGAACCCCAAGAAGTATACAATAATCACCAAAAAGTGATGCTGTATATAATCTTTTTGTTTCCACCCGATGGTGCCTATTTCTTTTGTGATTTTAATAAATCTCATGCTGTATGCTGGTTTCATGTCATCCTAAGCTCTGTAAAATCTATTAATACATTTTACATAAGGATACAATTTTTATGTATTATTTCCATTGGCACATTGAACCTTTTCCCTCCCACTTACCTGAATCCCCACTGCTGGCTGGTGGGAGATCATCAAAAAGCAAAGGTCCCCCTGATCCTGAAACACAGCAGAACACTCAGTGAGCCCACACAACCTGGGGGAGGCAAGAGCTTCAGAATCCATCCCACCAGGACACCTACGCAGGTCAATGAAATCATCTCAAAACTCTCGTGTCAATCCAGTGGCAACGCATACTTCGGTAAATAATGGCTCGAACCTATTTTCTTTTAAAGTCCTATCAATCAAAGGAAACAAAAATCTGCCTGAAAGAGTTAAATCTGATTTCAGCTGGTAAAGTAAACACTCAAATGAACCGGAGGAAACTGCTCAACGTTTTTATGCAGCTCCTCAGGGCTAGCGACTAGTGGATTTTTCTGCCTTACCTGATGCCATGGATTCAAAACTTAAGACAGTCCAACACCTAAAACATCTGTGTGTTGAAAATGGGGGAAAGGGAGAAAGATTTGAGACAACTACAACCCCAGGATGACACGTTGACACACACCTGGGAGAGCCTGAAGACTGTACCTGAGTCAGTACTGCTGGCCGGAGGGAGGTCGTCGAAGAGCAGAGGTCCCTTCTGAGCTTCTCTGCCTACAACACAGAGCACCTGCTTAAAGAGCATCTGGTCACCGGCCAGGACACGTTTTCGGGGGGGGGGGGGCACCTTCTGAGATGTTTACTATTAAGTTCAAATTTTCTCCTTGTTGGACAAACTTTTTTAAAGTATTTTCTGGACGGCTATTTAACACGGACATTTGCTTCCAACAGTTACAGTCAACAGAAAAGCAATGAAAGACGACCCAACTGGCATTTGAAGGGCCACTGGGTATTTTGAGGAAAACAAACATTTTTTTCCTCAATAATTTCATGCCTGAAAGCAACAAACGCTTAAAAACTTTTCTTTAAAAATAAATCCTGGGAAGAAAAATACGGATTCTAGGCCAAGAAAACAATTATTGGGTCCCTCAAGATAAAACTTCAAAGACAGAGGGACTCTTCCAAGATATGTGGTCTTCAAAAGTCCTATTTCAATAGCATTCTGAACTGACCACCAAATAGAAGGTCAAACAAATGGGCACAGAGAAGGTGAGGGGCTGAAGGAAGCAAATCGGTGTTAACCTCGCATCCCCAGCAAGTGCCCACGTCAATTACCATCTATGGAGAAAATGAGGAATTTCAGATACTCCAAGACAATAAACTCAGCGGAAAGCCAGGGAAATTTTTTATCTAAAACTCTGAAGATTTACACACCAAAAGTACCTGTCTTAAATGCTATATACTCCATTATCCCTTTCCACATAAAATGTAACCACCGTTCCTTATTCTCCAGCTTTCCCCAAATTTCTACGTAAGCTATTAAACACTTGAACGGGGTGTGTGTGTGTGTGTGTGTGTGTGTGTGTGTGTGTAAGGGCTGAAGACGCAGGTGTGCACAATCCCATCCTGCATTTGGCCCCCTCTGGTTCCTCGGAGTTCAGGTACAGAAATGTCCTCGCTTCACAACCAGTTCAATTGTAAGCTCCAAAAGGCTCCGTAGCGTCCTTTTGCCTCT
The DNA here is from genome assembly GCF_022837055.1 of Prionailurus viverrinus. Classification (NCBI taxonomy): domain Eukaryota; kingdom Metazoa; phylum Chordata; class Mammalia; order Carnivora; family Felidae; genus Prionailurus; species Prionailurus viverrinus. The sequence continues at coordinate 2,313,483 of NW_025927607.1, forward strand.
ATGTAGAAACGAACTGGGTATCAATCCTACTCTTTTAAAAACAAAAGTTTAAATTAAAATACAGAAACTCCAAGGAAAGAAGTATCTTCAGGAGTTTTTAGGTCAAAAGTACCTTAAATACCTGATAAATTTCTGATTTAACAAAAAGTAATAACTCTTCTGCTTTACAGCCTAATTCAAATGGGAAATGTCTATTTCATTAAATTATACCGTTCTCCCTCAGGATTTCCCAAACTAACTGCAAATACTACCGTTTATCTCACACATGACATAAACACCCTACAGAAAGTATTCAAAAAGCAGCATCGCCAGGCCATTTAATGGCATGCAGAATGACCACTTAGTCAACAGTCCTCCTCCCAGGATCCCTAATGTTCCGACAGGGCACTTCCAAGAGGAACCCAAACCACATTGTGTCTGAGCCTCAAACGCCCATTCTCCTAACAGACTCCAAATGCAGAACAGGCACACTGCGTTCAGTGGGGCCCGAGGGCCAGGCGTCTCAGGAGAGAGAACATTACAGGGAGGGGGCCGACCTGAAAAGCAACCCACCCTTCCGCTGGGGCCAGGTCAGGTTTTCGTTTCTGAATTAAACTACCCATCTGAATCAGGTCCCTCTACTGCCACTGTCCAATGGGGAAGTCCTCTCTCCCCAGGGAAGACATTTTCAGTTCTTGCGAGCCTTCCTCACAACAGCACTCCCAGCACAGCCCCGGCCTGGCCTCTACCCTGTGGCTACAACTCCGACGCAGTGCACGGATCTGAGCACCACCCCAGGCAATGGCCCATCTCCACGGGCTGAATCGAACGCGCTTCTCCACTCCTTCTCACTCTGGGATACTGGAATACCGTAAGTGCTAGTTCAATTGAACATGAGAGCATCTCATTTCTTTTGGCCACAGCTGAGAATGGCTTGTAAAAATAATGAACATTTACTGCCTTCCAGGCACTGTTCTATATTCTAGCACTCTATCTATCTTCAGTGCATCAATCCTTACAACAGTTTTACAAGGTGAGTACCATTACTGTGTTCCTCATGGATGAGGAAACTGAGGCAATCAGGCGCAATAATGCCCAAGGGAAACCCTGTAAGGGGTGGGGAGTCCAAGCCAGGCAGCCTGGTTTCCCAGTCCATGCTCTTGTGAGGTGCCACACTGCCTCCACACGGCATCTCATTTAACCCTTCCAACAACCCCACGAACACAATCTCGAGGCTCTAGATCTCTGGAATACGTCGCTGAAAGGATCAAATAGCTTGCATTTGGATTCTTAAAAAAAAAAAAATCTGTGGGGTATCTGGCTGGCTCAGTCAGTAGAGTATGCAACCCTTGGTCTCGGGGTTCTGAGTTCAAGCCCTATGTTGGGTGTAGAAATTACCTAAAAATAAAATCTTAAAAAAATTTATGGGGGCGCCTGAGTGTCTCAGTCGGTTAAGAATCTGACTTCGGCTCAGGTCATGATTTCGCGGTTCATGAGTTCCAGCCCCACGTCGGGCTCTGTGCTGACGGCTGGGAGCCTGGAGCCTGCTTCCAATTCTGTGCCCCCCCCCCCACTGTGCCCCCCTCCCCTGCTCACGCTCTGTCTCAAAAATAAGTATACATTAAAAAAATTTTGTTTTTAAATCTGTAAGTCATAGATGCTATAACAAAAACTTCTGATCAGCCAGAATCTTACATTCTATTTTGGGTAAATAGTAATTCAAAGTATCTGGGGCTGCAATAATTAAGACAAATGTAACTGTGACCCAAAACTTTGGAAGAAGGCCCCCCAGAATTCTAAATACAAGAACTTAATGAAGAATGAGACAAGGCTAAAGACTGTTTTTCTTTACAGTTAATCTCACCTAGGGTTTTTTGTTTTGAGTCATCTACATTCTGAAGCTGAGAAAACTACTTTTGGGTGGATCATATTCACATCAGCTAACGGCTGCCGTGCGCACTAAAGCAACAAGAGGGTCAAATATTTGGCTTCAACTGTTCTTTACACCTGAATCTTTTCAGGCTCAAATGCAATGTACCACAGAAGCATCAGAAAAAGCCCCCACTCTGCCCTCCCCCCCCCACAGTAACAGAGGAGCGTGCACGTTCCACTTTCTTTCAGGCTGATGCCCTTGTGCACGAGCATTCTAATTTCTAGAAGGCAGAAGCATACTGCACACAACAGCACACACACCCCTGTTCATATTAAGCCCTCGGGGCTCATTCCAGCTAGCACACCTGGGTCGAATTACTCTTCCTGACAGCTAGGTACTGTCGGGGGGCGGGTCGTCCAGTTCCCTTACTGGTGGGCACGCAGGCCGATTCCAGTGTCCCGCAGGACCAACAATGCCACAGCAAACCACCGACATGTCCCCTACCTAATGTGCTAGACTGCTGCTCAAAGGGTATGAGCGGTTTAAGCCTGGCAGATGCCAACATTCGTTCCCCAAAAGCTGTGGTAACTTCCACTCCCAACACACTTCACGAGAATGTCCGTTCCTCTCCATCCTCACCGCCATGTTGACAAATTTCAACGTGATGGGTGAAAACATGGAACCATCAGTGATGTGCTATTCCTTTCCCCAGTGACTGAGGAAGCGCAGCTCTGGTTCCAGCTGCTGGTCATTCGCATCTCTTCTTCCATGAACTTCCATGAATGGCCTTTGACCATTTTCAAATGGGTTATTTGTCTTTTTTTCTTTTTTTTTTTTAGAGAGAGCATGCATGCAAGTGGGGGAGGAACAGAGGGAGACAGAGAGGAAGGGGGGAAGAGAAGGGAGAAGGGGGGGAGAGAGAGAGAGAGAGAGAGAGAGAATATGAATCTTAAGCAGGCTTCACGCCCAGCACGGGGCTCGATCCCACGACTCTTCCCAGAACCCAAGAGTCGGCTCAACCAACTAAGCCACTCAGGCACCAAAGTCTTTTTTTATTATTAGTGCGTATGAGCCTTTCATTTATTAAGGCTCATTAGTAATGTGTACTTAAATTATTTTCTGTTCATCGTTTGCCTTTGTGGTTATTTTGTCCCACAGAATTTTTTATTTTTATATAGCTAAATCCCCTTTAATTTTTTATGAGTTTTTTCCCTTGCTTATCGCTGAAGTTTTATAATTAAAGTCTTTTTTTCCCTAGTATCTTAACCTTTTTCTACATTTAGGTCTCTAGGTTTTTTCCCAAGAAATATCCTTAAGACAGACTGTCCTGCAGTATTTACCTAGTCCCCACAGCTGACCGTCAGTTTCAAAGCACACTGGCGTAGCAACCTAGTAAGTGAAAGAACCACCCTATAAAACTGAAACCAGCTTACTGCCAAAGCAACTTTAAACCAGGACACCTTTAACTTGTTTGGATTATCAATTATAAGCTGTTGACCTTAAAGACATCAAGTGAGCTCTTTCAGGAGTATGATACAGCAGAGAAGTTTCACTCCGGTCTGACATGGACATACTTCCTCTTTTCGACAAACCCTCTACACACAAAAGACTGGATTCACTCAGCAATCTAATCTGTAAGGGGAGTGAAAACTAATAATTTAGCACAAAATCTGAAAACATTTAATGTGTTCCTTCTACATGTTTCTTCAGATCATAAAAATTAAAAGGCTTGGGGCGCCTGGGTGGCGCAGTCGGTTAAGCGTCCGACTTCAGCCAGGTCACGATCTCGCGGTCCGTGAGTTCGAGCCCCGAGTCAGGCTCTGGGCTGATGGCTCGGAGCCTGGAGCCTGTTTCCGATTCTGTGTCTCCCTCTCTCTCTGCCCCTCCCCCGTTCATGCTCTATCTCTCTCTGTCCCAAAAATAAATAAACGTTGGAAAAAAAAAATTAAAAAAAAAAAATTAAAAGGCTTGGAGGCAGGAGCATTAGATGGAATGTCTAAAACAACAACAACAACAAAAGTCAAAGAGCTACTTAAACAAAATACACTTGATGTGAGCTGAGCAGTGTGAAATTTCCTACCTTTTCACAAAATCCAGTTAAGAGTGCATTTTTATTCTCTTTTAGGTAGCCGCTGAAGTTCACAGTTCATTTACTAACTAACATCCACTAGGCACTGACCATGTGCTACACCTGTGCTAAGCACCTTACATGTAGTTCTCTCTCTAATCCATGAGCTCACAGAAGACGCCAGCAATCCTATTTTACAGATATGGGGAACGGCCACAGAAGGCAGTTAGTGGATTTGAAACCAGTTTGACTACATGTCCAAAACCACTCTTCTCCAGGACTGTGAAAATGACTGGTCTTTTACCGGTGCCTGCATTAGCTCAGAAATCTGTGGCACCTGGACATCATATGTGAGGGTCACGATGATGCAGTTTTGCCTCATCTTTCCATACACTGTATTATTTTTTGTAATGTTTCTTTATTTGAGAGCGAGAGAGAGCACCCACGCATGTGCAGGGGTGGGGCAGAGAGAGCGAGACCCAGAATCCGAAGCAGGCTCCAGGCTCTGAGCGGTCAGCACAGAGCCTGACATGGGGCTCGAACTCACAGATGGCGAGATCATGACCTGAGCCAAAGTCAGATGCTTAACTGACTGAGCCACCCAGACACCCCTCCATCCACTTTATGAAACCAACCTTATTTTCCTTTCATGTAGTCCATTAATTTTATCAGTCAATACCACAGATTTTCTAAAACAAAATATGGTGTTCAAATTAATTTTTCAAAAATCACAGTATGTCCACAAGATAGTGAAATCAGAATCTGTTCTTGTTCAAGTGATTTCAACCTGTTAACTCTCATGTTGTCAGTTTTAACCAACTGCGCGTCCAGAGAACTTTGGATCCCAATTCTTACCACTCACTTTACTGCTTATCCCGCTCAGCTTCTGGCCATCTACAAATTCAGAAAGCATGCCTTCTTTGTTTTTAAAGCTATTTTAAAAAATATACTCAGCCAAGCAGCAGGGCCTGGGCAGTGTCAGTGCCCTTCCCACAAGCAGGGGGCAGTTTACTCATCCAGGGAACAGGGGTTTAAACACTTTGCAGCCCCTTTGCCACCCTGGCATCTCAGCCAGGGGTTGGAGACACCCTCCCCCCCTACCCTGGATTTGGTGGCAAGCTGCCAAGTACCAACTTGTAAGCCTTCTGAGTTGTCAGATTTTGTATCACCTAAAGGGTGCCCTCCCCTGAGCAAATTAATTTCTGGTAAAAAGTCACAGTTTTTTGTTTTTTTTTTGTTTTTTTAAATGATAGGCTTACAGGCACATCCGCAAATCCACACTCTGCCCCAAACATACTCAGAGAGAAGGTATATTCCATCAACGGGGTTTAAAAAAAAAAAAAAAAAAAAAAAAAAGACTGCACACACCAGGCCAGAGCTTTTAACCCCAACTAGAACAATTTAGGAAGTGAATGGTCGAGTTGAGCACACAGGCTCAAAGACAGTTATTCAGATGCTTCTGTACCATCAGAATGGTAAGTGGGGAAGAGTTAACGGTGCCATTACTGGGAATGATGGCCCCATAAAGGCTGGCCAGACGGTTCACGCGCCACAAGCCAGAATCCAGGCCTGGCGCAGGGCAGGACCACCCCTCCTTAAGAGCCCCAAGTTCACCACTCCTCCACACTAGTATGTTCACACAGACTGGAGAACTGAATGCCGCCGCCCCATCGCTCCCTTGCCTAGACAAATCACAAGTCCACCCAAGCTCAGAGGCCCCATCCCAGCACCGCCTCCTTCCCCAGCGTTTCTGGATGGACTACAATCACTCCTCCAGGCCCTGCGGCATTTCCCACGGTCGCTAACTTTTGCCAGTTTTAATTATAATCACTTGCATTCCCGTTTAAGCTCTCTGCAGGCACAGACTGGAGCTCGTTGTACACCCCCCTGTTCCCCACGACAGTAGTTTCCAAACCACAGTCTCCAGACTTCTGCCGCACTGGCCAAAAGCCCCTGGGGATTTTAACCACATAGATGCAGGACCCTACCTTGCTTTCCGATTTAGTGGACGGAGGCAAGCCTGGAAATCTGAACTTGTTTTCAAAGTTTTCCAGGTCTTCTGCCACCAAGTTAGGCTTAGAAAGGAGGCCCTATAGAGTGGAGCGTCTCCCTGATCGTCCCCGCGTGTGAAAGCAATGATCAGCCTCGCCGAGCGAAACCCGGGGCGGCCACAACGCCTAGGATGCGCTGGGCTAACAAAGGCCTGGTCCCAGGCCGCTCGAGCGCGGCGGAGCTCACACCACCGCGATGAGAACACGCACGGCCGCCGAGGCCCGGGCGCAGCCGATGCGCGCACCTGCGCCGGTGCTCTGGCCTTTGGGGAGACGGGGGACGTCGTGGGGCCCCGGGAAGGAAGGAAGAAACTACTGAGAAAAGTAAAATCCTAAGAACGCTGGGAACGAGCCCTCCCTCTGGGCGTCAGAAACGCGAAGGACCGCGCCGCTGGTTGCTTCGGCGTCGGGGGTGGAACCAGAGCGGACCGCAGCCCCGAATTTGCGGCCCGGCCGCAAGGACAGCGGCGGGGAGTCGGCCGCCAGGCCGCGAGGCCGGGTGGTGCGCGCGGGGCCCCGGGCTCGGGCCGACCCTCCGCCGCCGCACGTGCGGGCCGCACACAAAGGACGCGGCGGCCCGCGGCCGGCTCCCGGGCCCGCCCTTGTGCCTGCGCAGCCGACATGGCGGAGACGCGCCGGAGCGCCGCGGGGCCCGCCACCCCGGCCCGGCAGGCCGCGCTCGCCCCCGCTCCGCCCCGCCGCCCGCCTCAGGCGCCGCGGGCCTCCAGGCCGCCGCCGCGCGCCCTCCCCTGGCCGGCCGGGCGGCCACCCGCTTACCGGCAGCCGGGCGCGGCGAGCGCTCGGGCTCCGGCAGGTCCCCGAACAGGTCCATGGCCGAGACTGGGCGGCAGCGGCGGCGGTGGCGGCGGCAGCGGCGGTCGCGCAGCCCGAGGGCGGCGGCGGCAGCGGCGGCAGCGGCGGCGGCGGGGCGGTGGCGGCCCGGGCGCCGTCAATCACCCGAAGGCGGGCCCGGAACACCACCAATCGGCGCGCGGCGTGGCGCGGCCACCCCAGAGTCCCGCGCGCGGGTGGGCGGGGCGGCGCGCATGCGCCGAGGCTGATTTCGCCCTGGCGGGCGGAGCCGACGTCGCGGCAGCCACGTTCCCGGCAGGCGGCGGGTCTGGCTCTTCCTGCTGTCCTCCGGTAGGGCGTCCGGTGCCAGGAAGCCGGCCTGGGGAGAATTGCCGAAGCTCAGGGGACCGGCGTAGTGGGCACTCTTGTGCGGGAAGGCGTTCCGTGCCGCAGCCCTCACACCGCCGCGGTCGGCGCTGACCCCGAAGCCCGGGGAAGTGCGGGGTGTGGAGGGCGTGTTCCCTCGATCTGCCTGCCCCCTGTCCGCGCTCCTGGCGGGCGGGAAAGACGGCGCTTCCGTGACGCCGGGGCTCTGTCCCGGGACCGCCAGCCCGCACGCAGCGAGGCCTCGGCGTTCCCCTACCCAGTACACACAATTTGAGCAAACGTGGACATCAGGCTCTGGCGGGGGAGGAAAATGAGGCCCCTCTGATCATGTCTGAACTCAGACAAAATGTGAACGTAGTCCAAGCCACGAGCCCTGCCTAATACGAGTGACTGCTGCTTCTGGACCGATCACAGATTTAGCTGTGTCTAATCTTCCTGCCTGTCAGATAAGATCGATTAAGGCATCCTATCAGGGCATCTCTTCCTCTTGTTGACATTTTTTTGAATCCAGAGCAAAGCCCCCATCCTTAAAATGTTTCCCCAAATTACCCACCACGCATCCCAGTCTGCTAAGTACTTTCCAACATCTGACCACTGACGTTTCCAGGGTGGTGGTCTCCCTCCCTCCTTCCCTGCGATGAGTAGGAAACCCAACTTGTTTCCATTGCAGGGGTATTCCTGCTGATGTCTGGCTTTAGGACTTTGAAGGGCCCAGCGAGCCTTCACGCCTCTCTCTTGCAGGACTGCTCACTCCTCGCCCTCCCCAGAGAAATGCCCCTCCCTCACGGCAGAAATACTCTGCAGTAACAATACTCACAGCCTCCCATGTCCTTGCCTCTCATGCACAGGGCAGCCGACCCCAAGCCAGCTTGATCTCCTGACTTCTCCAAAACAGCTCTTGCTAAGCTCTCCGGTAATTTCCCACTCCATTGCTAGATGCGACTGACCTTTCTAGTCATCTTACACGGACCCCAGCAGCATTGGCACGTTGGCCACTTCTTGACTCGCAAGACACGTCGTCGTCACTCTCCTGGTTTTATTTCTGTTCTCTGGCTGCTCTGTCTCTGCCTCCTCCACAGGCCCAAGGTCTTCTGCCTGGCTGTTCGTGGATGGAATTCTTTAAGACTTGATCCTGTGTCCTCTCCTCAGCCCATACTCCCTCCCTTGGCAATCTCGTCCACACTTGGCTTGAATTACTGTTCATCTGAACATGGTTTGTTAATTTATATATCCTACCAGCTCCAGATCCACATATTCAAATAAGTACCCACGCGATACCTCATGGATGTCTCAAAGGTACCTCAAACTCAACAAGTCCCGACCGAAGCCATTTTTTTCACTCTCCACCCCTACCCCCTTCAATCTGTTCTCCTTCCAGGGTTGACGCCCTGTGCTCCTACACCAGAACCCCCCTAATGGAAGACAGCCTCTGAGGTGGCCCCCATGGTCTCCACCTCCTGGTATAGAACCCTTGTGTGGTCTCCTTCCTTTGAGTGTGGCCGGGGCCCGTGACTTGTTCTGGCCAATAGAGCCCAGCAAAGGTGTCAGGATGTATGTGATTACGTGGATATGATTCTTTCACACGGGTTTGTGACACCCATCCTGCCTGGGGACTCACCCTCCCTTGCTGACTTTGAAGAAGCAAGTTGCCATGTTGTGAGCCACAGTAGAGGAGGACAGCAATAAGGAACTGAGGGTGGCTTCCGGGTGACGGCAAGAAACCGGGGCTTTCTAAAATTTTTTTTTAATGTTTTATTTATTTTTGAGACAGGGAGAGACCGAGCATGAACGGGGGAGGGTCAGAGAAAGAGGGAGACACAGAATCTGAAACAGGCTCCAGGTTCTGAGCAGTCAGCACAGAGCCCGACGCGGGGCTTGAACTCATGAACCGTGAGATCATGACCTGAGCCGAAGTCGGAGGTTTAACCGACTGAGCCACCCAGGCGCCCCTAGAAACCGAGGCTTTCAATCCAAGAACCCATAAGGCAATGAACGCTACCCACGGTTATCTGAGCTCGGAAGCAGATCCTTCCTAGTTGAGCCTCACATGAGACCCCAGCCCGGGCCAACACGTGACTGCAGCCTTGTAGAGGACCCAGCTGCGCCCAGACTCCTGACCTGTGGCAACTGCGGAATACTAGACGGGTGTGGTTTTAAGCTGCTGAGTTTGTGGTCATTTGTTAGGCAGCAGTAGATGCCTGACACACCGTCCATCACCAAGTCCTCTCAGTTTCATCTTCTGAATGTCTTCTGGATCCACTCCCTGACCCCACCCCCGTCAAGTCTGTGTCACCAAATCACAGCCTCCTGTCAGGCTTCTCTCTTGGGGCTTCTCTCGATCCCTTGTGCTTGTCTTTCTCTGTCTTGTCCCAGGGCATTTTCTCGGGTCCCCTGGCTTGAAATGTTCTCCTCGACCCCCTTCTCCTGGGTACATTCCATTCATTCCTCAGATTTCAGCTGAGTCATCAATTCCTCAGGAAAACCTTTCTTGAGTGCCCCAAGCACCCTTTACAGCTGTTGTCATAGTTACAGTTTTACAGTCGTTTATGTCATCATTTCGTGGATGAACTGTATCTCCCGTCCGAATGTGAGCAGGTGGAGGTCAGGAGCCATGTTTGGTCCTACACATAACTGTACTCTGAGCACCTGGCACGTAATAGGTGCTCGTATACATTGGTTGGATGAATGAACGAGTGAAAGACTATATCCATTTTTGAAGTTCAAAGTGCATGACACAGCCTTCCTACCTCAGGAATATGAGGAAGGTTGGAGCCAAGAGTGACGCCCCCTGAGTACTTGCTCAGGACTGCCCAAGCCTACTTGACTATTTTGCTCTTAGAAAAAAATCATAACTTCAGATTTTAAGAACTTGAGCTGTCTAGAGACAAGGAAAGGGAGTACCTGATGTCCCAGGATGTTATCAGCTGCCTGTGTGGCCAATGATATTTTCCAGTTTGTGGCCACAATACCTCCCATCCCTCCTGCTCTTCTGAAATGTATCCCTGCCACCTTCCATTGAGAGGTAGGCTGTGAGTCGTCTCCCACGGCCCTGGGTGAACTGTGACAGCTTTGACTGGTAGAGAATGGAAGATGGGCCATTGTATGACTTCCAAGGCTAGGTCCTAAAAGGCCATGCAGCTTCTGCCTGATGCTCTGGAGACACTTGCTGGGGAGTCGGTCAGCGACTAAGGAGTTCAGTTGCTCCGGGGCTACCGTGCTGGAGAAGCCCCAGATGGGCGCTGTATTCAGCGATGCCAGCCGAGCTCCCAGCCAATAGCCAGCCTTGGCTGCCAGCCTCGTAGGGTGAGTCATCGAGGACATCCATCCCTGAGGAAGCCTCAGATGACCCGAGCGCCGGCCAATATCTGACTATGACCTCGTGAGAGACCCCAAGCCGGGACTGCCCAGCTGAGCCCTTTGAGAATTCCCAACCCACAGAATCACAAGCAAAGTAAGCAGTGTTTTTAAGCTGCTAAATTTAGGGGTAATCGATTACACAACAATAATACCAGGAAGAGGAATTTGACGGGGAGTGCTGACACATCCAAAGGCCAAAACGTCACTTCTCGGCCTTTTGGCTAAGGTCAGGTGCAAAAACCCAAAACATAAGGGACTATCTTTGGGACCAGGTCAGCAGATAACCAGAGGGGCCTGGAGAAGACTGTGGGAGGCCCCCCACCCCGATGGGCCTGGAGGCTGTAAATGAGGGCTTAACAAAAAGTGAGGAAGGTGGAGGAAAGAATACCATTGTTACGTACATTCAGCACAGCCGTTACCCACGATATTGTGGGAAATAGAAAATGTACCCAATGAACTGATGAATCTGGCTAAGGAGATTCCCAGGGAAAACACTGGAAGTGCCAAGTGCACAGACAGTAAGGATCTCGAGTGTCAAGCCCCCGCCCTTGTGGGATTCCTGACCCACAAAATATGAACAAAACGGAGTGATTGTTTTAAGCTGCGAAATGTGGGGGCCCTTACAAGGGCAGCCGTAAGAATTGAACAGCCTGATAACCACACCTGTTTTGTGCACTGTGACAGACGGCTTGGAAAATGAAAGACGGCTTGGAAACCACAAATAACCGTTGTCTTCCAGGGTGGTGGGAAGGATTTTATAGCAACCCTGGTTTGGGGAAGTTTGAATAAATGTCAGAAAAAGTCTCTCACACTGTGAAAAAGTGATCGACTTTACTATTCCTATTGTGAAGAAGGGGAAGAGAACTTAGAACACCGCGTGCCTGTTGGGGGCCTGTCACTAGTTAGGCACTTTGCATATGATAATTTGATCTAGTCTCTTAACGGCCTTTTGAGGAAAGTAATGTTGCCTGTTGGGTAGGTCTGCAGAGGGCTCCCCTTGAATCTTCAGGTGAGAACCGATGAGCACAAGCACGTGAGTAAGATAAGCACCTAAGGCTGGGGGAAGGTCAGGAAGGAACAGGGTTAGTAATTCTCGAAGTTCACACCGGGCCAGAAATAGTTCCTGCATCTGCTAGCGGGAGAGGAACATGCTCAAAATACAAGGGACGTGTGTGTGTGTGGGTGTGGGTGTGGGTGTGGGTGGGTGCCTGAGTGCCTGTGTGGAGTGCACAGAAATGGTGAAAGAGCTGGCTGTCAGGGGGCCTGAACTGGACACCTTCCATCTGGGGCCTTTGAAGTCAGGTGTGGGGGCACCTGGGTGGCTCAGCCGGTTGAGCATCCGACTCTTGATCTCAGCTCAGGTCACGATCCCAGGGTCTTGGGATCAAGCCTCGCATCAGGCTGTGCACTGAGCATGGAGTCCGCTTAAGAGTCCCTCTCCCTCTCTTCTCTCCCCCACCCACACACACTCTCTCTCTCTAAAAGAAAAGGAAAAAAGTCAGGTGTGAGTTTTAGATTCATTTTGGGGTAGAGGGCAGGGCACGATGGCATGAATAAGCCCCGTGTTCACAGCTCTGTAAGGAATGGAGAGGAGTTGGGTGGGTGGGTGGGCAGGACTCGAGGTCTCAAGTTAACTTGGGGTCATTTCACAAGGGGTCCTAAACGCCAAAACGATGACTTTAACTCAGTGGGGGAGCCGCAGACCTTTTCAAGATTAGAAAAATGTCAGTGTCCTTAGAAGGCAATGGAAGGGCACATGCTCTCCTGCTTGCGCCCTCTGTCTGCAGACTGGAGCCATGTCACGGGAGGATAGACCCTTCTTTCAGGGCAGAAGGAAGCCCAGGAGCCTTGTAACCCCACCCACTTCATACTAGAAGGGAAATGTGGCCCACTCGGGACGCCCCTTTTCAGATTCACTCTGTTGGCTTTTCTTCATCTAAACGTTGACCTGCCCGAGGGCATGGTGCGGGACCTTCTTTGGTCTGCAATTTATTCACTTCCAAAACCATCTATTAGTTCTTTGGCTTTAAACACGTCTGTATTTTGATGGCACACCTGTGCATATCTCTGGCCTTGGCTTCCTCTTGGAACTCGACATACTTGTATCCCCACCTGTCCACTCAGCAGCCCCACCTGGATGTCTAATGGGCATCTCAAACGATGCCATTTACAATATATGCCAAACACAACTCCTGCCTTCTCCCCAAAACCTGTTCACCCCAGTCTTTCTCAAATCACCATCCGCCCAGTGGCTCCTGCCCAACCTAGGCACCGGCCTCAGTTCCTACCTTTTCCTTACACCCATACGACCAGTTCAGTAGGTGGATCTTACCTGTTCCACTTCCGCGATTCTTCCACATCCCATTTCTGTGACTGTGATCCCAGACCAAGCCCATTACAGGCATGCCTAATTTTATTGCGCTTTGCTTTATTGTGTTTCACAGATACTGCAGTTTTTACAAGTTGAAGGTTTTGGGCATCCCTGTGCCGAGGAAGCCTATTGGCACCATTGTGCGACAGCGTCTGCTCACTTTGTGTCTCTGTCGCATTTGGGTAATTCTTGCAATATTTCAAACTTGTTCATTATAATATTTGTCGTGGTGATCTGTCACCCGTGACCTCGGATGTGACTACTGTCATTGTCTGGGGACACCGCGAACCGTGCCCATATAAGTCGGAAAACTGAATCGATAAATGTCCTGTGTGTGTTCTGTCTGCTCCCCTCGCCGGCCACTGCCTCGTCTCCACGTCTCCTCGGGCCTCCCTGTTCCCCGAGACACAACGATACTGCAATTAGGCCAGTTAATAGCCCTACGATGGCCTCTACGTGTCCAAGTGAAAGGAAGGGTCGCACGTCTCCCACTTTCAATCGAAAGCCAGACATGAGGAAGCTCGGTGAGGAAGGCCGGTGGAAAGCCGAAACAGGCCGGAAGCGGGGCCTCTCGCACCGAACGGTCGTCCAGGTTGTGAACGCGAGAGATGAGTTCTCGGGGAAATTAAAAGGGCCGCTCCAGTGAACACACGGATGGTAAGAAAGCGAAACAGCCTTACTGCTGGTTCGGAGAAGGTTTTGGTGGTCAGGATAGAAGACCCAGCCAGCCACAACGTTCCCGTAAGCCAAAGGCCAGTCCAGACCAAGGCCCTGGCGCTCCTTGTGAAGGCCGGGAGGTGAAGAGGCTGCCGGAGGAGAGTCTGGAGCGAGCAGGGGTTGGTTCAGGAGAGAAGCGTGTCCGTAACACAGAAGTGCAAGTGTAAGGTGAGGCTGCGAGTGCTCGTGCCGGAGCTGCGGCAAGTTCTCCGGGAGACCCGGCAGGACGAAGGTGGGGGCGGCTGCGCTAAACAACAGACGGGCAGTGTGGACGGAGCGGCCTTCTGCTGGAAGGAGACGTGATCGAGGGTTTTCACGTTGGAGAGCAGACGTCAACGCCTGGCTCCAGAGCCCCAGGGGACAGGCTCTCTTACCGGGGGCCGGTGTGACCGGGGACTTGACATTGATGCCAGTGCCCGCTCACCATCCTGAAAATCCTGGGGCCCTTCAGAATTATGGGAAATATACTCCACCAGTGCCCCGTAGGCAGAATAGCACAGCCTGGATGAGCGCACGTCTGTTCACGACGTGGTTTTCCAAATATTTTAATCTCACTGTTGAGACCCAGGGCTCAGAACAAAAAAAGAGACTCCTTTCAAAATATTAGTGCTCACTGACAACGTACTGGGTCACCCAAGAGCTCCGATGGAGAAGGACACCGAGACGAATGCTGTTTTCCTGCCAGCTATCACAGAACCCATTCTGCAGCCCATGCATCGGGGGGTCGTTTTGACTTTCAAGTCTTTACATTTCATGAGGCTACAAGTGTCATCGTGATTCCTCTGAGGGATCTGGGCAAGGTAAACCGAAACCCTTCTGGAAAGGATTCACCACGCTCTATGTTTTATATTGAGAACATTCACGATTCACGGGAAGAGGTCAAAATACCAACATTCACGAGAGTTTGGAAGAAGTTGATTCTAGCCCACACGGACAACATGGAGGGTCCAAGCCTCCCGTGGAGGAAGTCGCTGCCGATGGGGTGGAAACAGCAAGAGAACCAGAATTGCAAGCGGAGCCTGATGATGGGACTGAATGTGTGGCTGCGGTCTAGGGGGAAATCTTGAACGGAGGAGTTGCTTCTTGGGGAAGTGGTTTCTTGAGGCGGAATCTGCCGCCGGTGACGATGCCGTGAAGACTGTTGACGTGACCACAAAGGATCTGGAAGATGCATACACTGAGCTGATGGAGCCGTGGCTGTGTTTGAGAGGACGGACTCCGGTGTCGAACGATTCCTACTGTGCGTAAAATGGCGTCAAATGGCATCACGTGCCACAGAGAAATCGTCCACGAAAGGAGGAGTCACTTGATGTACCAGACCAACCTCGTTGTTGACTAATTTAGGAAACTGTCACAACCACCAAGCAGCCGTGAACATCGAGGCAAGATCTTCCTCCAGCGAGAGGATTCTGACTCACCGAGAGCTCAGATGATGGTTAGCATTGTTGAGCAATAAAATACGTTTTAACTCAAGTCTGTACATTCCTGTAGACATGAAGCTGTTAACACACCTGACACACGACAGTGTCGTGTATAAACACAACTTTCATGTGTACCAGGAGACCAGTGAGCTCACTGGACTCACTTCGCTGTGGTATCTGCTTTACTGTGGTGGTCTGGAAGCGAACCCCCAAGATCTCTGAGGCAGGACTGCGTTTTCCTGAGGCAAATCACGCTGCCTCCTCTCTGTGAGACTCTTGTCCTCCTACAGCTGATTTTCCAGAAAGGGAGAGAGATCATTTTAAAACATAACTTCGCCCACTGCCCTCCCCTGCTTCAAGTCTCTCAATTGCTTCCCATTTGCGTAGCATAAAATCCAAATTCCCTGCTATGCTTATGAGGCCCTCCATTGTCTCACTGGGCAGTGGGCATGAGTACCTCTGACCTTGGGAGTCCCAAACCTTGACTGTGGCCCCGACCCCTGGGCTCCTCCCATTCTCCAGGATGCAGCGGGCTCTGTGGACCTCAAGACTGGGCCCTCGTTCCCTTTGATTAGGACAACTTTTTCCTGCTCCTCAAGTGGCCGCCCCCCCTCCCAGGCCCCAAACTCAGCTCAGAGCTCACTTCCTCAAAAGGATTTTCTGGACCTCATCTCAGGCACGGAGATGAGCCATACACGTCTCACTTATGGATATATTTGACTTTTCACAAGTGAGACTTGATCGAGCATTTTCTGAGACCATTTAACCAGGAAAATAAATGTACTAGGAAACTTTTACACCTTATCCACTTAAGACGCTGATAAATATGTCACCATAATTCACTTTTTAGATAAAAAATATTTTTATTACTTTATTTCCACCCAGTACCTAATTTTCTGCTATTTGTAATGATCGATTTCTTTGATTCTGTTTTTTTAGGAAACTTTTTTTTACTGAAATCCACACTGAATCCAAGTATATTCCTTGATGAAGTTTCACAAAGTAAATACACCCGCCGACGAGGACTCAGATCGCAACACGGAATATTTCCTGCGCCCAGAAACCACTTCCAGTCATGACGTCCCACGGTTGGCACTAGGGCCACGGATTCATTTGGTGGGGGGTTTGAACCTCATATAAATGGAATCACCCAGTGCGCGCTCTTCCGACCCGGACTTCTTTGCTCAGCACCATGTAGGTGAGACTCGTGTGAACTGTTAGCAGGCGGACCTGCTAAATATACCTAACAGCAAATGTATCATTTTAGCCATTTTTTTAAAAAGCTTTTTTGTTTTTATTTATTATTGAGAGACACAGAAAGAGCATGAGCATAGGAGGGACAGAGAGACACAGAATCCAAAGCAGGTTCCAGACTCTGAGCTGTCAGCACAGAGCCCGATGTTGGGCTCGAACCCACAAACCACGAGATCATGACCTGAGCTGAAGTCAGAGGTTTAACCCGCTGAGCCACCCAGGTGCTGCCTTTTGCCTCTGTTCGAAAACCCACATTAAAAACACATCCAGGGGCGCCTGGGTGGCTCAGTCGGTTGGGCGTCCGACTTCGCTCAGGTCATGATCTCAGGGTCCGTGAGTTCGAGCCCCGCGTTGGGCTCTGTGCCGACAGCTCGGAGCCTGGAGCCTGCTTCAGATTCTGTGTCTCCCTCTCTCTCTGGCCCTCCCCCCATTCATGCTCTGTCTCTCTCTGTCTCAAAAATAAATAAATGTTAAAAAAAAAAAAAAACACATCCAAAGGGGGCACCTGGGTGTCTAAGTGGGTTAAGTTTCTGACTTCAGCTCAGGTCATGTTCCCACAGTTCGTGGGTTCCAGCCCCGAGTCAGGCTCTGTGCTGACAGCTCGGAGCTTGGAGCCTGCTTCGGATTCTGTGTCTCTCTCTCTCTCTCTCTCTCCTCCCCCACTTACGCTCTCTGTGTCTCAAAATAAACAAACATTAAAAAAAAAAAAAAAAAAAGGAAATTAATCCGGCAATTCTCTCCAACTGAAAATAAGTAGTAAACTTTGGAAATATTATTGTTTGTTTCCATTAAACCTGGTTAAGTAAAATCATCAATTGGTTTTACATAAATAAAATATTTAAACTTCAAAATATTTTTAATTTTAATATGCCTACTTTAAAATTTTTCAACGGCTTTTCACCTACTTTATTGTTCTGCAAAAAAAATTAAGCACAAATTTGATTTTTCCTTTTGCTTTGTGCTCCAGTATTTCTAGGCAGGGTACTGACTGGTTGCCTCTGGGTGGGAGTGGGGACTGTCTGAGGAGCATGAGAGAACTTTCTTACCGGTATCTCAGTAGGGTCTGAGTTACAAAACTGTACAGATTTGTCAAAACTCAGCAGATGGTCCCTTACAAGCAGGGCACTTCATTGTAAGTTTTGGATCCAAAGGAAAAGACTGTGAATAACGGATGCTAGCTAATGTTGGAGGGGAATTTACTCTGAAGGCATCAAGAATAAAACTGGATTAACGGATGGCTGCCCAGATGTGATAAACGTCGAGGAAGATGTCAACGGTACCGCTGGAAATTTCCATAATACAGTGTTGGGGCAGCTCCAGTCCTCTAGAATTTGCTGGTCCATCTGAGAGCTTTTCCAACTGGAGTTTCTCCGGGTGGAATGACTGGGGCAGATCTGGATACGACATCCTGAAGGAGAAGTGGGCAAACCTCCAGGGGCTCGATCAAGCCTTGGAGGAGACAAGGGGCAGAAAAGAGAATTTGGCCCTGGGCAAGGGGAGATCTGTGGCTCGCTCCCCAAATCGGGTGGGCCCTGCCCTCCCCCCCCCAACCCCCTTTTGCCTCATTTTCCTTCCATTCTGTCCAGCACAGGCTGACAGAGGTGCTACCAAGGAAGTCGTGAGCCCTTTCTAGATTCCGTTTATTGCTCGCACAGACTATGGAAGGAAGAATGGCCGAAGGTGGCCAGCTCCCCGGGGCCGTTGTGCAGGGTGACACGGAAAAGTGGCCCGGTGAAAACAGGGAAGCCCGGGCAGCCCGCTGCTGGGGGCCGCTTCCCTCCCTGGCCAAGCTCCTGCCCTGCCCGTCGCATCCCACGAACAGCAGGAGGGGTGTTGTCGAGCCTCGCCTGAGTGGCCTATGCGGGTCCATGCGGGCTGCCAGGGCCCTCCACTTCCTTCTCGGGTTTCCTTCGTGCTCCTGCACTTCCAACACCGTACCTTCAGGGACCTCCGGAAGTGTAGACGGGGCACCCAACCTGGCTCTGAGGAAAACACAAATACCTGGTAAGCTTGAGAAAAGATGCCCCACGTCACTCAGGAAATGGGAGTGAGAAACAATCAGATGCCTTGGAAAGGCTTACAGGGAGCGATGCAGACAATCGCTTTGAGCTTTTTTTATTTTTGATGTCTATTTCTTTTGAGACAGAGAGACAGAGCGTGCATGCGTGAGCACAAGCATGGGAGGGGGGGAGAGAGAGAGAGAGAGAGAGAGAGAGAATCCCGAGCAGGCTCGGAGCTGCCAGAGCAGAGCCCGCGCGGGGCTCGATCTGCCGAACGGAGAGATCATGACCTGAGCTGAGCTGAAGAGTCCGATGTCTAACCGACAGAGCCACCCAGGTGCCCGGACAGAAAACTTTTTTTTAACGTTTATTTATTTTTGAGACAGAGAGAGACAGAGCATGAACAGGGGAGGGGCAGAGAGAGAGGGAGACACAGAATCTGAAACAGGCTCCAGGCTCTGAGCTGTCAGCACAGAGCCCGACGCGGGGCTCGAACTCACGGACTGTGAGATCATGACCTGAGCCGAAGTCGGACGCTTAACCGACCAAGCCACCCAGGCGCCCCCAGAAAACTTTTTAAATTAGTGCACCTCTTGGGAACCTGGGCGGCTCCATTGGTTAAGGGTCTGACTCCTGGTTTCGGCTCAGGTCATGATCTCACGGTTTCATGAGTTCAAGCCCCGAGTCGGGCTCTATGCTGGCAGCGGCCGATCCTGCTTGGGATTCTCTGTCTCTCTGCCCCTCCCCCCGCTCATGCTGTGTCTCTCTCAAAAACAAATAAACTTTAAAAAAAAACTATCTAAAAACAAACTTTTTAAAATTAGTGTACCTCTTGCCACTGCACTCTCTAGGCCCTGGTGACCTCAAGGCGTACACTTTCAGAACTTAAGGACTGTGTTATCCCAATGCTATTTAAGCTGTTCCAGAACACACAGGAATAAAAGCAAAACTCCCAGGGCGCCTGGCTGGCTCAGTCGGTGGAGCCTGCAACTCTTGATCTCTGGGTTGTGGGCTCGAGCCCCATGCTGGGTGTAGAGATTACTCAAAAATAAAATCTTAAAACAAACAAACAGCAAGACTCCCAATCTTTTCAGAGGGGCAGCTTAACACAAACACCCAAATCAGGAAGACCGCACATACAAAAAAACCATAGAGCAATACCTCGTAGGAATTCTTTTTTTTTAATTTTTTTTTCAACGTTTATTTATTTTTGGGACAGAGAGAGACAGAGCATGAACGGGGGAGGGGCAGAGAGAGAGGGAGACACAGAATCTGAAACAGGCTCCAGGCTCTGAGCCATCAGCCCAGAGCCCGACGCGGGGCTCGAACTCACGGACCGCGAGATCGTGACCTGGCTGAAGTCGGACGCTTAACCGACTGCGCCACCCAGGCGCCCCATGGGATTCTAATGCAAAAAAAAATCCTACAAAACACTGTGGAAAAGGTAAAACTCTGCAGATAGTAAAAAAGATCGTGACTGTGAGGCACTGCGGGGAGGGAGAGATGAACAGGCAGAGCACAGGATTTTTAGGGCAGTGACACTGCTCTGTATCGTACTCTGTGGTGGATGCATGCCCGACATTTGTCCCAACCCAGAGAATGTACAGCACCTAGAGCGAACCCCAGTGTCACCTAGAGACTTTGGGAGATAATGATGGGTGGGCTCATCGACTGCAACAAACGGACCACTTGGGTGGGGGATACTGATCAGGGTGTGTGTGGGAACAGGGGTACGTGGGAAATCTCTATCTTCTGCTCGGTTTTGTTATGAACTCCAAACTGCTCTAAAAAAAATCAAATCTATTAAAAGAATCCTACATAAAATTATATACAAACCAAATTCAGCAAGACCTTGACCCCATTAAGACAATTCTACAGTTGGGTTAAAACCAGAAGCGTGGCTCATTATGGATGAATCCAATCACAAAATACTCCACATTCACAAGCAAAAGGGTGAAAATAAGAAAACATGTGATTATCTCCACAGATGCCAATGGCACCCACTAAATTCAATATTCTTCCCTTAAACTTTTTTTTTATAAATTTTTTTTAATGTTTTTATTTATTTTGAGACAGAGAGAGACAGAGCATGAGCGCGGGAGGGGCAGAGAGAGAGGGAGACACAGAACCCGAAGCAGGTCCAGGCTCCGAGCTGTCAGCACAGAGCCTGAGGTGCGGCTCGAACTCACGGACCGTGAGATCATGACCTGAGCCGAAGTCGGACGCTTAACTGACTGAGCCACCCATGCGCCCCCAAACAAACTTTTTTTCATGGTAGTAAATCAGTGAAATAGGGATGTCTGCCACTAAAGGCAGTGTAGATGGGACAGGCGCCTGGGTGGCTCAATTAAGCGTCCGACTTCGGCTCAGGTCACGATCTTGGGGTTTATGGGTTCCAGCCCCACATGGGGCTCTGTGCTGACGGCTCGGAGCCTGGAGCTGCTTCAGGTTCTATGTCTCCCTCTCTCTCTGCCCCTCCCCCTGCTCGTGCTCTGTCTCTCTTTCAAGAATAAACATAAAAAAATAAATAAATAAATAAAGACAGTGTAGAAAACTCCCCTCCTCTGCTGAAGGCGGAAGTGTAACGCAGACAGTTTTTCAGGGCAACGATCTGACAATTTCAACGACATACCATTTGCCCGGCCACTTTAATTCTAGAAGCATGTGCAAAGTACACGGGATGTTCGCTGAGTACCGGTCTTGGAGAAACCTCGGAAACCCTCTCTACACCCTTGGTGAGGTTAATGTGGCAAGAAGGCTCTGCCCCAGGCCACGTGGTGGGCCAGGGGGGCCCCCGTGAGGGAGGGGCTTTTCCTCTTCACTACTGTGTCCCTGGTGCCGAGGACAGTGCTTGCTTGGCACGCAGCGGGAGCATGGTCCACAGCGCTGAATAGACGATCCTACTGTTGGGTTAAAAAAGTTGCAGAATCGTATGTACAGAATGGTCCCATTGGCAGAAAAAGAAAAAGACATTTTTCCCAGATATATATGCTTGCAGATGCATGGGAAGGATCAAAGAGGTCACCTAAGAAATTGTTAACCGTGGGGACTCCTGGAGAGAGGGAGGAAGGTATGGGGCAAGAAGAGAGAAGGAGGACCCAGACTGTCCACGGCAGGTCTTCTGTAATGCTTGCCTTTTCCTGGGGGTGTGTATTGCTTTTAAAATAAAAATCTAGTTTAGGAACAGTTACTTAACCTATCTGAGCCTCAGTTTCCTCATCTGTAAAACGGAGAGTAGTAATAAATACCTCCCCCAGAGGGTCACCGTGACATTTGAGGAACGGACAAGATCACGCACAGAGTCTCCTGGTACCTGCTGTTAATGAACATATGGTATTGCTGTTATTATTGAAAGAAATGCAGAAAACACAAGGAACATTTTTTTCTTAAGTGTATTTATTTTGAGAGAGAGAGAGAGCACGAGAGCAAGCAGGGGAGGGAAAGGAAGAGGGGGAAAGGCAGAGAGAGAGAGAGAGAGAGAGAGAGAGAGAGAGAGACTGGGAATCCAAGCAGGCTCTGAGCTGTCAGCGCAGAGCCTGACTCGGGGCTCGCGCTCACGAACCACGAGATCATGACCTGAGCCGAAACCAAGTCAGACGTTCAACCGCTTAACCGACGGAGCCCCCCACGAGCCCCAAAGAGCATCTGTTACAAGACTGTAGGGACCCAGCGGCACCGGCCCTGGAACTGGCCCCACACATCCCACTTTCGGCCTTTGCACTTGCTACTTCCTCTCCCTGGAACGTTCCTTCTCAGGAGAGCTGCCTGCTCCTTCCTTCACATCATCCGTTCTCTGCTCAGATGAAACCTACCAGACAGGTGGCCTAACCAGTCTTCCTAAACCTGCACGCTGTTTCCACACCATTACTCCCTGGCCTCTCGACCCACTTTATGTTCTTCTTGGCCGGGAACACTGCCTGCCATATCGTGTGTTTTTGGTCTGTTTCCCTCATAAGAGTACGAGCTTGAGAAGAAGCTTTATCTCCAGCAATGAGAATAATGCCTGACAAAGAGCAGGTATCCAATGAATACTGTGAAAGGATAAGTAACCGTTGTCTGAAATACAGCATCAAAAGAAACTTGAAAACCGCCTCCAACCAGGGTGACCAGGAAAACCTTCCCAACCTTGAAGGCAACGGGAGAGGATTGCGGGGCGGTGGGGGGCAGCCGGTCCCACCCCAGGCAAGGGGGTGGGAGCAGAGAAGAGGGGCCTGGCGGTGGGGCTCCGAGCGGACCCCTGGGAGTCATGCGCCTCCCACACTTTGCTAATCTGCAGGGTCGGGCTTTTGAAGGACCGAAGTTCAGGAGGTAAGACTGGGTGTGGTTTTCTTAAGGACCATTCCCATTCTCCAGGTGGGAGGTAAGAACCTGAAATAAGAATGTGGCAGCAGGGACAGCGGGGACAAGGAAGATGCAAACTCATTCATTCATTAGCGCTATTAACAAGGGAGAATTGATGGCTCCTGGATGCCACTCGCGTGGGGTGGGGGTGCTGAAGGACGAGGAGGTGTCTCCCTGTCAGGGGTCTGCCCTGGGTGGTTGAGGATGGCCAGGGATCCAGAACACGACAGGAGGCACAGGTTTTGCAGGAGAGCAGAGCTCAGGTTGCACTTGCTGCGTCTTTAGAACCTGTGGGGTGTCGAAAGGCAACAGCCAGGGGCATCTGGATAAACCCCACGAGAGCTCTAGAGAGCCCAGCTGGGCCGAAAGTCAAGTGTGGACTCAGCCACACAGGAGGGAACGCCACAGGGATCATACGGATTGTAGTCTAGAGATAAGCGGGCTACAGAAAGGGACACAGGACACGGCAACACTTAAAGGGTGGGCTGACAGCCGTCTCGGACCTGAGAAGGAAGGGTTGAAGAGGAAGCAAGAACACGAGACCCGGCCGGGGGTTTTAAAAAGCATGAGGTTACGGTCAGTGTCAAATGCTGCAATATTTAGGCAGAAGAAAACTAAAGGGTCTACTTGGCAGTAAGGACTTCCTCGGAGACTTCTAGAAGTTTCCAGTACAGTGATGGGAAATGTAGGCCGGGGTGAAATTCTGTGATAAGCAAGCAGGTGAGGAAGTGAAGACAATGGGAACAGAAGTTATTTTCAAGGAACTGGACTGTGAAGGAAACTAGGACAGTGATTAGGTCCCAGGGGGGTCTAACAAGTTCGGCTGGAGAGAGTGGGTAAGACAGAAGGTAGGAGCTTAAGGTCTGGGAGCCAGCTCGACGGTGAGGGGTGACGAGGTCCACGGAATGCTTATTGACTTGGATGTCTAAGGGCACGTAGCAGATTTCCGAGGTCAAGGCGGGGCAGGATCCGGAGGGGCAAGAGGACGGTACCCTAGTGTCATCTGCTGATGGCAGATGGACAGCGAGGCAACGACAACGACGCAGCAGCGCAGGTCTAGCCGGGTAAGATGCCTGGGTGCTCCCACGACAATCCAGGAGGCCTCTCGGTCACCAGTTTAAAACCTTATCGCTTCTAGACCCACCTAAACCCAAGGACAGACATTAATAATCTGATAAGCTCTGGGCTTCCCCGGTTGCTCTCAAAAGCGATGCCACTGTCTACCTCTGGGCAGTGTGCGGTGGCCAGTGGCTCGCTGTGGGCTCTCGGCCGTCTTTAGAGAATGCAAGGGTCCACGGCAGCGGGGGTCCGGTCAGTGTGTCTCGGACCGCAGCGCACAACAGGTGCTCGCTCAGCGCAGGCGGAGAGTGAAGGCTGCGCGGAGCCGGGGCTCGGTCTCCGGCACCGTCAGCAAGGCTCGTGTCCCCCTCCTCAACAAACCTGCTTCCGTACCACAGCCTGGAACGACCCCTTCCTTCTCGACCCCCGTCGCTGGTGGCTTTGGCTGCTCTTTCAATGCCCCCGGCCTCCCGGGACCCGCGGCGGTCGGCGACCCCGGGCGGCGGCCCGCGCAGCGACTGCCCGGCCGGCCGAGACGCCCTTGGCCTTCGCGTCCACACGCGGACGCGCGGCTCGAGCTGCGGGGCGCCGGCGCCTGCCTCGCGTCCTCTCTTGGTGCCAGGGCTGCCGAAGGGACGGCACTCCGGACGCGACCGGCCACACGGCCACTTACCCGACGGCGCGAGGATCCTGGCCGGCACCTGGCTCGGGACGCTCGCCGAGAGGGGCGTGGCCTCCGGGCCCGCAGGCCTCTGGGAGTCGCGGTCCCGGCTCAGCCTGCAGCGGCCTCGCGGAAGGGGAAGTGGAAGGACGAGAACTACATCTCCCAGGAGGCTCAGCGGCTCGCCTCGGGCGGGGCGGGGCGGGGCGGGGGCGCGGCCAAGGTCTCGGCCCCCAGGCCCAGCGAAGAAAGCCTCCAGAAAGCCTGGGAGAAGTCCCCGGAGTTCCTCCCAGTCCGTGCGGCGCGTCCGAGAGCTGCGCGCCGTGGGAGTCCGGCCCGAGACCCCTGGAGCTCCGCTCGCTCATTCCCAAATCCGGCCGCTTTCCCCCGCGCTCGGCGCTGAGCGAGACTGGCCGCACCCCCGCCCTCAGGTTGCTCTCCAAGGCCCGAGGCCTGAGCAGAACTGCGGGAGGGAGGATCCGCGGAGGCAGCTGGTCTCTGGTCCGGCCTTGAAGGCCTCTGCCAGACGCCCCACGTGGGAGTGGGGAGGCGAGTTAGGCCTGCTGCCCAAGTCCAGGTTAAAGGTGAGATGAGGGTGCCCAGCCCTCTGCCGGTGGAAAGATGACGGTTGGAAACTGGAGTTTGGAGTAGGGCTCATGCACTTGATTGAGTGGAGGGGAGGTGACAGGCAAAGAGTGTGGCTTGTATAGGTTATCGTCCGTAGTCAGTGGGGTGCCGTGAAGGGGCAAGGACTGGCGCGGTGACGGTGCGTTTGGGGCTGAGAGTCGGCTGTGCTCTGGCTACGGTTTGTGATGCGCATCCGACGTCTGAGTGGAGGTGTTGAGTGGACCTGAGGATAGAGGGGCCGACAAGGATAGAGATGGGCTTTGCATCAAGGGCACACGATGAAACAAGCCAAATGGGCCAGGGCAGGGGTGACAGGGAAGGACACAGAGTCCTGAACGTGTATGCCCTCATTCAGAGGTTGGTCAGCAAAGGAGACTGAGGATGGCCAGTGACAGCCTGAAGGATTGGGGGGTTTTGAAGTGGACTTTCCGGAGGGAGGGAGTGATAACCCAGGAGGAGTGCTTCACTGGAAGAAGGTTGAGCAAGTTGAAACTTGAGACAGAATCCCCGGGTCTGGAAACGCTCGCTGGAGATCTTGGCCAGGGCAGGTTCCTTGGAGCGGAGGGGAAGAACGGCCTGACTGCAGAGGAGGGAAGGGGAGTGAGGTGCAGAAGTGGGGACAGCTAGTGTAAACAGTGCTTTCAAGGAATGTTGCTTCAGAGCAGAAAAATGAGGCAGAGCCTAACCAGGGATGGCAGGTCCAGGGGGATTGTGTCTCCTCTTTCTCCAGACGGAGAGATTACAGCTTTGTAGAATGATCCAGAGGGAGGAGGGATTAGTGATGCAGCAGAGCCCCTGAGAGGTCGGAGGGGACCGAATCCAACGGCTGTGTGGAAGGCTGGCACCACACCGTGTCTTGATGGAAGGTTGAATGCCTGGGCAGAATAATGGTCCCCCAAATATGTCCGTGTCGTCATTCCCAGAAACTGTGAGTGTGTCACCTTACGTGGCAAAAGAGGTGTTGCAAACCTGATTAAGGATTGAGGGCCCTGAGACAGGGCGAGTCTCCTGGATTGTCCAGGGCCCAAATATCATCATGAGGTTCCTTAAAAGTAGAAGGAAGAGGGAGGCACAAAGCTAGATGCATTGTTACTGGCTTAGAAGCTGGAGGAAGGGGGCCACCAGCCAAAGAATGTCGGTGGCCTCTGAAGCAGGAAAAGGAAACGGGTTCACTTTCGAGCCTCCAGAGGGGATGTAGCTGTTCTGAAAGCACTAGCCTCTTCTTCAGCCTAGTGAGTCCCGTGGCCTAGTGAGTCCAGGGCCACTGGGAGAATGTGACAAGTGTGCATATGAGAGGAAGGAGTTGATGCTTCAAAACAGTCCCCCCTCAATGGCATCAGAGCTCATCACAGTGGCCTTTGTGTGCTCCTAGAGGCCACATGCAACAGAGGTTTTGCAGGGGGACCTGCTCTCCATCTGTGTCTCTGTGGACACCTCCTATGTCAGTTTGTCTGGCACAGCTAAAATAATCCCAGGAATAATGTTCCCATCCCTCTTGAGACCTCTCCTATGGACCTGCCTCTCCGACCCCATCCCACCAACTCATCCCCAGTCGCTAAAAATAAGGTGCATCTAAACTGTGCAGCCACTCTGGAAAACAGTATGGAGGTTCCTCAAAAAATTAAAGACAGAACGACCCTACGACCTAGGAATTGTACTACTAAGTATTTATGGAAGGGATACAGGTATGCTGTTTTGAAGGGATACGTGCACCCTGATGTTTATACCAGTGCTATCAACAGCAGCCAAAGTATGGAAAGAGCCCAAATGTCCATCGATGGGTGAATGGATAAAGAAGATGTGGTATTATATGCAATGGAGTATTACCCGGCAATCAAAAAGAATGAAATCTTGCCGTTTGCAAGTACATGAGTGGAACTGGAGGGTATTAAGTCAAATTAGTCATTCAGAGAAAGACAAAAATCATATGAGTTCAAATGATATAAAAACAGGGAGGGGGACAAAGCCTAAGAGACTCTTAAATATGGAGAACAAACAGAGGGTTACGGGAGGGGTTGTGGGAGGGGGAATGGGCCAAATGGGTAAGGGGCACTAAGGACTGTACTCCTGAAATCATTGTTGCACTATGTGCTAACTAACTTGGATGTAAATTTTTAAAAAATAAATATTTGTATAAAAATAAGGTGCATCTGGTTATGTAGGCTAGTGGCTGAGATCTGAGATTGAACCAGAGGGGAGCCAATGTGAACCCCCCTCCTGGTGGGCAGGACCTGTTGGGGGGCTTTTGTAAAAGGGCTGTTGAGAAAGATGTTCTTGAAGCAAAGGCGCACAACCAGAGAGGAGACCCAGGTGACAATCCTGAGTCGTCGCACCTCAGCCCCAGTCTGGGCACTGGCAACCCAAGCTGCTTTGGGTCCTGGAGCAGGAGACGACTGAGTTGGGCTACCAGTGGAGTGACTGTCAACTGACCACGTGCTATCTGCAGGCCCTGCCCCAGCCCAGGAGGGCACGCTCCCCATTCCCCAACTGCCCATCCCATCGCCCTCCTTCCAAGGCTCCTGGCCTCTTGGGTGCAGTTTGATCTTCAGCCCAAGCTGCCCAGAGCCATGGCGCTTAGACTTCAAGCCATGCACCGGGAGGGCCTCCGTGTCCCTGCACTGCCTGGCACTGAGGGCAGCTCCCTCTAGTCAGGAAGAGGGACAACCCACAACCTAACACGGGGAGACCGATGTCTGCATCATGCTCATGGGTCCTGACACAGGTCTTTGAAAGAAACTTCCAAACCCCATGGCTAGGAAGTAGGAATGAGTTTATCCCTAGGAGCTCGTGTACCAGAGAATGGTCCCGGGACAGGCTGTTTCCCTGGTGCTTAGTTACTCTGGAGACAAACCCCATGACGGTGGTATCCATCGCCCAGGGAGGTGGACGCACCATCCACTGTGAGAAGTGTCGCACGGGGGTCTCGTCTCCACCACCATTCTATTCCTCACTTTGCTGACAAAGGGTGAGAGGTTTTAGAAACATCCACCAGCATTAGATACAAGAAAAATGCCCTTCCTTAGTTTAGTATTTACACATTAGACTCAGTAAAGACACCACATCAGTCATACTTCTGAAGGGTAACTAACTCTCCAAAATCCTTTATTTAATAAAACTGGAACATTTGTTGGTAACCTAATACACAGACTCCAAGTGTGATAAATGCAAGGCGTTCGGGGAGGCTTTGCTTCTGTCTGGCAGAGGACTGGCAATGCTGGGGAATGCACCTGCCTCCTGTGTCCTGAATGAATGCACCGTGTCCTGAATGAAGTGGCAAGTTCAAGCTTCTGCTCAGGCCAGGGCCGCCAGGGTCCGAGGTCTCCCTCTGTCCCCGACACTAGTGCCCGGCACGGAGGAGGGTTTCAGCACTTCTGCCCCCAGATCCACACAGTACCTGGGAAGCCTGGGCCACCTGCAGTCCTGGAGAACCGCGGTAGCTCTGTAGGATTCTTCCTGTCGCCTGCAGCTCCCACCCTCCACCCAACCCGGGGCTGGGGCTCCCCAAGAGATACTCGCTTAAGAAACAGGGCTAGGGGCCTGAATGGGCTGGTCATCCTGGACTGCCCTGCAACCCACTCACTGGAGGAAGAGGGCAGGCAGATCTGGGAGACATTCAGGGCCCTGCCCCCACCACATCTGTCCCCAGGGAGGCTGGAACAGAGCAAGGGAAGGCCACACCCACCCTTGCAAACCTGGGGCTGGCGTTAGTCACCAAGGCCTCCAGACGCTCTGGGCTATGCGAGCAGCGGTCAGGCTGCCCAGGGCTGCTGGCACCAAGTCTGGCCCTTCGGCAGGCGCTCGGCTCAGTTCAGCCTCGGGGGCCTCCTCCAGGTCGGAGCACAGGTCGTCCCCGGGGCCCGGGGGACTGGGCAGAGGGGACCCCAAGACCCCTCCCGTGGGCCAGCCGCTTCGCCCAGGGGCTCCCGGAGACCCGGCCAGGGCGTCCCCCAGCAGATCCCGGAAGCTGCTGCCCTCGCGCAGAGGCATGGACTCGAGCAGGTGGTTGAGGAGTTCTGCGGCGACGGTGGCATCGATGGCCTGGCACGTGGACACGAACGTGTGCACCTCGTGCATGCACTGGATGTAGCCGGCCGCGAAGCGCTCGCTTGCTTCCGCCTGCAGCTGCTCGCGCTCTGCACCCGGGAGTGGGAGGGAGAGAGCGGCGCCCCGTCCGGTAAGCAGCGACTGCGGTGGCCAGGCCCGTCCCAGCCCGCGGGGACAGGGCTCACCCAGGAGACCCGGAGGAGCCCCGGGCGCGGGCTGTACCGGGGGGCCGGGCGGGGAAGACCCCATTCCGAGGCCGGGGCGGGCCGGGAGGACGCGCCCCGCCCGCGCGCCCCACCGCCACTCACCGCGCGCCCGGCCCCGCAGCGTGCCCTGCACGCGCCGCACCGTCAGCTCCAGCACCTCGGCGTTCTCCAGCTTGGCCTGCACCTGCGCGGGCGGGAGCGCCGGGGGGCGTGTGGGGGGCCGGTGAGGCCGGGCAGGGCCGCGCCCCCCGCTCTCCGCCCAGCAGCCCCCGGGCGCCCGCCGGCCCGCGCGCCCGTCTCACCTCGGCGCCCGCCAGCAGCAGCCGCAGCTCCTGAAGGCTCTCGTTGATCCGCGCGCGCCGCTTCTTCTCCACCAGGGGCTTCCGGGCCTGCGGGAAGCGGGCGACTGAGCCCCGGTCCCGGGCCTCCCGCCCGCCTGCCCGCCTGCGGCCCCGGCCCGCACCTTGCGGTCCCCCCGAGTCTCCCAGGCGTCCTCAAACTCTCGGCCCGCACGGTCCCGGCCGGGCGCCAGGGGCGGAGCCATGACCCGCACGGCCCAGAGCGCCGCAAGCGCGACGAGCGCCCGCGCCCCTCGCAGCGCGCCGCTGGGCCCGCCGCAGCCCTCGCTCCTTCGCGTCTTCCGCCGGCCGAGGCCCCGCCCCTTTTATAGCCCCTTATTTGCATTTCAATGCACGGATTGGCCGCGCGGCCCTGGAGCCGCCGGCTTCTAGGCGCGCCGCGGCCAATGGGAGCGGCGCGCTTTGTCCGGCCCCGCCGCCGGGGTCCACAGGCAGCTGGTGGGGCGTGGCCGGCGGGCGGGGCCCCCAGCCGGGCCTCCGCGCCACGCCAGCGGCTTGGGGCACCCGAGGGGGCGGTGACCCGGTGCGCTGTGACGGGGGGTGCGTTTGTTTTCCTCCCTACCTGAGCAGGGCCCCCAGGTCTGCTGTGCGTGGGAGCAGGAGCTCATTCGTGCATTCACACTGGTCTTAGTTCGTGCAAGGTGCCTCCGGAGAGGAGCGCTCCTGCCCGAGTGTCGGGGTGCTAGATTGTGGAGGGCAGAACCACAGTCAAGGCCGCGGTCTCTGGACCTGGGAAGGTCTAAGGGTCCGGGTTGGGATAGCTGCGGAACCCCGGAGAGACAGAGACCCATGGGGTACTGGGGTTGGGAGCGGGCCCCAGGACTCCTTTGACTTTCTTGCGGAAGTGTGGGTCCCCACTCGACCCTCGACACAGCCCTCCGCCTTCGCGGGGATCCTAGTGGGGCGGGTCCGGCGACACCGCCCCTCCTCTTAGGGACGCTCCTTCTCTGGTCACCCTTCCCCCGCTCCTTCTCTGGTACCACGCCCCTACCAGCCGCCCCTTCTTTTCTAATCATCATCGCTGTCCCCCTGAGCTCTCCATGTCCCCCTAATCGCCTTCGCTCCCCTGTCCCCCTCTGATCTCCCTGTCCTCCTTCCCGGTTCCCCCTCCCCACCCCCATACACACACCCTGCCCTGGTTCCCCGCTGTGCCCACCCACTCTTCCTAGCCCTCCCCGCTCCTCGCCCGTCCTTCCCTGGTCCCCACTCTCGTTCATTCGTCCCGGCTTCCCTCCCTGTGGCAGTCTCCTTCGTCCCCCGCCACCCCTCCCCCTCGGCTCCCTTTTCTCCCAGCCCTCCCCTCGCCCAGGCTCAGTAGGTCGCCGTCTGGTCCCCGTAACTTGATGCCCATGACAGTTGGCAGCTGCAGCCGCTTCGGTGGAGAAAAGCGGGGGCCGAGCCAAGAGCGACAGGTGTTGGCCGCGCCTTTGTCTAGGCGCGCTTTGTCCGGCGGCGGAGGGCGGGTGAGCCTGTGTCCGCCAGACGACCGCCGCCCCCACCGCGGGCCGCCCATCTGCCAGACTGGCCTCCCCGCGGGTGGGGTGAATGGTCGGTGGGGCCCGCGCCCTGGGGCAGCACCCTGGGGATCCCGGCCTGTTCCCTGCTCCACCGGCCTAGGTAACCTTCACAGCACAGCAAAGCTGGAATGGCAAGATGGGTTCTGGCCACCAGGCCTTTGCACCCACCGAGCCTTCCACCTGGAATGCTTCAAACACCTTCAAATGTCTATTTCCTCACTGTTTAGGTCTCTGCTTCCTTATTCCTCTTGCTGGTGGGAGTGCACCTGCCCCACAGGAGTCCTGCCTTTACCCAGTCCTGAACCGCTCACCAGGGTTTGGGATTGTCAGGGTCTGGTCTGCACCCCTCCAAGCTCTAACCATCCCTCGTCAAGGGTACCTAGGACCTCCTATCTACCTCCAGCAGAGTTGGGCCTCAGCAGAGCCCGGGTGGATAGGCAGGGTGAGGGGATGCCCCAAGCCTGGCTGGAAAGCAGCAGGGGAAGGAAACATCCAGGGACTGCAGTGTAGTGGGTGGTAGGACTAGGCCACAGATATCCCCCACCCCAGCCACCTGAAGGCGGATCTTGCAGCCCTCCCTGTGTGTATTTCACTTTGGGCTCCCCACCAGAAGGACCTTTATAGGCAGGCGAGTTTGATGAGAGGTTTGCAGTTTCCCAAAGTCACCTCACTGACCTCTACAAGTACCCGAGAGGGGCGCCCGGGTGGCGCAGTCGGTTAAGCGTCCGACTTCAGCCAGGTCACGATCTCGCGGTCCGTGAGTTCACGATCTCGCGAGATCTCGCGTGATCTCGCGTGAGTTCGAGCCCCGCGTCGGGCTCTGGGCTGATGGCTCAGAGCCTGGAGCCTGTTTCCGATTCTGTGTCTCCCTCTCTCTCTGCCCCTCCCCCGTTCATGCTCTGTCTCTCTCTGTCCCAAAAATAAATAAACGTTGAAAAAAAAATTAAAAAAAAAAAAGTACCCGAGAGTTTCTTCTGTTGATTTTCACCTGTCCACACTCGGCCTCTTGTTTGCTTCTCTTTGGGCAGTCTTCGAAGACCTCTCCAGCCCAGCATTGTTCACCCAGGTAGAAACCTACTCCTTTATTTCAGTCATCCCTTGTTGTTCTCGGTCTCCTCCACATGCCAGAAAGCTCAGCTCTCTTCCTTCCTTCCCCCTCATCTGGCTGCTCAGAACCCCACTGCCCTTCTCTCCCTACACCTAGTGGTGGGGCTGGCAGGGGAGGGGAGGGGGTTCAGTGTGGAACCCAAGAGAGCACATAACTGGCCTGTGACTTTACTGTTCTTAATCACTTAGACATCACTCCAGGGAAGGAGACCCCCAAGTAACTACAATTATGTTTCCACCCCTACTTTGAGAATCTGAGATATTAAAAAATAAACTCAGTGCTATTTCTTGTGGTCTGATGAATATGCCTCCCCTTATCCATTGTATTGTTTGAATAAGACCAAACAGGTATTTTAGAATGCTCTCCATGAGAGGCAGTCCATGTTGGAACAGGATGGTCAGCGCTCTGGGGGAGGCCTTTGGGAAAAGATCCATAGAACACTTGATTAGATGGAGTATGGGTTTGGGGGGGAAGGCATGATAAAGGCGGATAGTGCAAGCAAAAAATGAGAAGCAACTAGTAATTCCAGGAAAAACAAAAAGCTCCTCCCAAAGAGAACTGTGATCTCAACATACTGACTGACTCAGAAGCTAACAATTCTTCCACAGTCACAACAATATAACACTGTTCATGGGGGCTCAACATTTAGGATCAATCTGTAGAGAAGGAAAGAAAGTCTTATTATGGTTACAGGATATTAAATAAAGTTGACTTTATAAAAACAAAAGGATAGGTGACTATTGTCACGAGAAGGGAGGAGGCTGAAGGGAGGGTGAAAGTCCTCAAAAAGCTTGTCTTACAAAGGAAGGTGGGGTTTGAGGAACACCGTCTAGAGTTGAAGGAAGGAGAAATTAGATGCTAGGATATGCCTCAGTGTGACCAAGTACCCTGAGGTACAAGGACAGAGCAGGGTATAGGAGTCAACAAAATCCTTGGTTGGACCAGAAGTTGCCCAAGGCCCCATCTTTGAAGTTAGCCTCAATTTCCCTTAGTTGGTTGGCTGGCTTGGCCTTTTCCTCCAAGAAGCCTGGATGTTCCATCTCTGGGCCACCAGGCCCTCTCTCTCTCTCCTTTGCACAGCCTCCTCTAGTGGACCCATTTCCTGCCATTTGTCCCTTGGACTGATCCTACCTTCAAAGGTTGCTTGAGCACAGACTTCCTGAGCATTTGGGCTCTTTGATCCCCCCAGATCCAGGAACAGAGGCCAGCAGAGGCTGGGCAGGGCTGTGGTGGCCACAGGGGGACCAGTTAGCGGCAGGGGGGGCAGGCCATAAATCCCCAGGGAACAAAGGCAGCAGCCAGCCTATGGACATTCAGGCCCCTTGTGGGCAATCAGCCCAGAAAGCTTGGAGAAGCTCCTTTTGGTCTGGAAATAAAAGGGGGGGGGGTGACTTTGGGGTTATATGGTAAATAAAAATGCAATTAAGAGTCCCCAAAGGCAGTCAGTTTGGTGAAACAGCCCTCTCTAGCCATTTAAGGCCAGTTTGCAGAGGCCTCTGTGCTTACTGGGAGGGCTTTGCCTTTGTTCCCTCACCCCCACGCCGTCCCCCCCTGTCACCATGAAGCCAGGAGGCAGGGACTCAAGCCTCCCCCTCCTGCTCAGAGAGCTTCTGGGAAGCTGGGCACTGGGTCCAGGATCCATTTATGTCTCTGCTCCATTCCTCATGATCCTGGTGTGAAAAGCGGGAGGAAGTGGGGAACAGGACCCCACTGCTTTGCCCGGGCCCCACACGGCTCCATCACTGTGGAAAGAAGGACAGGGCGTGTGGAGTGAGGGGACTGGGTGGCTCTGCCCCATCATCTCCGACAGAGACATGAAGCCTCTCTGGCTGGCGTCCTTCAGACCTCTGCCCTTGGCCCTGTGGCCAGCGCACGGCCAGCTCCCCTAGAAGGGACAGACACCCAGAGCAGGGCACAAGAGAAACAGAAGAGGTGCCTGGGGTCACCTTGGAGTGGAGAAGAGCTGGGGGCTGAGCCAAGCAGCCTCACCCCTGCATCTGCAAGTGAAAAGCCCATGGGAGCGCTGGATTACATGATTAGATCTACATTTTATGAAGTTCACATCCTAAGACTTCACTGGGCAGTGCGACAGCATGTGGTGAGGATGCACGTAAGAGAGACGCACGCGCACGCACACGGGAAGGGACCAGCTGTGCAACAGAAGGGGTGAGGGAGGCCTCGGTGACAGAAGTTGTCCCGAACACGGCATTTCTGGAGTTCTCTGTTGAGACACACCTTTTGGAAATCTTTGATCTCCATTGTGATTGCTCTGTGCTACATTCAAAATACACCCAAGGAACAATAAAAAATATACTTGCTTTATTTACCAATTTTCTAAAAAGCAAAACAGTCGTAAAAAGACACGAGCAGTAAACAAACATATTGCACTGGGTGAAGAAAGTTTGGTGGGTGCATGGACAAACCACTTGTCCGGCAAGGCTTACCAAGTCATGAGACAGACATGGAGAGTGTATTTACATGTCTGTTTAGGAACAGATTAAAAAGAAGGCTCAGTTTAAAATCGAGAGAAAGTTTTATGACCCCTGTGTAAGCACGCACACTAAAGGAAACACATCTCGATGCGCGGCATCGTGTAAACAATTTCACAAAATGCTCCTATTGTCAACTTTCCAGCACGTGTGGAGGCTACGTGGTTAATAACAATCAATGGGCGCGAATCATACGGTAACAATGCTGAGGGTAAACATTCATAGCAGTGGAGAGCGTCTGGACGGCTGTATGTTAACGTAACATACATGTAACCTTGACCAGCGTCTAATCCCTTGATGATCGGACTTCAGAGGCGGGAGGCGGGTTTGACAGCCTCTATTTTCCACACAAACGCACAGGCTACTACCTCATTCTGGGCATGAGAAGGTGATGTTACTTTATAAATTAAAAAAAAAACCCACAGTATTCTTGCATTTGAGCTTATGGAAAACGGGATTAATATCCAATCATAAGACTGAAAACCAAGCAGGTGACAGGGAGGCTGACTCCAGGAGCCCCTTCTCCATCAGAGAACAAGGGGAAGCCTGCTTTCTTTTCCGTCTTTACAAACTCAGTCCAATTTTAAGTTCATTGTTTCACCTGTGGTAACTTTCCGTTCGCTCCAGGGACCTATACGACTTTCCCCCCCAAATCTTGGGGGTGCGTGGTGCAACATGAGGTTTGGTGAGATAGACAGAGAGGCCTCACTCTTCCCCGGGTGTCCCGCTGCCCTGAGAGTGCTGGTGACCCCGGGGGACCTCACTGCAGAGACCGGAAGCTGCCCCGAGTGAGGTCAGGCTCATGAAAAGAATGAGGGCCGGCATCCCAGCCCAGGGCGCGGTGGGAGAGGTGAGCTCGTGGCACCCCGGAAAGCGCAGGCGCGGTCACCAGATCACGATGTCAGTGGCTACTCTTTGCCAGAGCTCCGGTCTGGGAGG
This sequence comes from Prionailurus viverrinus, assembly GCF_022837055.1. Lineage (NCBI taxonomy): Eukaryota > Metazoa > Chordata > Mammalia > Carnivora > Felidae > Prionailurus > Prionailurus viverrinus. Next base: position 2,349,103 of record NW_025927607.1, read on the forward strand.
TTCCCAACAAAGGACCGACCAACACGAATGGTCCTCTGGGTGGCGATCAAAGCCTGGTCTGCAAAGGGAAGTCACCACGGAGGTAATCAACCACATATTTTATCTACCTCTTGGTCACGGGCTGAAAAGGATACAAGAACGCTGTAGAAAGACACAGGAGATTCTGAGCGTGTGCTAGTCTGGTGGAGCCGGCCACACAAGCCACTGGGCCTCTTTGGTCCCGAGTGAGCATCTCCACGCCGTTCACCCCAAACACAAGCTACGTCAGACTGAAATGTTTGCCGCTATGGGACCTGAAGCCGAAGCTGCTGGTTTGCCAGAGTAGGTTTCAAGCCGTTTAATGCAAAACACTTTGAAAGAAAATCGGGAGAGGCTGCGATCCCCATTTGGCATGTTTTTAAGAACACCTAGTTTGCCTAAATAATACTTTAGATAAAAAGCAGCCCCCAGAGGCCAGAATTTGATCTGACCCGCACCAAGCTGGGGAGGCTCCCCGCTGTCTGTCGCAGCCTGCATGATGCCTCCCGACACCCACAGGGACCGGCGAGAAGCCTCCTCGAGTCCACAGACTTCCGGGAGCCCTGGGACAACCTCCTGACACGTGCAAGGAGGGGATTCAGGCTTTCTCAAGTTAAAGAATACTGAAAATCTGTCCGCCGGCCCCCCAACCTCCGTAGGTATGTTTTAAATATAAAAATGTATTTTCCTCCCAGACCCTTCCCACCCTCCGGTTTTAAATCACCCCTTCAGAAAACCATGTGTTTTTTCCCGCTAAAACAAAAAAAGCGACATAAGCATATCTGTCCACTTCATGACAAACAGGTGAGAAAACCTCTCCTCTCTTCCGAGCACCTTCTAGCGCAGATCAAGGCTGTCTGGGGTGGGGGGTGGGGCCAGGACAGACTTAGGTCTGTTCTTCCCTTCTGTGACTCAAGGGGGCTCCACTTCCCTCCTCCTTGGTGTCTGGGTCTCCGCTGAGACCCAGAGTAGGAACATCCTCCTCATATGGCACGCAGATGTTGTCTTCTTCCTTGTTCTCACAGTAAACACACTCCTTAAAAGGAAAAATGTCAAATCAGTAACAAAAACGACATCCTCGTTACCACGGTGTAGTTCAATCTGAGGAGGTGCAGGTGACCAGGGGTTGGCCCGGCGGCTGCTAGAGGAGGGGTGGGACGTGGGGCGCCTCTGAGGGGCTGCTGGGACCCTGCCTGCTCTTCAGGGAGGCCACAGCTGCCCCCCCCTGGGGCCGCGCTGCCCCCTCCCCCAAGGCCAGAGGAGAGTCCAGCCCTTATCTGAGCAGTGAGGCAAAGCCAGGAGACTCAGGCTTGGTCGCAGCTCCTCCTCTTCCTGCCTGTGGGGCCGGAGTCGATCGAGGCCCAGTATAACTGCCTTCGCCAACCTCGGTTTTCTAATCTGGGAAATGGGGCATCAGCGATGTATGGTCTCATTCCCCGACTATCTGCTGCGTACCTGCTACGCGTCAGACATGTCCTGAGCACTGGGACTCACCAGTGAACAAAGATGAAAACCCCCGCCCGGTGGAGGTGACATCCTCGTAGGGGAAGAGGGACAATGAACAGAGTGAGGCGAGTTCCCTACAGTGTTCAAAATGAAAGTCTAGCTGGACGCGGAACAAGGCACGTGGAGGGGGTCCTATTATACGCTGGACCTTTAGAAAAGGCCAGAGAAGGTGACTGATGGAGGGCTGTTCTTTGAGACCCTTCCCTCAGAGGGTGGAGCCTCATTCCCCTTCCCCGAAGTGTGGGCTGGACTTGGTAACTCGCCTCCAGCAAAGAGGAGGTGATGGTGTGATGGAGGGCATCGTGGGGCCCAAGAGGCCTGTGGCTTCCTCCTGTCCTCTCTGGGGATCCGGTGCCAGGCCACAAGTACAGCCAGGAAGCCCTGTGGGGAGAGGCCTGTGTGGCGAGGAACTGAGGCCTCCTGCCCACAGCCAGCACCAGCTTGACAGGCATGGGAGGGAGCCTCCTGGGAAGGGGGTCTTCCGGCCTTCAGATGACCACAGACGCCCTAGCCAACATCTTGCCTTTATCTTCAGGAGAGACGGAGAGAGAGCTTCCCCGCCAGCTGCTTTTGAACTCCCAGCCCAAAGAAACAGTGGGAGATCATTAGTGTTTACTGTTTTAGGACACTAAGGTTTGGGGTCATCTGACACAGAGCAGTAGGCAACCGATACTGTGGCGTGTGAAAGGAACACGTGAGGGAAGCCAGAAGCAGCCACGTGTCTATCCAAGAGGAGGGGGTTCCAGGCAGAGGGAAGGGCAGGTGCAAAGGCCCGGTGGCAGGAGCCTGCCTGCTGCGTTCAGGGGCAGGCGAGAGGCCCATGCGGTGCAGAGAGTGAGGGAGGAGAAACCAAGAGATGTCAGATTTTTATGGCTCTGCAGCACTGGGACTGAGACGGGGCGCCGTTGACAGGGATGTGACTGTCGGGGACCGGGGGAACGACATGAGGCAGGGAGGCTGCTAGGAAGATGCAGCTGAAGAAGCATCGTGCTTGGACCAGGGGGTGACGCTGCAGGTGATGGGGAGTGGCCGGTTCCCATCCTGAAGGTGGAGGACAGGGCTGGCCACGGGTGCAGCTACGGAAGGACACCGAGCCCCTGAAATGAGTGGCTGCGGGGGACCCGGGGCTCAGGAGGGAGCGGGGAGCAGGGATGGGCACGCAGGTATGTCTCCGGGAGCCGCGGGAGGGGGCGTGTGGCCTTGTGGAAGCGCTGTTCCTATGGCCACTTAATGGTCCACAGGGACAGTGAGGGTTTATGGTAGGAGCAGAGCTTCCTGTTTCCTGTTTTGTTTCGTTTTTAATGGAAAACAGAATTGAAAGGAAGAAAAAACATTCCAATTTCAGCACTGGATCTTGAGACTGAGCCTTCAGACGGCCTTTTCGGGAGCAATGTGGCAGAGCCGTTACAAGAAAGTTCCTCAGACTAACGGTATCGTGGTGTCTTTCGTTGTCGTTAATGAACGCTCTCAAATTCTAGGAGTTTTAAGTTTACAGGACACTAGCAAAGACAGTACGGAGCGGCCCCCTCGCAGTGCCCTTTAATGCGACGTCAGAAACTACGCGCTGTGACTTACGGTGACGTCCACGGCGGGGGGCAGGCGGCCCTCCCGCAGCCAGGGGTGTGCGTCCTGCAGCTCCCGCGTCTGGCCCTCCGTGAACTTGGGCTGGGACTTCAGCAGCGGCTGCATCTTCTCCCTATCCTCCTTCAAGACGGTCTCCAAATTCCTTCAGAGAACATTCAGTTAGGCAATTCAGAATGTCTTAATAAGGGATTTTCGTGGTTTTCTCTTTTACATACTCATTTTCTGTTGACTCTTTCCATATTAGTATAATTTCAGGTGATTTTGTTTCATGCAAATTTCCTTTTTGTTTAAAATAAATTACCCTGTTTAAGATAACTTAATCTCCCTAGTAAACAATCCATAGTTTTCCTACTAAAATGATAACCTGAGTAACAATTTTGATTTTCAACTTTTTTTTTTTTAATTTATTTTTGGGACAGAGAGAGACAGAGCAGAACGGGGGAGGGGCAGAGAGAGAGGGAGACACAGAATCGGAAACAGGCTCCAGGCTCCGAGCCATCAGCCCAGAGCCCGACGCGGGGCTCGAACTCACGGACCGCGAGATCGTGACCTGGCTGAAGTCGGACGCTTAACCGACTGCGCCACCCAGGCGCCCCAACAATTTTGATTTTATTATTGTTATTATTATTATGATTTTTGAGAGAAAAAGAGAGCATGAGTAGGGGAGAGGGGCAGAGAGTGGGAGAGAGAATGGTAAGCAGGTTCCACGCCAAGCGTGGAGCCCCATGTGGGGCTCGAACCCATGAGCCGTGAGATCATGACCTGGGCCAGAATCAAGAGTCAGATGCATAACTGACTGAGCCACCCAGGCTCCCTGGTTTTATTTTGAATTAGACACGGGAGTTGGTTACCTGCACAAGCTGATCAGCTGGAGACTCTTGCCATTAAGGCGGTTGGCGGAATAACTCCTCTGCCTCCTGCAAACCCTGACATTGCCCCGGCGATAGACCCCCAGTGACCCCCCTACAGAGGCCGGGCTGTTCTGAGCCTCAGCCTTAATCCTTCTTTCCCCAGCTTCCCCCACCCTGGGGGCTCCGCGGGGGCAGGGACCATGACGGTTCACTAGAACAGCCTGACAAGCAGTCACTGCGGTGGCCCAGTTCCAGTCACCGCAGAGCAGCCGGTGGCCGAGGGCTGCTCACTACCTCGACCTTGGCTTTGGCATCTCTAAGACAGACACACCCCATCCACCCCACAGGGTTGCTGGGCGACAGAGAAGGGAGACAGACGTTGGCACAAATGCTTCGTGAGCATTGAGTGCGACGCCCAGGAGGGTGGCCGGGAGCCCATCTTCCTCACAGCCCGTGGGAGGTCACTCTGCAGGGCTCCGGGGCACACTGTCCACACAGATGGCTCTCTGTGGGACCACAGAGCCACCCGGAGTGACCCTGCTTCTCTGTCTGCTGCACTCAACTCAATCTGAGATGAGGCTTCAGAGGGAAGTCCCCCCGACTGGGTGGGGGATCCCACGTCCCTAGGAAAAGGTCGAGCGGTTACCGGGAAGGCATCTGGTACGTCATCATGATGCTGTCATCTGCGCTGGCCATCAGCAGCCAGACGGGGTCCTGGAGGACGTACTTGATGAAGTGCTTGCTTTCTTCCATGTCCGCCTTCACTTCTGCTTTGTGATTATTCTCCGAAGACTCCACGCTCCCGAAATACTTGCTGGTATGGCTCGTGTCACTACTGCCTTTAAAAACACAAAACGTGGCAAGTCAAAGCTTTTGACACAATGTTAAACCTCGTGTGACACGCGTGTACAAGGCAACGGCAATTTTGGGGAGCTGAAGAGTTTTACTTGGCGGTGAGTGCCCAGGTTGGTGGATGTTCCTCCCCCCGATTTCAGTCCTCAAATTATTTGGGGAATACCAGCTGGCACCATGGAGGTGATTCTTTCCCTCCAGGGCCAGCCCCGAGAAGTCCAGATAGGGCTAGGTCTTAGAAAGTGTGGTCTTCTTTCCAAGAGTTCCCTACTCCTTGACGAGGCTAGGCCACAGAGAAGCTGGGTCGGGGATCGCTCTCTAGTGAGCCTCCCGTGGGGAGTGAGGCCAGAGAGCAAGGGGAAGGGAAACCCCATGGGGGGGAAGGGGGGGTTCTCAGTTTGTGGAGTGAGCTCTGCCCCTTACGGAGTTCCACAGCACACCAGGCTCATCCTCGCTGCTCAGGCGTGCAGCCCACACCCCAGCTTCACGTGAGGGGTGCTCCCTTGGCAGGGCGAACACCACCAGCCCTCCTAGCAGCCCAGAGAGCCGGAGGGATGGTTCTAAAGAGCCAGCAGGGGTGAGGCCTGCAATGCCAGGAGAGTGTAAAGCAAACAGGTGCAGGGCATGCCCACGGGCAGAGCTGGGGCAGGAGCAAGGGGCACGTGCCTGCGGGTGTGAACTGCTGTGGGCTCCGGGGAGCCGCTCGGAGGGCCAGCCGGATGCCTGTCGGGACCTGGTCCGCACCCGCTACCGTGGCCTGAGGTCGGGAAAAGCTGAGGATGCCCTCAGGTGCATCAAGAGACCATCTTCCAAAAAAGCCCTGAATTGAGGCAACTAAAACACGTCCACTCCCGCGGGACTCGGGTGCTCCCAGGTCACCAACGTACCTGCTCCGCTTCCAGACGTATCGCAGCCCAGCGAGCTGGAGCCCAGGGAATCGGAGGCCCCGCTCCCAGACAGGGCCGACCCGGTGGCCGAGCACAGGTCTTCGTGCAGCAAGAGGTCAAGCAGGCCGCTGGACGTGGAGAGGGCATCGCCGTTTGGCGCGTCTGTGGGCTCCTCGCGCTTCAGGAACAGGGAGAAGATGGCGCGGTCAGGATGGACCGGGTGGGGCTGGGGAGCTGCAGGGCACTGTGTGCACAGGCCAACCAGGGACACCAGGGACACGGCAGAGCGGGGTCCCCAGATCGCTGGCCCTTCCTTCACATGCCAACGAAGAAGGCCCAGTGAATGCGTCCCGCGGTTACTGGGACTACAGCAGCATGCTCGCCAGTGGTCTATGAATGCCGTCTAATCAACCTTAGTTTGGGGACAGTCACACCAAAGACAGCAGTTCCAGGATCCTTGAGGGAAAAGCTCCCGCTTGGCCTTCCACCAGTGCAGACTGGGGAGTGGGGAACTGCCTCAGCAGCACCGGGTGGCTGCTCCTCGCCGTGGGTATGGCTCTGGCCTGGGGGGCAGGGCCTTGGGACCGAGGGAGAGGCGTGGCCTGGCAGCAGCCGGACCCTTCCGTCCTCAGAACCAGAACGGGAGGCCAGGACCCCAGAAACAGGAATTGGGAGGGCAGGGAGGCACTGGGGAAGCTAGTCTGTGTTCATGAGGTTGTGCGTCCTCCTCTGGGGGCCCCGTGCAGCTCCCCCTCGGGGCGCCCGTGGACTGCACAGCCTCGCTAACACTACCACACGCCTAAGCTCATTCAGAACACAGAAGCGGTTCTTTGGAGACACAATTGCAATTTCATTAATCGAGTAACAATGGCACACTGGCGTCTCTTAGGACTTGGGAGGAAGGCAACCGACCGCCTGGTTCCAGAGTTCTGTCCTCCGCCTCTACGTCCACCCAGGGTGCCTCCGCTGCCAGCTTCCCCGCCCCTGCCCCCCCCCCCCCCCCGCCCCCAACGAGCCTTCGTTCTGGCAGTTAGGCTGACTGTGCTTTATCATCGGACTTTGGTTTAGAATCTCCAGGCGGCTCCTGGCCAGGCATGAAGTCACATGCGGCTATTCGGACCCTGCCTGTGCCGTCCATCAATCCAGCCTCCTTCTTTCGGATCCCCAAACAATGAAGAGCTCCCACCACTCTACTCTGCTAGGGTCGCTTAACTGGAAGATGTTAATTTCTAGCATGAGTACTTCTGTCAAAACAAAGAGTTTGGCAGAAGCCACAGTGTCTGACCACCCCCATCTGGGAGGACACGGGCTTGCCCCACCCCTGCCGTGCTGCGTGTGGCGCCCGCCTTAGAGAAGGAACATTGGGTGGGGGGGGGGGTCCTTACAATTGGCGAAGGCTTTGGCTGCCGGTCCAAGGCCGTGCCAGGTTTGCAGTCTGGCCCTGCCGCCGTGGTCTCCGAGGACCCTGCCGTTGTTGCGGCCACGGCGCTGCCCTCGGGGGCCTCCTCCAGCTGTAGCAGGTTGAGCTGCAGAGGTGAGCTGCCCCGGGACTCGAAGAGCGGAGGGGAGGCTCTGCCCGTGGGCCCAGAAGCAGACGGCAGGGAGGCCGGGGTGGCTGCACGAGATGCCGGTGGCCCACACTCTGCCCGAGGACACGTGCACGGCTGTTTGGGGGGTGAGGTCCGACCAGGGAGCTCAGGTTGCGAGGCAGGGATCATCTCGGGTAGGAAGTTAGGCTGGCCTGGGAAGAAGGCCTGGGGCAGGCTGGGGGTCACCGTAGGGAAGGAATAGTTGGGTAACACCAGTGCCATGACGGGGGCCAAGGGGACAGCGAACGGCGGGTGCTGAGTGTCCATGGGCACGGTGGGCACCGCGAAGCCGGCATGGGGAGCCACGGGTGTGGCCGCCACCGGCCCCGGCGTGGGCATGAGTCCTGGGGCTGGAAACACCGGCAGGGAGTAAGCTGGCATGGAGTCAGGGAAGGGCGTCGAGGGGCGGCTGGACTGGGATGTGTCCGACGGCGACCAGGCTGTGGCGTTCAGGCCCACCAGTGGGGGCCGGTGGGGCGCCAGCCCCCTAGACCCGGTGCTCTCGGAGGAATCTCGAGGCTTGGCCCGTTTGGACTTCAGTTTTCTGTTCTTCCCGGTTTTTTTCCAAGATGAGTCTATTCCAGAGGCATTTCTTAGTCCAGGGGTGGCTAAAATAATGGGAAAAAAAAAAACCCACCAGAGTTAAGATGTAAGTGTTTATGTGACTCCTCTGTGTTGGTTTTTGGAGACTTGTAGAAGTTTAGAAACGTGAGGGCACCTCCTAGTTCAGCAGTCTGGGGTTTCCAGATGTCATCCTGGGGCCCACTGGGGCCTCCATAAAGGTGTCCCCTGACCCTTGGTGAAGTGAAATAATCAGGGCAAAATACTCATGAAACCAGAGTCAACCAATTTAAGACTGCCCTTAACTACAAGATCACATGCCTGTCTCCTTCTGCTATTAAAAAGTCCCTTCTTTTGCAAAATCATAGTGATGAAAAGTAGTATTTAGAAGGTTTTAGTTGGGCCAAAAGAAGTCAAAAGGCTGATGAATCTATGCTGTTCTCTGACACTGGTCTGTGAAACCTGAAGGATAGACCCACTGATCTCATGAAACCTTATTTTTGAATTTTACAAGTGTTATCACTACTGTTCCTTAAGACAAGAGATTTCCTGCCTCACCTGTCAAATAAAGCCCGGACTGCACCTGAGCGGAGGTCTATCAGGCGACCAGTGCTGCAGAGATGATGCCTTCTTTAGAAGGCGGGAGGTCTGCGCTGGTAACCGGAGGACCCTGGGCACATCCCCACCCCACCCCGGGCCCCGACTGGTGCACTAGCAGGACTTTGGGTCGGAGTGTCATGCCACGCCTGGGATGGGTCCCAGGAACCTCAGCGTCTCCTCTCGTGTCACCTAGGGTAATTTGGGACTTTTTGCAGCGGGTATGCGGGGACACCTGTGCCAGGGTGTGGTCCACACCTTTGCTCCATGCTGAAGACAAACCAGCCAGTCTAAGGCAAAGTGGTAAGTGGGCAGCGGTTTTGGGATTCAGACTCTGTTTGGTGTTCTTCCTATAGGAAATCTGTCCCCTGGTGGGACTAGTGGCTGAAGCACTGGGCTCCTGGGATAACACATCAGGGCCTAGACAGGGCTGCCGTGGACAGCTGTATAGTCTGTGCACTGCAAAAACAGGGCCAAGCGGGCAAGAGGGAGCTGGAACTCCGCACCAAGCCAGGCCCTCAGGGTGGGTCTGCCCACAGGGGGAGGTGACACCTTCTTCTCATTTCCACAGAGATTCTCTATGGCCTGGCAGTCACCCTGAGTCTGGGGAAGAAGGAGAAAAGGAACAGAGTAGAAGAGACACGATTCTAGACAGCATCAGCTTCTTTTACTTCTTATACATTCACCCTGGAGTGTCCGCCTAGAGATGGTGGGAGCTGGGAGCTTGTGGTGCATGTCTCCTGGGCCCACTAGCTCTGATCCCTGTGTCTGGCCTGGGGGACCCAGGGAAAGCGTGGTGTCTCTGATCAGTCCAGCCCTGTCTATCTGACTTCCCCCCATGCCTTTCAATCAGCCGCTGGCTCTCAACCCAAAAGGCAGCTTTCTGCACAATCAGGGGCTGTCCTCTGGCCCTGAGGCCAGTCCAGCCAGGAGGGCACATCTCTCGAGGAGAAGGGTATCAGCCGGGGCTCCTCCCCGCTCAGGAGCCTGACACCGAATGCCCCGTCAGTACTGCGGACAGGTGGGGTCCCCTGCCCCTCAGCCACCCAGTGAGAAACGTCTGACGTGGCATCTCTGCAACGGCCCCATCCCACGTTCCACGGGGGCCAGCCTGGCGCTGTCACTGCTCTCGATGGCACTGTGCCCTTGGGGACCCGAGAGGACACCTGTTTCTACCGCAAGAGACTGCATCGCCTCCAAGTTCCAACACGTATCTCACAAACGCGGGGGTCCCAAACTGGGGACATTTCACACTTCGAAAGAAGCACTGGACCCCATTCCACCAAGAATATGAAGCTTTTAGAAATCCACCTCTAGGTCAGGTATCGCCACTTACTTCTTTCGCTCAGCTGCCCCTTGGATTTTTCTTGTAAGTAATAATGGCAGCGAGACTGGAAGACGTGGAGTTTCCGCATCTCCTTGAACTTGAGCAGGAAGCTCTGCTCCTCCTTCTGGGTGTGGGCGGCCAGCACTTCCTTGGTGAGGCCCAGCGTCCGGAGGGGGTCCTTCTCCGCGCCCAGGCCGCAGGGCCGGCCATCCAGGGACTCGGGCCCGCTCGCAGCATCTTCCACCAGCTCTGTAACACGAGACGGCACCTCCGGTGTGCAAGGGCCTCGGGGGCTAAAACAACGGATAACCCACCCCGCATCTCTGAAGAAGAGAAATCCTTCGTGAAGCTGAGATCCACGGTGAGTTCACTTAGCGCCCTGAGAAGGCTGACAACGAAAGACGAAAGTCCATGACGGAAGTCTCATTCTGGAGCCTGGGGCGGCTCCAGGAGCAGACTTCTAAGCAAAGTGAAACGTGGGGGATCTCGGGGCTCAGCTCAACGTTGGAGACACTCCTAGTCCCTAGCATTTAGAGCACCACAGACAGAGCTAGCGCATGACCCCTATCCTGGTTCAGGCGTGACAGCCGTGACGGGACAGGGGCAGGTGGAACCCACTGACCGTCCGGAAAGAGGGGTTTGGACACCGACTCTCTTCTTACCTGCACTGTTTCCTGTCTCTCTCTTCCCAGAAAAGAACAATTTTGGGTTTCATTTCACTCATGGGTGTTCTGAAGAAGAAGCTAACTCAGTGCTGTATGACTTGTGCTGGCTCCTGTCCTCAAACAGGGGAGGGGGTGGGAACCCGAGGATCCCTACTCAGTCCCCCTGCCTCCCCACCACCCCCCACAGGCCCAGGCTCCGAACCACCTCAGCGTCTTCCCTGTTCATGCTTGAACAGACACCTGCCACCAGGTGGTGCCAGAGAGCAATGGGGACTCGGACAGGTGCGGTGCGCGCCCCCCCCCCCCCCCCACCTGTTTTTCACGCTCCAGGATTTCCTGGATCTCCGTTCCTGGGCAGTGCTAGGGTTCTTTTGCACTTGGACAAACTTAAAGAAAATTTTAAGAGGGCAGCCAAAAATTCAAATTTTTAGGGGCGCCTGTGTGGCTCAGCCAAATGTCTGGCTCTTGATTTCGGCTCGGGTCATGATCCCAGGGTCTTAAGATTGAGCCCGTGGTCAGGTTCCATCCTCGCTGAGCATGCAGCCTGCTTAGGATTCTCTCTCTCTCTCTCTCTCTCTCTCTCTCTCTCTCTCTCTGTCCCTCCCCTGCTCACACTCACTCTCTCTCAGAATAAACGTTAAAAAAAATAATTAAAAAATTTTTTAATGAAAAAAACCCAATTTTTACCGTTAAAGTCAGAGAACCCTCGGCATCGTCCGAGAACCAAGAAGCATACCTAGCTCCGGCTGTGGCTTCTTGTCGCCCACGTGGACGATGGTGCTGCTGTAGCTGCACTGGCTGCTGAGGGACGCCACGCTGTCCGCCTTGCCGGGCAGCGTCAGCGAGGTTAAGTGCGCACTGACCTCCGCGTGGCTATTCACCTCGGAGGGTGAGGCCGTCTCTTTGTGAGGCAGAAAGGACACAGACACAAACGTGCAATAAAAGCAAACCGTTCAGATCAGAACCAGCACTGTCTGTGTGACGCACCCACACCCACGGGCCCACCTGGGCCGCACACACCCGGCAGTGACGGTCTGTCGGCAGGTATTTATTCCCGGGGTGAGAAGAGGAAATTCTGAAGTGGGCAGAATCACACCTCTCCCGTCCCGAGTCCTCTAAAAGGGGGCGGGCGACCGGGCAGCCGCAGGTCCTCTGGGTCAGGGGCCTCTGCCGGGACCCCCTCTGCGGGCCCGTGGAGAGAGGCTGCACAGCCAGCCAGGGGCCCGCCCTCTGCTGAGCGCTCTCCCCGCAGCTCGGGCACAGACAGTCCCTCACAGTGTGACTGCCCAGCTCGTGCTCTGTCAGCAACGGGACACCCGGTTTCTGGCTCTCGGAATGACCACCGGCAACACTCACAGGGTCTGAGGGGCCTGGGACTTAACCTGGCTTGTAGGGCTGCAGCAACGTTCAGAGGCCGGTGCTCTGCTGAGACACCGTGTTGCCCAAGAACGACCGTGTGACGTGCCCCCGGTCCTCCCGCTCCAGCAGCCCCGACAGGACCCTCGTCTCGAAGTCCCAGATCACCTTTACGTCTAGCTTGTGAGACGGCTGCTAACTTTGGAGCTACTTTGGTTACTGAAGAAACAGCCTCCACCCACAGACTGTGTCCTTGAAACCCTCAGACTTGCCCTGGGAGGGAAGGGGGCTCCAGGCCTTCCGGGACACCTGATCCCACAGCGGGCATCCAAGTTACCACACCCCCCGCAGCTCGAACGGTCAAGACACCTGTGCCATGCGGCCCAAGACCGGCCACCGCCTTCCGCTTATCGCCGGCCTTCTGCATCGCCACGTTCGCCGGGAACTCACACTTCCTCTTGAGGGTAGCAGCCTCACTGCAGCTCTCCAGGTACCTGCACGGGGGGGCCGGGAAGGGCTTCATGTGACACGGGAGCCCCCAGAGTGCACGAACGACAGAGGCGGGGGCCGAAAGTGGCCGCACCTGATGACGCCGTCCAGGCAGCTGATCTGCTGGTAGGAGCCAGCGGGCGGGCTCTTGCCACCCAGCTCCTCGGGAAAGCCGCCCGGGGGCAGGCTGGCGCCCGAGCTGTCCTTTTCCACGGGGACAGCTTTCATCTGAGCACAGGAACTACTCTGTGTCTCTGAAAGAAGGATCAGATAGCTCAGTTAATACCTGCTTCCCCCAAACAGTACTCTGTATGTTTACAAAGTCTCTTAATTCTACCTACCAATGAGGCTCGGGGCTCAGAATATGATCCACAGACACAGAAATCCAGGGACAGCCAGATATTCAGGCAGCTCTGTGGGGGCAAGTGTCACTGTGCCACCCACAGAGGGACCCTAGAGGGAGCTGTCACCAGGGCCAAGGCCTGCTTCTCTCTGGGGCTCGGTGGCCCTCGGCCCGGGCTATCCCCAGGGTCAGGGACTCAGCAGTGGGGAAGGCCAGTTCTTACTTAAACTCCTGAAGCTTCTAGGGCCAATTAGATTGCAGACGCTTTTTAGTTGCTCAATATTATTCCCTGTCTCTGGGAGGGTCAGTCCTTCCAAATATGACCCAGTGGTGACAAAAGTCGTAATGGTCTCCAGTGCGGCTTGCTGTGGACGTTTCTTGCCCTCACCACGCGCACCAAATGCATTCCCCTAAGGGCCCTCAGGGGCAGAGCCACGCCCCACCCCCTGTTGTGTCCCCAACACCCAACACAGACCGCAGCATGCAGTCTGTCCGCTGGGGGCAAAGTGCACACCCACACGTCCCGAAGGCCAAAAATCCTGGTGAAGACCAGGTGTGGGCAGCCCAGGGAGGCTTCCTGGAGGAGGCAAGCCCTGAGTGCAAGGGAAGAGCAAGAACCCACGACGGGGAGAGGACTGCGGCGCATGTGTGTGTGTGTGCGCATACGTGCAGAGGAACAGCATGAGCCCAGGCATGAGGGCGCGGGGACACAACCGGGTGAGGCAGGCTCAGGCGGCAAGGGGGTGTGCGGGCAGCTCCCTGGGCCACTGGCTCCCTGTGAGAGGGAGGCCTTTGAGCAGAGCTGGCGCTGTCCATTTCAGACACCGCGTTCACGGGTGTGAGCACTGTGGGCTGGCTGGGCAGCCCGGTGCGGGGGGCGAGGGCACCTGCTCACGTCGTTGGAAGCACCGACCCCACGGCCAGTACACAGAACTAGAATGGGGCGACGGGGCGGAAACGCACGCCTTGGCCACGTCTCAACAGGCCTGCGGGGAGCCAGGTGACCACACAACAGCCGGGGTCGGCGAGACTGAAGGAGTGAAGGCCCACGCTGGCGGCACGTCACTGAGCGGGGCTGCCCAATGGGGAGGGGAGGCAGCACGTTGGCAGGGTAAATCCCTGCCACCTGGAGTTAACATGAAACCAGGTTCCTCTTTCCGCCTCCCACACTTAAAGTTTTGCCAGGAGAGGCACCTGGGTGGCTCAGTTTAAGCGTGTGAATTCAGCTCAGGTCATGATCTCACAGCTCGTGGGTTCGAGCCCCGTGTCGGGCTCTGTGCTGACAGCTCGGAGCCTGGAGCCCACTTCGGATTCTGTGTCTCCCTCTCTCTCTGCACCCCTGCCCTCTGCTCACGCTCTGTCTCTCTCCCTCTCTCAAAAATAAAATAAACATTAAAAACCAAAAAGGTTTTACCAAGGAAACAGAGAATAATGCTGTACCTGTAGCAGGTTTTTCCTTTTGTTCTCCAGAGTCACCAGGATAAGGACTTTTGCTTTTGACCCTGCCGTTAGCATTTTTACAAATTTCCTTGAGGAAAAACACAAGAGCGCGTCACTCCCTCGAGGGGACCCTCTGGCATTGCAGCCTGTCCCCCACGGTGAGGTCAGAGAAGAGCTGACAACTCCCAGCAACGCAGAAGTAGGTTCTGAACGAGAAATCAGAGTGTGGCCGAGCTAAAGAAAACGAGCTTGATGGTCCCAAGAACACAAATCAAGGGACCCAGCAGGTTATGGTTTTGTTACGTCTTCACTTCTGCTTGATTCGCCTGCTTTAAGGGATTTTCACCCAGACTTCAGCCACAGCTCTTGGACGCTTCCCCCCTTAGAGACTAGAGAGTGAGTCCCGAGCGAGCAGGTTCAGAGGGCAGGTGGCTGGGGCTGTGCGGGCTCCAGGGCTGCCGCGGGTCAGTCTACCCGGAGAGGGAGGGACACGGTGGACAGGGACTTACGGTCCGCCTCCGGCGGGAGTGCTTGTGGCCGTTGCTGTCGCTGGAGGACGTCTGGCTCATGAGGGGCTCGTGGGACCCGTTGCTACCCAGGCTCCCGTAGCCGCTGGAGCCGCTGTGGGGGACGGGCTGGGGAGACAGCAGACAGGAAGGCCTTGGACGTGGCTGGGGGGCGTGGCTGGCACTGCGGGTTCGGTGCCCCCCAACACGGCCGTCTCGCAGAGGCTGTGACCTGCCCGGGGGAGCAGGGCAAGGACAAAGTGGGGGCTGGGCTGCAACCCCGGGTCAGGCTGCAGGATGCATCCCCCGATCCCCGTCGCACACACTCCCTGAAAGAGGGGCCATTCGACCCTGTCCCTCAGCTCCCTCATGGGCCAGTCTGGTTTCTACCCAGGGGTTTTAGGAACAAGAAGGGGCGTGCTGTGGTGTCGCCGAGGTCTGAGGAGACGGACAGGCAGAAGCTGCCTGGCTGGGGGGACTGGTGGCCACGCTAAGTTTTCTCGAGTGCTGCGTGTGTCCCCAGAACACGGAGAAGGCATTCTCTGGTCCCCCGGGGCCCAGCAGGTGACCCGCTCTCACCCGGTGCACCTGTGGGGGGCCACGCGTGGGCTCGCACCAGGGCCTGGGTGCCATCCTTCAGTGGCTCGCCCCGGGCTGCCGTTCAGGCACAGACGCCCCAACATGCACGGCTGGGGCTGCCCCCAACGGTGCAAACTGCAGGTGTGCCCAACTATCCGGGGCCCAGACCAGGGGTACTGGGACGCAGGGAGGAGCCGGATGCGGGGAGATGAGCCTGAGAGGGAGGGAGGGAGGGAGGGGCACCCCGGGTCTCCGAGCAGCCCTGGGCCACTTCTGCAGGGGGACAGGAGGGCGCGCAGGCAACGCACCCACCTGTAGCAGCAGCCGGTGTATCTGCTCCGTGAGCTCCTGATCGCTGGGGTGGAGGCCCTTCTCCTCCACACACGACGGAGCCGAGAACACGTCTTCGTTCAAAGGGCCCCTGTGCCGTGCGAATCTGTCTGTTAGTTGGGCCCCATGCCGCACACCCCTGCCGGGCTTGCCTCCCCCCTGCAGACCCCTGGGCTGCCACCTGCCCACTCACGACCTCCTCCTTTCCACTCGCTGCCCTGCCTGCGTGAGGTGTCCCCCTACCCACCCACCCCCGCCCCCCTGGGGAGCACAGGCGTGTGGCGGGAGGTGACTTGGGTCCCGGTCACCCAGTCCCGCCCCACGCGGTGTGCTGGTGGGGGAGCCAGGGTCCCCGGGCCGCGCCGTGCACTGAGAGCACTCACACCCTGACTCTGTGTCTCCCGATGATGAAAGAGATTTTTCTGCTCCACGGGTTGATGAAGCTGGACCAGCTGGTGTCCAGGGTGACGTATTCGCCGTTCCGGGCGCGGAACCGGATGGGAGAAGAGTCGAAGGGCTGTCCACCGGACTGCACGACTGGGGGAGGGGAAGGGTGCGGGTGTGAGGACGAGAGGCTGGCGCTCTCGGGAAGAGGGGAGGGAGAGGCGCTCCGTTCTGGAATCACCTCGAAACTCGAGAGATGCCAACCTCCCCAACGCTACCGCCGTCGGCGCCCCGCTCCGCTTTAAACTGTAACAACGGACCGTTGCCAAAAGCGCCACCACGCATTTCGGCACACGCGTCTCTAGCCTTGACCGGCCCCCAGGGGGACGCTCAGCGTCCCCCGTGTCTGCGAGGCCTGGGCTCAGTGGGGACCCGTGTCATCCACTCCCCTGGCCTGGTCAGCACCTGTATCGCCACAGCTGAACCCGCACCCCTCCCCCCACCCGCCAGGGAAGCCAACCATAAAGGCAGGATGGCCACGGGTCAGGCTGTGGGCCACAGAGGCCCCACGAGAGATGAGCGCTCCTGACCCACGGGACTAGGGCTCGGGCACGGCCGGGGCATCTGTCACACACATTGGCGGCCGGCCTGACCCATCTAGGCTGGGTGCTGACGGCAGGATTTACTGTGAAAAGGGGACCTACTTTTTTTGTGGATGGTAAGCATCAAAGGCCGGTCGCTGGGGTGAAGCCGCACGAGCAAGGGGGTCTCGATCAGGTCCTGAGGTAGGTAGCCCAGGAGGGGGACCGCCCTGCAAAGCAAGCACACACATGGGGGTCCCTGTGCAGCCCCCCTTCCCCAGCCCCAGCCTCATGGCTGCGCTTCGGGACACGGTCTGGAACACAGCCTCGAAGGGGGGGCCCTAGTTCATCTCTAAGGACCATCTTCCTCTTGGGGGGCAGGGAAGGGACAGACTCCAAATTCCCCAGAGAGCAAAGCTGGGGAACTGGGCTCACAGAGAACAGTCTTTCAGTTAACTGGCAAACAAAAGATGACAACATCCCCACAGGTCTGTGACGGGGAGCTAGGCCCTAGCAGGCCCAACCCATACAGGCCAAGTGTCCCAGCACAGGGCGGCGTCTTTGCTCCTGAAAGAGTAAATCACGATAACGTTCTCGCTTTTTGTCTTTTAAGGTCTTTTCGTTCTTCGTGTCATTTGTAAGTTTGGCCGGATGGGGCTGGGCATGGCTTCTTTTAAACAAGTTTTGCCTGGACGCCGGAAAACCCTGTTTGGCTCTTTTCCAGCTCAGGATGCTGTGCTTCGGTTACTTTGGCTCCCGTGTCTGGTCCTGAAAAGGTGCCACACAGGCGGGGGGCCTTTGCTCTGTGCCACCGGGCTTCCTCCTGCAGCTCTTAGGATGATGTTTTGGGGTGACCGTCTCGGTGCCCGTTCTGCCCCCATGACCAGCATTCTCTGCCCACGCAGCCACTGTTCCCTCTTCTGAGCCGCAGTTCAGCCTCCCCACCCTGGAGACCAGCCTTCTCGCATCCGAACTGATGTTTCCCCAACCTCTTCCGAGCAGATGCCCTCACGTGGAAGGGCCTTCTCCAAGCCGTTAGAGCCACGCCTGCCTATTCCCCTCGAATGGAGCTTTCTCGTGGGCCCTGCATTAGGATTCAATCCTCTCCTCCTGGTCTGACACACACTCTCCAGGATTCGTGTTTTCATTTGATAGGATGTACAGAATGTTCCTGGTGCCCTTCCAGGTCAAGGTTTGGCCAGGGGAGAGGAGGAGGAGGAGGAGGAAGGGGAAGAGGAGGAGGAAGAAGAGGGAGAGAGGGAGAAGAAAGAAGGGGAGGAGGAGAAGGGGGAGGAAGGAGGGAGAGGGTGGGGAGGAGCCCGGGCCACTGCCCAGGTGTCCTGTGCTCTGTGGGCTGGGCCGCCCGCAGGGCTCTGCTGAGGAAGGCCCTGTGCACCTGCTCACAACACCTGCACACGAGTGACACCTGTGCTGGTTTGCAGGCAGGTGTTCTCAGGCTCCTGGAAGAATTAAAATTATCCTGGGGCTGGGGCGCCTGGGTGGCGCAGTCGGTTAAGCGTCCGACTTCAGCCAGGTCACGATCTCGCGGTCCTTGAGTTCGAGCCCCGCGTCGGGCTCTGGGCTAATGGCTCAGAGCCTAGAGCCTGCTCCCGATTCTGTGTCTCCCTCTCTCTCTGCCCCTCCCCTGTTCATGCTCTGTCTCTCTCTGTCTCAAAAATAAATAAATTAAAAAAATTAAAAAAAAAATTATCCTGGGGCTGCTTTGTGAACGCAGCTCCCACGGCCCCCATGCCGAGACCCTGTTGGATGGGGCTGGGTGGGGCCCAGGAACCTGCGCCTTGAAACCTCGTGTCTCTGGTGATTCTGCCACAGGGGGCGAGCAGATCAGCCCTGAGCTGCCCAGAGCTGAAGGCTGACGGTTCACCTGGCTGCCCATAGAGCAACTCTTTCCCAGGAGGCTCTGCGTCCAGGGCGGGTACCTGGTGTCTCCAGGTCAGGCGCAGGCAGCGGGGTGGGCTTGATCCTCGACAGCATCTGTGGAGGTCGCCTGGGCCGACTGAGAAAGCCCGGAGTGCTTCTAGGTCCACTTCCTGTGAGTCTTCCGAGGGGGGCTCTTCCCCATCACTGCCAGCAGCCACCAGGATCTTCTGTCTTTGTGCAGGAGGGGCCGGGGGGAGGCGCTCCACGGGCTTCGGCCCCAAGTCAGCCAACCCAGAACCCTCTGAGAAGGGCAGGGCTCCCGACTCCCACAAGCACCATTTGTTCCGGCCACAGCACCTTGAGTGGGACACGGAGTGAAGCTCCGGGCAGGAACAGAGGTGACCCCCCCCCCCGCAGCGGGGAGCAGGCTGTGACACACACGCTGGTGGACACATTTCTGCTGGGATCCTGCCAATGGCGTCTCCAATCCTAACCCGAGCACGCCGTCCCTGGCCATGCCGTGCTTTAGTCGTGTGCGATTTTGAAATGAGTTTAAATAGGATAATAAAGATAGACTCCATTACAACGATGATCAGCTCCCCAAGATGCTCCATTTACACAACGTTCCTATCTCGGGAGGCTGTTAGTGCAATTCCACAATCGTTTCATTGCCTGCAGTTCAACATCTTTGCGGATTACCTTCTCAAACCAACATGCAGTCTTAACTTTAGCTGCATAGCGTTCATACCAAAAACATAAAAATTGACTGGGCTGTGTTGAGCTGCTATTAAGTAACCACCAAGATAATGACGAAATGCTAAACATCACGTGATCGAGTCTGCCGCCACGAAGGGCGCGATAGTGCTCCCAAGACACGCAAAGGGCACAGCGCCAGGCTGCTTACCTTTCGTCCACATCCTGGAACAAGCAATTTGGTGTATGCGTGGTCGTAAAAATTCTCTTTTCAGGAGGAATTCGAGGGGCTGAAAGAAGAGAATTTTACACAAGTTTCTGATTCTAATACACACTTAGTGCAGTTATATTATAACTACCGGAAAACGCCATGTAGATTCACAGGATGTGTGGCGGAGGAAGGAATTAAGAAGGGGACTCTGAACCACAGCCTGTCACATAGGGAGCAGAGCGGACCCTATGCTAGATGACCGCCAGCCAGCCTCAACTCCTCTGTGGGCAGGTTCAGTCTAGAAGGCCAAGGACCGCCACACTAACAGAAGCACGTGCTGTCGCGTAGGCTTCTCTCGACAAAATCGTGCCGGAAGGCCATATCCGTGATCTTTCAGATCCAACGAGGGTGAGCTCAACAAATTGTTTAAAAAAATAAATGATGTAAGTGCTTAGATTCAACATGCTCAGCAAATGTCACTGTAACGGGGACTTTACAGTTTCTAGGGCGGGCAAAGAAGATAGAGTAACTTGCACAAAGGAAATCGCATATCCAGAATCTCCCTCAGCTACCAAATTCGTGGACAAAACATTCAAAACTCCAAAGCTTTCCATTCGTGAAGCAGAATCCTGTTGGGATGAACAACTCGGTGAAACCCAGGGAACCCCTCTCAGTCTTTCTCGAATATTTGGAAGAGAATATTCCATATGGAGGAGCCCCTCAAACATCTGAGAAAGGGCCACATACCTAAAACATCTCTATCGGTTTTAAGAAATAAATGCCTTTTTAAAAACTGGCATCATTAACCACTGAGACAAGATTATAAACACAATGGAACGTGGACCGAACTGGATCCTTGTGGTTCAGGAGTTGCACACGGCACCCGCTTTCTGGGAATTCTGGTCACGTGGCTTGCGGAGCTGCTGGGGCAAGGACCTTGGGCTCCCGGCCCGGTCCTGCAGCCGGTCACACGAGGACCGTGTCATACCACAGTTCAGGAGGTGGAGTCACCAGGAGGACAGAATCGGGGTGGCCAAGTGCCTGGGGGCCTTTGGGCTTCAAGGGAAAACCCAGATTTGGGGCTTTTGGGGGAGAAGGTGGTCTGAGAAGCCAGCAGGACCAGGAACGGGCACCTGGTATAAGCCTGCTATACTCGGCTTTTCTACAGGCAGAGGGAGGGAGGAAAGAACCAGAGTGAACAGTGGGAGCCAGGCCGCCAGGCTGCACGTCGGGAAGGCAGGGAAGGCAGTAGAAGGCAGGACGAGCCACAGCCTTATTTCTCGAGTGGGCGGATGGTGTGGGGTCCTGAGAAGGCAGTGCTGTCCCTGTGCTTCCGAGGTGGGAGGTGCACGAGGATGGGAGGGACCCGGGGACCCGGCAGGGCCATCCTCACCTTATGGATGGAAGGCAGTGGCTGGGGAAGGGGCAGGGCGCTCCGGACACGGCAACAGCCTGGTCACGGGTGCGAGATGCCGGCACCCAGACCCTCTGATGGACACGGGGAGGCGGTATGGCAGGGGCCACCGGGGGGCCCAGGGGACAAGGGTGGGCGTGCAACCAGAGGGAGACGGACACTGTGCCGGGTGGGGGGGAGAGGCCAGGGCTGGCGGCCGGCCTTCCTGACGTTAGGGGTGAGCCACGGGACTAGCTGAGGCACCACACGGAGCCTGTGCCCCCGCCTGGGCCGGGCTCTTACCTTCGTAGCCCGAGTGCACTCTCTCCGCCAGCAGCACGCAGCACAGCTGGCCCTCGGCGCCCTGCGGGTCCCGCACCTTGACCAGGTAAGGCGTCATGCGAAACGGGTGGTAACGGGTCTCGTTCTCGTGGCTCTTCCCGACGCTGTGGAGGACGGCAGGGTCAGCACGAAGACAGAAGGGATCCCGTCCTGCTTACTGCCAGCCAGCCCTCCCCGCAGCGGCTGCTCCGAGAGCACCCCTGCGTCGGCTGTCCCGAAGCCCGGGCGGCGGAGGCAGGCTCCCCTCTTGGGGACCCGGGCCGAGCCGGAGGTGCCGCCCGGGGTCTGGGTCTGGGCCTCTGCCCCGCTCCCTCGGGTGTCAACGACATTAAAGGGCACGGCAAGGAGTGAACAGCCCTGGGCGGTGGGAGCTCCTCCAGGAGCCGTTCTCTACAGGGGGTCACATTTTCACCGGGGGAGAAGACGGTGCTTCACCACTGAGGCCCCAGCCCCAACTGCCCAGGGTACCAGAACCCGGCCAGGGGGTCGCTCCTGACACTGCGGCTGGACGCTCAACCAGTCACCTTGTTTGGGGCCAAAAGCCTGTTGGGGAAGCTCTGGGGGCTCTTTCTGGAAAAAACACACACTTGAGGTACAGGCTGCATGTGCTTTCGGGGTCCTCTTGGGCCCTGGGGTACGTGCCTTCCTGTTAAGGGCCCTGGGCCGCTTTCCCAGGTGACGGACACCAAGTCCAGGCTCCTCGGGCTGATGTTCTCCATGAGGAAGGATCCAATCACCCCACTGCTGACCATGCTGCCTTAACTCCCCATGCACATTGTTTTTATTTTAAAAATTGTTTTAATATTATTATCGACAGAGAGAGACACAGTGCAAGCAGGGGAGGGGCAGAGAGAGAGGGAGACACAGACTCTGAAGCAGGCTCCAGGCTCCGAGCTGTCAGCACGGAGCCCGACACGGGGCTCGAACCACGAACCACGAGATCTTGACCTGAGCCGAAGTCAGACGCTCAACCGACTGAGCCCCCCAGGCGCCCCCTCCCTGTGCACATGTGAAATGCAGTTTTCACACAGACTTTTCAGGAATATGTGCACTGCATGGCAGGGTGCCCGCATAAGCCTCTACCCTGAAGAGGTGCCGAGGGGCGAGGGGCGCGGGGTGGGGTCACGGCACAGCGGGAGCCGGTGGGGGCCCCTCCCGCACCTCCTCAGCCTCCCAAGCGGGGCTCGGGGGGAAGTGTTGGCACCGTGCCCAGCTTGGGACACCCAGGCACGGGCTTACCTGACTCGGCAGAAGAAAGACTTCTCCTCCATGCAGTCTTGAGTAAACGCATCTGAAAGAAAGAGCCCCGAGTCACACATCCAATCCCATCCGATCTCATCCCATCGCACGACAGGACACACGGGCTGGCACTCTTGGCTTCTCCCAAGCCACACAGAGGCGGGAGAATCGTCAGGCGCGAATGCACGTTTACACAGGCACAAAGCGGAGCCCTCAGAGGCCATTGATCACACTTCCGACTGAAACGTGCTTCGTGAGTGTCGCACGTACCGGATCAGGAGGGGCTAAAAGTCTGCCGTCAGAAGTTTACCATTTTTGAAACGGTTCCGAAGCTGACACAAACACGCCAACCAATAAGCCATTTAACTCGGGGAAACCGACTGACTGGTGGGCCGAACGTGTGTGCGTAAGGGTCTGATACCTCCGCCTACATGTTTGGGGGGATATTCGGTTCTAACAGAAGGCCCTACCCAAGCTTACATCAGTCCTTCTGCTAAAATGTTAACCTTCTTCAAAATCTGAAACGCTGAGCAACACGAGGTCATTCAGGCGCCGTCATCAGAGATGAGGGAATGGCGTTGCCACGATAAAGGAATTTTTTAAGAAGAAATCTCAGACGCTGATCTTTCACGTCAAGTTTCGTCTACTCGAAAGAAAGAGGAAAAGTAGGAAATCCCTAATGAGGGAAAACAGCATAGAGTTACGGCCTGGAAAGGCCTCGGAGAAGTCACCTGGTCCTTCTTTTTTATACAGACAAAAATTCAGGGGCAACCATCCTAGGGAGACGGTGCCCGCCTGTTCACGCCGTAAACCGCGTGCGCAGCGATGTCCCTTCCACGCAGTGACCTACGGGTCCTCATGACACGCCCTGCAAGCTTTAGTGACCTGACTGCACAGTCCTCGGTGGGATTTCCGGGAGAAGGCAGGCGGCTCTATATCTGAAACCAAAAGTGAGTGTCTCCATTCACGAGTCAACCCTACGGCCAACTCCCGGCTTGGCTTGTCTGCTGTAGGGAAGGTTCCGCCGCGCAGCTGTGGTGGGTGGGGTGGTGGCCCGGCCGGCAGACTGGAAGCAGGAGGAGGAGGGAGCAGGTGGGGACAGGGGCCTGCGATGCAGGAGACGGTGTCAGTGGGGCTGAGGAGCACGTGATATGAGCACAGATGCTGACCCCCGGGCCAAGGGCGAAACGGGAGCCGGTTCTGGGCGATGCGGCCCCGGGGCAGGCTCCAGCCAAGATCACGACTGAGGTCACGCTTATCTGGGATGACCCCCACAGTCACACTGAGTCCCACCGTGTCCCGTCCCTCCCGGTTCCTTAGTGTTTCTGCCCTTCGGTTCAACTTCTGCTCCGAGAGACCAGAGCCCCACAGGGGACAGGTAGACAGATGGTGGAGGACTTACACGGCAAAAGGGGGGCTTCCGCTGGCCTCCAGGGAAGCCCTGAGCTGGCTGGGCCCCTCCCCTGTCTGGCACTTTCTGCCAGGACCCCGTGCCACGTCTCTGCTGAGACTCGTCTGGCCACTGTGAAGACTGGAGCCCGACCAGCCTGGAGAGCTCGTGGCTTGAGCCCAGGAGGACGTCGCAGGCCGCCAGCACGAAGCCGCCCCTGGCAGAGGGGAGGAGCGCCCGCCCGTCACTGCGACATCACTGCGGCTGACCGCCATGGCGCCCGCAGGACGCAGGGCCCGGTCTCTGCACTCTGCGGGTTCACGCCAAGACCCCAGCTTCTCGGAACGACTTCGTTTCTAAAATGCCTAATGTTTCTTAGAGTCTTCTCACTCAAATAGCTTTCCCTCTCTGAAATTCATGAGCAAGCAGCTTTCCGTCTTTGGCCTCGACAGCTGTCGGGCAGGGGCGCGCTGCCGGTTTCTGGCAGAGGTGAGATGTGGCACGTGCCCCAGAGCCCCACGACCCCCGTGCCGCTGGCACACAAGGCCAGGTGGCCACCGCTCAGCCACCGCCCGGGCCCTCACCTGCTCCGCTGCAGACGCCCCAGAGCGGGAGCTTGTAAGGCGTGGTGGACGCGTGGAACACGCTGACGTCGTGGGGCGCCAGGAACTCCACGAACCTGGCGCCGGGGAAGACGTCCCTTTTACAGTGAAAGATGGAGGCAACTTGGTCGGAGACGTACAGGATTTTCCCGGTGACCAGGGACACCGCTGCAGCAAACATACCCTGGAAGGAAGAAGGGGCTCAGTGGGGACAGCAGATGGGGTCCGGACGGGCCGCCCCTCCCCGGGGCCACAGACTGGGGGCTCAGGGGAGGCGTCTGGTCCCCCTCCTCAGCCCTGGCCAGAACTCTCCTCGCCTCTACCCCTCTCCCTCTCCCCTGCCAGCCCATCTCTCTCCCAGGGAGCCCCAGAGGCTCCTGCCCTGGGCTCCCTCCCCGCCGGCTAGCCTGAGCCCTGGCCCGGGGAGCTCTGGGGGGGGGGGTGGGGGTTTCAGCTGCAGTGGGGACACTGAAGGAAGGACGCAGGAAGGACTGGGGAGCCCCACTCTCCAGGCCAGTTCTGCCACGATTCCACTATGTCTGGGTCCCCACCTGCCCTTACGCCTGCTCTCTGACTGAGAAGTAGGGGTGCAGGGAAGGGAGCACTCGCTCCCCTTCCCCCAGACCCCCAAGGATGCCCCCACCCTAACAGGCTGCTTAAAAACGCATGAGCGTTGTTGTCTCGGGAGCTGAGTTCAAATCCCAGGTGCCCCAAAGTGAGCCTAAGATCACCTGGTCACTGCTCGGTCAAGGTGGGGCTCACCCTTACGCGCACAAGGCATGGGGCGGAGTCGCCGTGAGAGAAGGACAGCCTCACAGAAAGCCGCAAGAGTGTGCTACACGACCCGCTTCTGAATCGCTCACTTGACCTTGTTTTTCGTGGAAGGCTCGAACTTATCTCCTGACCTCCCGGAACCCTGCAGTGGCTTAACCGGCTCACCTGGATCAAGGGCTCGGCTTTCGGGGGGCAGGGGGGGAGACTCCGCTCGAGGGGGCGCTTACCGCGTTCTTCACGATGAACTCGGAAGCGGCGCCCTCGATGTCCTCCGCGGTGTAGCAGGGCAGGCCGGCGCCGCAGGCCTGGCTCTCGCTGGACAAGAGCAGCTGGTAGTATTCCTCACTGGCTGCGGGAGAGACCAAGGGGCTGAAAACGGCTCCCGCCTCTGCGCGTCCGGACGCGGCTGTTCTCACGGAAAAGGGGGGCTACGCACACTAGCTTCCTCGGACGCCGAGAGAACGGAAAGAGAAATGTGAAGGCAAAGCAAACAGAAATCCTTCATTTGTCCTGAAAACCCCGAAGACCTGCGATTACAGAACTTCTAACGTGGTGAGTACACGGGGCGCCGGGGAGGCTCAGTCGGTGCAGCGGCCGACATCGGCTCAGGTCACGGTCTCACGGCTCGCGGGTTCGAGCCCCGCATCGGGCTCTGTGCTGACGGCTCGGAGCCCGGAGCCTGCTTCGGATTCTGTGTCTCCCTCTCTCTCTCTCTCTGCCCTCCCCCCCCCCCCCCCCCGCTTACACTCTCTCTGTTGCTCACAAGATAAATAACAAAAAATAAAATAAAAGTCAAATGGTAAGTGCACATTATTTTAAGTAACCTGGGTGGAGAGTCCCCCCTAACTCTCACTTTGCCCACAAGGTCTTTAATCGTGACCCAACAAGGGAGTCTCTCTGTAGGATGGCCGTGGCCCCAGTATGTGGTTCCTTGTGGCCCTGGCGCTCCCATCCGGACAGAATCCACTCATCTCAGGACACACAGCTTTCAAGGGCAACTATCATGGTGCTGCCCCCACCCCCCGGCCTCCGGAGGGGGGGGCAGCCCCCAGGGACGGGTGCCGGCAGCCCCGCCCTTCAGAGAAGCCCCTACCCCTGCAGTCTGTGAGCACCCTCAGGTGGGCTGGCCGAGCATGGCTTCTGTTTCTACTCTATTAACCCTCACAAAACAGACACAGGTTTAGACAGGAGCCTGCAGAGAGATCTGGGGCTGACGAGGGCACCCAGGAGGCCAGCGGATACCGCACACTGCAGACCCCCCATGCCCAGCACCGGACCTTTCCGCCACACTGCACGGGCGAGCAAGGGCGCCCTTCTGACAAGAGTTGTTCAAACGTCAGGAAATATGAAGACGATTTGGAATACGGCTTCGTATCCATCACCGTTAGTGACAAACATGCCGTGAGCGTAAGCCCTGCCTGGAGGGAGTAACTGATGATAACAGAACAAAGCCATTGTTTGAGTCTTTATCTCAACCTCCCGGGTTTTTCTCTTCTTACCCACATTTTCACTGTGCAGGGTCCACTGGGCCCCCCGCGTGCCTGTGACGGGTACACGAAGGTCAAGGGGTAGAGCGGGCTGGGGCTCCCTGGTAGAGGGACGTGTACCCCCTTGTCCGCCCTAACGAGATGCTGGCTTTTCTTCTGTCTCTGTTTCCTGCTCATAAGGGGCCCAAACAGCTGAGAGATTCCTCAAAGTGCAGGAGTGGGGGGTTCCCAGCAAAACGGAAAGGTTCGCCTGAGGGTTCACTGCTCGAAGATCAGGGATACTTCCCCCAAGCTTTCTGCTGTTCTCTCTCAAGCACTGCAGGAAATTTTAAAAAACTCTCAAAGCTCATATCCCCATTCCCAGCAACAGACCAAAAGGCGAGGTCTGCACAAACCTTTCTGACTGTCCCGTAGCTAAAGCATCCCGAGGTGACCCAAACAGAGGGGTCACAGCCCAAACTCCTCGGGATGGATGTCTGCAGAAGGGCTCACCCAGCAGTCAAGTTCCTGCTTCTCTAGAAAAGCTGGTGCACGCGTGTGTGTGTCCTTAGGGCAGTGTGCCCCTTACCCGTCCCGGAGACAGAGGCACCTGCGGTTGCCTGAGTCCCAGGAGATGGGGGCGGGGTACCTGCTCAGTGCAAAGTCCAGCCGCAGTGAGCGAAGGAAGTCCCCACTCTGTCGGCAGTTACTTAAGGGGCTTGGAGTTTATTGAAACGTCAAGTGTCTGAGCTGGATGATGCAAAGGTTTTGGAAACTGCAGTGTTTGTTCAGATTCCCGCACAGCATCTATGAGGACTTGGGCACAGGTACCCTCAGGCGGAAGCCTTAGTCTAGACCACGGGCAGCCCTAAGGGCTCTTACATAATCTGCCACCTGAGAGTCAGATCCAAACATGCCCCCAAGCGGGAGTGGAGTCTGGGCGGGGCCTGTGATGGAAGGAGGCTCCCTGCTTGGCTTCCCGGGTGAAAGACACAACCACACGGAGACTCACATGGAGATTTTTACACAAACAAGAAGGTCTAAAGCAGGGACCCTAAAATACTGTCCTGTGAGGGTGAGATCTGGCAAAAGCCTCTCTCGTATCTCTCTCTCTCTTTTTTAAGTTTATTTATTTTTGAGAGAGAGAGAGAGAGGGAGAGAATGCACTGGGGAGGGACAGAGAGAGGGAGAGAGAAAAATCCCAAGCAGGCTCCACACTGTCAGCACAGCGCCTGACATGGGGCTCGATCTCACGAATTGTGAGCTCGTGACCTGAGCTGAAATCAAGCGTAGGACGCTTAACCGACTGAGGAGAGGAGCATCTCTTGCTATTTTTCAAAGGAGCCACCGGCCCTCAGTTCAACTCACATCCGTGCTCCGAGCTGCTCACACAGTAGGGCCACCAGCTCCCGCCTCAGCCTGGAGGAAGCTGTGCTCTTTTGAGCACGACCTGACCCCAGCCCAGAGCACAGAAGCGTTACGCTGTAAATACACGTCTTATATCAGCAGCTTTTCTGTTTTTCTTTTTTTTCTAAGTGCCAAGTACAATAGAAAACTCCCAGAGAATTAAGGTTTCCCATCATTGCCTTTTCCCAGACTTCCACAATTTCCTTCTGCAGTTTCAGGACTGGGTTTTAGAAAGTCGACACCACCCCACGGATTTCTACGAGTTTGGATCAAAGACGCGGCCGGGCCTACCTTTCACCTGCTTCACGCTCCTCAGCGCATACTTCAAGGTCGCCAGCGTGCTGGCTTTCCCTCTGGCCTTCTTGTCTCCAGGGAGGTGGACCCTCAGCTCCTTGAGGGTTTTTATCAGCTCCTTGTGCGTGTCTGCTTTGGCAGACTGCTCGCTGCTGTGGCATTAAAGAAAGCCATCACACAGGGGCGCCTGGGTGGCGCAGTCGGTTAAGCGTCCGACTTCAGCCAGGTCACGATCTCGCGGTCCCTGAGTTCGAGCCCCGCGTCGGGCTCTGGGCTGATGGCTCAGAGCCTGGAGCCTGTTTCCGATTCTGTGTCTCCCTCTCTCTCTGCCCCTCCCCCGTTCATGCTCTGTCTCTCTCTGTCCCAAAAATAAATAAACGTTGAAAAAAAAAAATTAAAAAAAAAAAAAGAAAGCCATCACACGTTGGCTTCCTGACTCCTCCTTCCTGTGCCTCTAGTCCCATTTCTGCACCAGGCCCCCAGGACACTTCGGTCTGCGTGGTTCTCTGTGGCGCACTGTGGGATGCATCGCAGTATCCCTGGCCTCAGCAGCAGACGCCAGAATCGCCTCGCCACTTGTGACAACCGGAGCTGTCTCCCGACCCTGCTAGACATCTCCTGCAGGGGGACGAGACGCCCCGGCTGGGGACCACTGCTCTGACCCAAGTGAGTGCGGCACGAGCCCCTTCACCTGGGCTTCCTTCCCCCGTGGCTAGAGCCGGGCTTTGCCCAGCATGGCCTGCTGGTCGACCCGCAGTCTGGCTGAGCAGGCTACCCCTCGGGAGCCCTGCCTGCCTGACCCGTGTCAGACAGAAAGGCATTGGGTGATGGACATTACAGAGCACAGCAAACTGGTTTCCTGGGGGGCAGGCATGTGAATGAGGAACACGAGAAGTCCTCAGAGAGGAAAGTTCTAAGAAGGACATCTAAACTTAAGGATACAGAGAGAGGAGGAAGCCAGAACAGGTGGGCACCTCCTGGTAAGAGCAGAAAGAAGGTTAGAAACCAGGTCTCTTTCTAGGGCGAGGTGGCCAGGTGCCCACACACCCGGGCTTAAGAGCCGGCGTCTGCTCCAGTGGTCATATGAAAATGTCTGTGGATACGAAGTTAAGGATGCCTGTGTCACAAACACCTAACGTGGGCGCGGAATGTTCCAGGGGGACGTAACCGCCAGTAGCAAGTCTCCATGTCTCTAAAGACCCGAAAGCAAGGGGGTTCTAACCGGCCTCACCTGCAGCCGCTTGTCGTCGTGCTGTGTTCAGACTTCGCCATCAGGAGGCCAAAGGCATCTGGACTGTAAGCACGAGCGAGAGGTAAGGCCAGACTCAGAGGGCTGCACGCTCCACCCACTTCTCCCCCCATCCTGCCAGAGACAACGATCCAGATCATACCAGAGCAAGGCAACTGAGGAAAAACACGAGGGAAAGGGAAAGCGGGAGCATAAAACCTTCAGATACCAGGAAAACTAAGTGTTCCGAGAAGGACTGAGGGAGCAAGTTCATTTTCTGGAGGCTGCCCAGCTGCTAGCGGGGCTCCCGAGTCCTCGGCCCCCAAGACCTCACCACTCTCGTTAGCGGTTGTCTACTGGCAACCAGATACTCGACACCAACAGCCGCATCGCTATAGTACATTTTAGTTATTCTGGGTTAATGAGATTTCTCTTTTTAATGTTGAAAAACCGGGCCATCGTGATTTAAAGATCACAAAAGCGATCCAACAGGATGAGATACAGAGAAAACCGACACCCAGCCCGGCCTCGGTGGGCCGAGGGTCCCACCTACCCCGGGGGGGCGACAGGCGGCCGGACCAGCGCCCCCAGCTCCTTGCTGCCCCGCGAGCCCCGCCCCGAGGGGCAGTTTTCGTTGGTTTCATTTCCGCTGGAGCCGCTGCTCATGTCGACGTCTTCCTGGAGGGGGGCTTCGTGGGGCCGGGGGGGCTCCACGGGCTCCTGGGCCGGGGGGCTGGGGGGGTATTCCGCGTATGTGTTCATGTTGGCTCCACAGTGAAGCTGGGAAAAGAGAGAAATGTCATCAGGCCTCGAAGAGCTCAGTCACCGCAGCCGCCGCGTGGGGCGCCTCACTGGGATCTGTCTCCACGGTCCGCTAAGTAAGCCGGGCGCGGTCAGAGTCAACCGTGGGCAATCTTTGTTCTTGTTCGCTGAGCTCCTACCTGCCCTGAATTAGGAAGCGGATGAATCGCGTGGCTGCAGCGACGGCCTGGTCAGCAGGCGACAAGAGCATCAATGACCGCCGCCCGGCACGTGGGGAGCTTTGGCAAAAACACGGATTCCCACCGGATGGCTGGTGGGGCCTAGGAACCTGCATTTTACAAGTCTCCCCAGGTGACGTTGGGAGAGCAGGAGGGCTCAGAAGTCTTTGCATCACAAGCTGCAGGAGACCCCGAGCCCAGGCTGTGGGCGGGGGAGACCCTCCGGGAGAGAGAAGGCCGTGGGGCAGGCGCTGCCCTGTGAGGAGGGCAGAGTGGGCGGGAGCCCGGACAGCGGCACAGGGGTGAGTGCACGCGGGATGTGGAGGGAGAGGGACCGGCGTGAGGCCACTGAAGGATTCGAGGTAGCAGACGTAGCAAACGAGTGAACTCTGTTGCGTTCGGACAGGTCCTCACCACCGTACTATGCGGAAACTTTGGCGCATTAGGGGCGGGAAGGTGGAGGGGGCTGAAGTTAGAGCCAGGCCAGCCCTAAGGTTTCTGCAACAGTCCTGGAACACAACCATGAGAATGAGCTGACGGTGAGTATGCAAGGGGGGAGGGGCCTGACCGGAAGCCTAGGGATGGGCAGAGAGGTGTCCCTGGGAAAGGACGACCCAGGATGGTGTCTCCCTCAGGGTCTCTCGGGAAAGAAAAGCTAGGCAGGTGGGGGAGGGGCGGCTGCTATTCCACCCCGCCCCCCCACCCGACCCCAGCCCCGGCCGGAGGGGCAGGAGGAAGGAGGGGTATGAAACCAAAGAACCGAGACGACCTGCAATTTGGGGGAACAGAGCTGGGGGCACAGACCCCTGGCTCCTCTCTCCTCCTGCCCTCAGCGGTCAGAGAGCCAGAAAGCGAGGGGACCCTGCTGGCACAGGCCTGGAAGGCCAGCCCTTGGGCACTGAGCGGGGAGGGAAGATCCAGAGGGCCCAGCCGAAGTGCCCTGACTGAGCGGAGTCCCTGGGGACAGAATGGGTCCCCACGGCTTCCGTGTGCTCAGAGAAACAGAGCAGACACCCGGTTGATGGCAGAGGCTATGGACACAGTGTTTCACGTAACCCTCGTGATCACTCATCATCGGATACCACATAGGAAACCATTCCTGGTATCAGTCTACGGATGAGAAAACAGGCCAGTGACCCACTCAAGGCCACGCATGGCAGGTGACAGGGCTGGATCCTGTGTCCACCTGCTCCTGAAGACGGGCACCCACGGGGAATCCAACCACATTACTCTCCGGAAAACAGCAGGTGTGATTAGACCTCGTCTTGCGCATGAACCGACAGATGGGCAAAAGCCAACGTGTGGCTTCTAAAAAGATGTGCAACAAAGACCAGATGAACAGAAGCCACATGGCGTGGGGGAGACCAGCAGAGTTAGGACGGCACCTCCTCCGTATCATAAATAAAAATCGAGAAACGGTGGGTTCAAGGAAACAAGTAGTGAGGGATGAGCCGAAGCCACAGAATGAGAAGAAAATGCCACCTTAGAACAGAACACCAGAGAGACGGAGTCCAGAGTCCCTAACGGACAAGATGGCCTCAGCGATGGGGAGGTGAGCGCGAGGAACTTTGAAAAGCGACAAGAGAAAGGGCGATGCTATCGGAGCCTCGCGTTTTCACCTGTGGTAGTATCTCTTCCTGAAAGAGACACCGCACCTTAAAACAGAGGTTAAAACGAAAGATACACCCCGAGAAAGCCAACCTGGGTGAAGACGGATTCCCACCTGCTGGTTGAAGGACTCCCTGAAGACCAGGCAAAGTTAGAGACGGGTCGGAGCCGGCGATGTCCCGATGACAAACGATGTTTCCGGGGTGGGGGGGGGGGGGGGAGAAAAATCTACCCGCATCCAAACAGGAGAAACAAGTAGATTACCTACAAAGGATGGAAAGTCATATGAGTCTTGGGTGGAAGACACAGTCCGCATGCAGCTCAGAGAGGAGGCGGCTGTGGTCAAAGGGAGGAGATCTCCGCCCAGCATACCTGCTCATTATGGCCTCGGCAGCAGGCCAGCGGGGTCCTGGATTAGAGAACCCACAACACCCGAGCAAAGTCAGGAACAAAACAACAAGTCTACCACTCAGCCTTTGTGTTGCCGATTCGCTTGTTTGTTTTTAACATTTCAGGCAAGTTCTGGCTGATCCGGTGACAGAATGAAAGGTGTTAACTTTGGGAGAGAGAGAGACCAGAGACTAAGAACAGGTATTCCCACCAAGAGAAACACCAAAGATCTAGAAAGCTGGAGAGATGCTCGACCTCAGTGGTCACGAGGAAAAGGCAAAGGATGAGGTTACCAGAAATTAATGGGACTGACAACATCCAGTGTCCACAAGGCGGAGGACTTCTGTGCATTGTGGTCACTAACTCAGTCTTTCTGGAGGGGACTCTGGGCATGTTCAGCAACGTTTATAATCTGCACCCCTTCCCACTGCTAGGAGCCCCTCCGCTCCATGGGAGGGTCTACACACCTGCACAAAGACCCATGAGTGTGGTGTTTGGAGAGGCACAAACCACCAAAGGTCATCTCGGGCACCTGGTCCACCATGAGCACCCCGGCCAGTGCCAGCCTCGACTTCAATCTGAGCGTGTGCCTCACCTGTCCACACAGTAGTGAGTGACCTCCCTGCTCCCCCGGCTCAGAGCACAGCCTCGGTCTGCATGACGGCCCACAGTTTTGCAACGCCTCCCTGGCTGCCTCCTCAGCCCTGACACTGAGCTCCGACCTCAGGACCCTTGCACGTGCTGCTCCCTGGTGCCCGCAGGCTCCATCCTGCAGACAGCCTGTCCACCCTGCACAAACAGCACTGACTTCCCCACCTGTTCCACATCCCCGGCCTGGCTTCCTCTCCTCCATGGTGCTGACGCTGCCTGCTGCCAGACTCCCCCTGCCCTCCGCCCTGGTGTGCTGCGGCTTTGAGTCGTTCCCTGCTGTCACCCCAGGGCCCTGCACAAATTACTAAAGGCATGAGGCCTGGGACAGCTGTGCTAGGGGATACTGTGCACCTCCTGAAAAGAGGAAGGCAAGACCCACTGATGTAGGGAGATTCTAAGACACAAAGGAACACCTCACAGGACAAGAAATAACAACAAAGCGACGGACGGCACTCAGGCGGGGCTGGGCGCTGCCTTCCGTTGATTCACGCGCTCCTACGGCACGTGGCGCTTCGGGCTGGAGTAGGTCAGGGATGGGGACAGGTGTCTTTCCCGTCCCCGTGGAGCTTCCGTTCCAACGGGGAGAAGATCATCAGCAAGGGAACGGCATAGGTAGTGGACGAACTGCTAAGTGCTGCAGAGAAGCGGCAGAGCAGGAGACTACGGGCTGCTGTGTGGGAGAGGCCGGGCGGGCCGCCGGGCAGGGCTTGTGCGTCAGCAGTCAGCAACGTCTGACCTTGTCCTTGAGCCCCGCCACCCCGGGTGGTGCCGATTCACGGCCCCTCGACCTCACTCTCCCTCAGGCCTGTGGCCGCTGCTCCTCCCCAGCTGCCGCCAGAGGGCCTGGTGGACCAAACGGGCCTGAGGGACGTGAACTCTGGCCACGGAGGATGGGGGAGAGGACCGGTGAGCAGGGAAGCACCCCTGCACCCCTCCCTTGGACGGAGTTCCAAGCTTTCCTTTCTTCTCCTTCTCCTCCTTTTTTTGGATGGCCTTTGTGACAAGGCCCTAGTGGGCTGAGAGACGAGCTGGGCATCTGTGACGCAGGGCGTCGTCTCGGAGGGGCACCGTCTCAGCGGGATGTGCTCTCAGCGGGGCCTCATCTGAGCCTTCTCTGCTTCCCTTTCCCCTCACTCTTGCTGCCCTGGGACTGCACCTCCCAGTGACATGCTACCATTGGGTCTCCGCCTGGACTCTGCTTGTAAGAGTGAAGAGAGTGAGAGAGTGGGCCAGGAAGGTGCTGGAGGGAGAATATTCCAGGTCGGGGAGTAAGTGCAAAGGTCCTGAGGCAGGGGCACGTGAGGAAGATGGACCAGTCTGGAGCAGAGCAGGCGAGGCGGAGGGCAGGAGGGCGATACAAGGTCAGAGCTGGATCACAGGGCGCCTCGCTGGGGCCCAGACAGGGCTCTGGCTTTATCCGAGTAAGATGGGAAACGGAGTTCTGTGTGACAAGATCTGCCTTACGCTCTGACAGGGCAACGGGTAAAGGCAAGGTGGCAGCAAGGAGACCTTTAAGGGGCCTTGCTACCACCGTTCAGTAGACGTGCCAAGGGGCTGCCCGGGGCGCTGAGGCCACTCTCCCCCCGCTGCCCTCCTCCTGCCCCAGCACTCTGGATGTCACCCAGCTCATCCCACGGCCCTCCCCAGACGAGCGGCCCGTCCTCCCTGCTGAGTGAGGCTCAAGGCTGAGGGGTCAAGTGAGCCGCCACGGCACGGGCTCTGGTGGGTTCCACCTCTTCCTGCCTGTGGTGTGAGCTCGGGCCGGTTCCTGAGCCTGCCGTGCCTCGTCTCCTCACCCCCGACGGGGGTGACAGCGGCACCCGCCTCTCGTTGGTTAAGTGACCCAGCCTGTGCCAGCTGACCGAACGCGGTCGTGTCCAACAAAGGCTAGCTTTCATCAGGACCACCAATCGCTACAGGCAAACAGATGGGGCGACAAAATAATGTGTTTCTTTAAAGGAGATTCTTCACTGCCACCAGAGCTGTCCCTGGCTCGTACTTCAAGGACAAGGAGCTTAGCCGGCCACCCCCCACCCCTGGACGGAGGCATCGCACACTCTGCTGGTGTCTCAGCTCCCCGCCTCGCGGCCCTGCCGGCCCCGGGAGCCTGCCTGGCCTGGCGGAGTAGGATTCACCGGGCAGGGGCCACAAGATCAGCTGAGCTGGAGGGTAGATCTTCGCTGAGAGGGTCTGACGAGGGGGCAGAAATGTGCAGGAACACACCATCCCAACCACCCGAAACTTCATCATTCCGGAAGATGCGTCACTCGGCACCAAGGGCTCTGACGGTCCGACCTCATTTTGCCAACTTGGCAAAACCAACATGCTCATCGGGGCGGACTTTGCCTCCTGCCTTCCACAAATGTTCCCGGAGCACCTGGGGAGCCCCGGGCACACCTGTTTCCACCCCCGGGGACAGGTGCTCAGAGCTCGGGGCGCCAGGGGCCCCAGAAAGGCAAAGACACCCAGGCCAAAAAGGGGACTGCTGGGGAAGCTGGGGTGCTCCTGTCCCTAGAGGCCCCCTTGCTGCCCCCTTCGCAGACATCCATCCCCTGGCTCTGCCCCTGAGAATGGGCAGACCCAAGGGAAGGACCCTGGTCACGTGACCACACTTGACTAGCGAGGGTTGTCTTGACTGGACAGGGGAACATTTAGAAAGCACAGTCCACAGTGAGATCACAGTCTGGACGGGCCTCACAATACCACAGGGTGGGGTGGGGGGGCAGGAGGGGGGTGGGGCGTGGAAGGAGAGGGGCCGGGAGCCAGCCCGTCCGAGCCGGCTGATGAGTTCATGAGGGTTCATTACACCATCCTATTTTACAGGCATTCAGAGTTTCCATGATAAATAGCAAAAAAAAAAAAAAAAAAAAAAAAAAAAAAACCCCCGGGAACGAATGCACAGCCTGGTCCTCGGTCTACCCACCACGGCTAGTGGCAGGCCTCGGGGACGGTGGCGGCTTCTCAAGACTCAGTACCCTTGACCAATGACATCTCTTGGTGGAAATCAGAAGTCAGCGAATATGTGGTTCCATCGCTTCAGGTGCTCGCGTTTTTTGAAACAGACGTTTAAGATACATCCAGAAAAGTCCTAAATTGTAAGGTTTTGATGTACGTCCACGAACTGAGTTCACCCGCATACCTCGCGCCCAGCTCTGGAGGTGGAACACTGCCAGCCCCCCCAGAAGGCCCCTGGGCTCCCCCTCCCACCCCCCCCCCCCCCACCATCACCCACCCCCAGGGTCATCGCCAGCCCAACTTCTCCCGGCCGGGTTACTTCTGCCGCTTTTCACACTTTATACGACGGGGATCTCACACTCTGGACTCTGTCTGAAAGCCTGCGGTATTTTACAACCCTGAATATTATAACACGTTTGCTACTTCCTGATAGGAGCCGATTCCCCTAGGGCCAGCCTGCCGTAATCCAGAGAAAATGTTTGTCCTGCTAGATAAACACCCGCGCTCTCCATGGCGACGGCCGGGTGACTGGGGAAAACGCCGACCAAATATGGCAGGAAGAAGGCAGGAGAGAGGCGCCTCTTGGCCTCACCGAGACTCCTTTTGATTCTCTCTCGGCTCTGCCTTCCAAAGCCTCAAACGTGGATAGGCGTGAGACTTAAAACCGAGAATGCGGCAACTTCAGCTTCCTGGCTCCAGCGTGCAGGGAGGGGGCTACCCTGGGTGTCTGTGACCCTGCGGGAGCACCCGGAGCCCGCAGGGCCTCCCGCCACCTGCTTGGGATTTGCCCTAGACGAGCAAAGACAGTAACACGCCTGTTGCAGACCTGCACACCGCGGGCTTACAGAGCTGAAGCCAGGCCTAACGACAGCTCAGGGGCAGGGCCCATCCGAGGCCGGTCAAGCCCCTCGGCTCTCTGCTGGGTCAGCAGGTGGGCCAGCTTCCCATGGGGGCCGGCGCCCAGAGCGGATGCGCAGCGGAGGGGTTGTGTGTTTCTCCTGAGCTTTGCCCAATAAGGTCGTTTTGAGGGTCACTTGCTCTTTGGACTAAATGCCGAGAGGTCCTGCCAGCCACTCGGTGACCTGACGGAGCCTGTGGTTTGCTGAGGCCCCGTGAAGTTACATCACCGTCTAAAAACAGAGGCGTGTCCACCGGGATTTCTCTGAAAGTCCAGCGTGTGCGTGAGAAACACAAAAGAGGGAACCTTTCCTACTTTCTTCGAAGCATGGCGCACATACCTCACCGGGGAACGTTATGTGACCGGAAGGAAGGAGAGAGCGCATCAGACACCTGTCTCCTGCCCAAGCGCCTGGAGAAATCAGCCGTAGAGGAACCAGAATCCAAAAGCCTAGGAGTGGAGACAGACCTGGCAGGCTGGCTCATCTGAGCCCCTCCGTGCAGACGAGGACACTGAGGCCCAGAGGGGTGGCTGAGTCACCCCCTCTCTGCCCAGCACCTCAGCCCCCACAGAAAGCTGGGCTGCATTAGTTCTGTCCTAGTGAGTCACACCAAGATGACAGTGACAGATAACTGTGAACACCCACAGCGCCAGCCCTGCATTGGCACATCACGTAGCTCCCACGGAGAAAAAGAGGAGTCCCTTTTCTCTCTTTACTCATACACCTTATATGGGGCGCCTGGGTGGCGCAGTCGGTCGAGCGTCCGACTTCAGCCAGGTCACGATCTCGCGGCCCGGGAGTTCGAGCCCCGCGTCGGGCTCTGGGCTGATGGCTCAGAGCCTGGAGCCTGTGTCCGATTCTGTGTCTCCCTCTCTCTCTGCCCCTCCCCCGTTCATGCTCTGTTTCTCTCTGTCCCAAAAATAAATAAACGTTGAAAAAAAAAAAAGTGATGAACTTTGTATGTAAAAACTCAATTTCCAGCTAGAGCCTTCAGACAGAGCCCAGTTTCTTCTCCGCCAAACCCAGCCTGGGACAAGAAACCCCCAGTGGGGCTGGGGGCAGGGCATCGCCCCTCTGCAGCCAGGGAGAAGACAGTTGCCCCCCCCCCCCCGGCATCAGACAGGGGAGGTAAGAAGTATTCATGGAGGAATTTCTGCCATGGTTCTGCGCTTAACATTTGGGGGACCCGGGACTCCTCTCCCCAGATTCTGGCCCACTCAGCATTCAGTACCCAATTTCAGGCCTTTGTAGAATGTGTGAAGCTCATCCCGCCCCAGATCAAGACCCTCGGGATGACGGGAAGACCTTGGAGATCTTCCTTGGTGTGTGCCCAGCAGGGATGAGGGCCTCAGTTTCCTGATCTGTGAAGCCAAGGTGTTACCCTGGATGATTTCCAGGGTACCTTCTGTCTCTGTTGTATGAATCAGCTTTCCAAACTGCTCTCTTCTGTGTACATTACAGAAACCCTGGCAACCCAATTCTCATCCCTTACCTGGCCCTTCTGGAGCGCTTAAGCAGGCCAGTACCTGCCCCCGGTCCATGTCCGGGCCTTGGCAGCCAAGGTACACCCCAAAAAGATGGTGTGAGTGCGGCATCACAAAGTGGGACCCCCTTCTACTCAATCTGGGGAGAGGGAGTAAATACAAGGAGGTCCAGGGGAGGCAAAGGGGTGGGGCCGCCTCCCTGCCCACAGGGCTCTAGGTCTGGCCTGGCACAGGAGCTCTCTTCTCTTTCTGCTTAACCAGCCCAGGGGACCCGTGGGCTGTCCAGGTAAAGCTCCTAGACCAGCGTCCATCAGTGGCCCTTCCCCAGCCCGAGACTTGGCTCTTTGGCCTCAGAGCAGGAAATTAGCCCCCTAAGGGGCTCTGCACGTTCCCGGAACCGTGGCACTGAACCTGTGGCCTTAGCCTTCCCAGGATCCTCTCCCCATGGGGCACAGGGAGGCAAGGCAGGGCTCATTAAAGAAGATCATCTAGAGAAGAGCAGTCCCGTGTGGTAGTCACTCGGTAGCTCCAGGACCTTGGACAAGTTGCCTAAGCTCTCTGGACCTCAGTCTCTCCATCTGCAAAATGGGGTAACAGTACTCACCCCAACCCACCCCTTTGAGACGAGAAGGGGTCAAATGGACCGGAAAACTCTCGGATCACGCCTCCGTGGGCTGCAGGAGCCGCCGCCGCCCGCCCGGAGCTCGTCCACCAGACCCCAGACCGCTTGCCCGAGGCCCAGCCCGGCGGTTACGTAACCAGCCAGCCGGGCTGCCGGACCGCGGTCGGCGCCCCAGCCTGGCACCCACCGGCCTATCCGCTCGCCCCGCCCGCCGTGTCACGCCGCGCCCTCACCGAGCCGCGTCCCCGCTGGTCCGCGCGTCCGTCCGCGCGTCGGTCCGGTCCGCCGACCCGGCTCCCGCCGCCGCCGCCTAGAGCAGCGCGTAGCCCGCAGCTCCGCCGCCGCTGTCACATAGTGGAAAACGTGACTGCGCGCGCCGCGCCCGCCCCCGCCTCCCGCTATTGGCCGAAGCTCAGCCTCATCTGCATACCGAAGGGGCCGGGCCTGCGAGCGCCGCGTGTCCATTGGCTACAGCGCCCGTCGCTCTCTTTACATAAGACGCACATGGAACTCCATGTTCACCGCGTCGGTTCCTCAATGAAGACGCGGCGCGCTCGTCTCCCCCTCCTCGTCCTCCCGAGTGATCCCTCCCACTTCCGGCCTCGGAGTCTTCCATTCAAGACAGCTGGCGTCGTCTGGCTAGGGGAGCCCGGAGTGGCGCGTACCACCGCGGGCCGGGGGGAGCTGGGTACCGGACGGGACCTGGCCCAGTGCACCTGGGACCGGCCGGCGGGGCGGCCGAATTGCCGCTGAAGCCCGGGCCCTGGAAGGCTGCCACCTGCGGCTACG
Organism: Prionailurus viverrinus; assembly: GCF_022837055.1. Taxonomy (NCBI): domain Eukaryota; kingdom Metazoa; phylum Chordata; class Mammalia; order Carnivora; family Felidae; genus Prionailurus; species Prionailurus viverrinus. Next base: position 2,388,846 of record NW_025927607.1, read on the forward strand.
GGCCAGAGGCGCGCCCCCGCGAGAAACTCCCTGCGGACATCTTTCATTCCCATTCATTCATTTACTCACTCCCATTCATCCTTCCCTAGGCGCTGAAACTGCGTGGGGGACCGAGCCAGGGCTGCCCAGCAGGAGCGCCGGGTGCACGCCCACCCCGGCAGCCGAGGTCCACACCTGCCAGGACGGTCAGCTTCTTATTTTTGAGATCATGTGTTGCAAATTTTGGTTCAGCAAATAGGGACATTGTTACTAGGAGGGGGTACCAAATAAATGATGTCCCTGCTCCCAACCACGTCATTAGGGGAAAAAGACCATCTCATTCATAAAAAGGGAACTTAAATACTAAACGGGGCGGTGTGGGTGATAAATTCACCAAGGCCAGAGTTATCCGCAGAGGGTCCGTGGAGGAAGCAGCACTTGAAGAGGGGAAAGGAAAAGCATGGAAAAGGGAGGTTTTCAGAAGGCGCAAGCCACAGAGACACGTGGGCCAGAGGTACAGGGTTCTGGGAGCGAGTAGGTCTGGAGCATCCTGGCTGCCACTTTTTCTTTCAGTAAGCGTTTTCTGGGGGCACGTTAAGCCGGAGTTTCTGTTTAAAGTGCCAGGAGAGAGTGGAGCTTACTCTCAGACCAGCTGGAGGGCTGAGGCTTGCTTGAAGGACATGGAAGCGCATGCAGGCTCCCAGGCAGTTCAGCTGCAGCAGGCTCTGTAACTACAGGGTCTCAGCAGGCAGGGGAGGCTGGCTGGGCTCTGAAGGGCTGAGGGGGCCCTAGCATCTCCCTCCACTGGTCCCGTTCTTCCTGCTCAATAGCCTGCAGGCAAACTGAGCTGCTAGTTCCCAAAGCCGAACCCGCATCCAGGAATTCCTGTGTTGGAGCCACTTCTTCCCCTCCCCTTGACAAGGTGTGTATACAACTTTGTGAGACACAGATGTAAACTGGGCAATCACCAAGTTCATCAGCACAGCTCTTCCCACATCAGCCCTGGGATGCCTGCTCTGTGGCTCACACTCCAAGGTGAGAGCGGCCCCTCCTCCTGTTTCTCTAACACTGACACCTAGAAACCCTCCGTGCCTCCCTGCCTAACACACACACACACACACACACACACACACACACACCCCAAGTAAATCCAGGCCCAGCTGCACCCTGCACACACCCAAAGGCCTTTTGTTTCTTCATGTACATTGACGTCAACGGAGAGCTCCATTGTTCTGGAAACAAGAATAAACAGCTCATCCACATCACAGAGCTCCTTCTGCTCAGCTTCTCCTTGGTCTCGCTCCATATTCAGCCTGTAGCCTAATGTCACATTTCCTCCCTAAATTTAGCTCTTTCTATTTCTACTGTCAATCTGGTAGAAGGATGTTGGAGTCCATTATTTAAAAAATTATCAAACATCGCGGACCCTTAGAACCCTTCAGAACCTAATCTATTTTCAGTGTCTTCCTGCAAGGTTGTTTTTTTCTTGTTGGAAACTTCCATTCGCTCCACAAATACTGTTGAGACCTAGGTGTTGGGGGTTATGCAAAAATGTATCTCACTGGATCTTTTGTTTGCAACATAGAAGAGGTGACGCCCCCAGGACCTGGCTTAGTCCGTGGATGCCATTCTCACTGGACCAAGAATCATGAGTGAGTGTGTGTGTGTGTGTGTGTGTGTGTGTGTGTGTGTGTGTTGCGGCATTAGGTGGGAGGGTGGAAAGAATCCTTTCTTGACCTAGAAACGTGTTGGGGTTGCTGTCACCTCTAGCACAGAACTCTTGGCCAAGCATATTGCTGTTAGCACTAGGGGAAGCAGGCTGGCAAGAAGGAAGTCGGGGGAAGGGGATGGTGAGACCTGGGGAATGCTGTCGGTGGAAGGAGCTGGCCTCTGGTGTCAGCCTTCACTCTGCCTCCCAGCCAAAGGCGGCTCTGCTCCAGCCCCCAGTCCATTTCTACCAACGGTTCCTCCGGTGGGCGTGGCTCAAGTCAGCCCCGCCCACCCATGCCCGCGCCCTGTCTGGAGGTCTGCACCTGGCCTTCCTGGCCCTTGCAGAGTCTCGTTCACGTTCATTGGGGTGCTCAGTTAGCCAGCGTTTCCTGGGCAACTACTCTGTGACACGCACCGTGTTGGCCAGACTTACCTGCCTTGGTTAGAGTGGACATTCCCACCCCGTTCCCCGTCTGAGGGAGAAAATGCTCAATGTTTCACCCTGAAGCGTGATGTTAGCCCCAGGTGTTTAGTTTTTTGTAGATGTTCCTTATCAGGTTGAGAAGTTCCCTTCTCTTACAGTTTGCTGAGAGGTTGGTTGTTTTTTAAAATCGTACCTAGGTGTAGGGGGCCTTTCATCCATGGCAGTATTGTTATTTTCCAATACCCCCTCCCAATCAGTCTATTTTTGCAGATCTGCAGATAATTTAAATCACCACAGCTTTGTCTCCACTCTACAACAATCTGTATACACTTGCTTTCTTCCTTATTGTAATTTACAACCAAAAATGTAAGTGAATGAAAATGTTCGTGCCCAAGATTCTGCTTTCCTTATGTTATTATTATCTGCTTTCTAAATAAAAGACGTGGTTTTAACGGAAGCCCAAAACCTGTTTGCTAGCATGTCACTTGAGAAAGGACTAAAACTTCGAATGTCCTGGCCATGAGGGCGTTAAAGCCCAAGGACAAAGTGAGGAGAAAACTGTCCCCTCTGGTGAGGAGGGTTGGGGAGGAAGGGGGCAGGTGGAGTTGCTGGCCAGACCTTTGCCTAGACCTTGAGGGCTGACTTCTGGGCCAGTTGGTCTCTGGCAGCTCAACTCCCTGCCTCCTACCCCCCAAGGTCCTGGGCCACCAGTATCCCTCGGTCTCCTGGAAAGACAGCAGGCCAACAAGCTGATCTGTGTACAAGGTGATGCCCGATGTCTGAGGCGACCCCCACGTCCGAGGTGCCTCTTTCTTCAGAGGGCGGAAGTCTCTCATCGGCTGGCATGCCACTCGGCTGGACAGTGCAGCTCCCTGCAACGACGTCCCTTGTCCAGTCGCACTCTGCCCGTCGTGTGTCCTCAGCTTGGCTGTTTGTAGTGCTGGGGTGGGCCCAGCAGGCACCCCCCAACCACGACGTCCTGGGGCGGTGTCGGGAACTGGGGCTCTGCGTGTCCTGGGGGACAAATGAGGCCCCTCCCCATCAGGACGTCCGGTCCTTCAGGAGGCTGGGGTCTGGGCTGCACATTCTTGGGTGGGCACGGACCCCAAGGTGCCCCTTGCCCTTGATGAGCTATGATTCATCACGTGCTTACTGTGTCAGGCACAAGCTCGGTGTTCCACACGCGGGCTCTTCCTCAACCCTCACACCTCTGTAGGGCACGTGTCCAGATCCCCACTGTCCCTTTGCAAAAGCACCCTTGATGTCATGATGCACCAAGGAATCGTGTGGGGCTAGGTCTTACGTCACCAAATGGGACAACCTTTGCCTACATAGAATGATCTCGCGGCCACCCTCGCCACCCTGTGCCTGTGGAGTCTGGGAACCAGGTGATGACAGAGTCCAAGCTCCGGTGTCCCTCTCGTCCCCTAAACATCCTCCCCACCCTAAATCTCCCTCTATGACGTGGCTGGCAGGTGCCCCCTGAATCCTCGTGACTCCTTTTCGGATCCATAGAGGCTCAGGGGTGTAGACAGCAGGAACACAGGTCCTCCACATGTCCCAACACATACTGTGTGTCTGTCCATGCAGCCATGCGGGCCCACAGTGCCTGTCCCGGCATGAAAGGGCCCTCTGAATTCTGCCTCGGTCTCTGCCTCCGGTTTTCCTCCGGTGAATTCTGCCCTGGGCCTCACAGCGCATCAGTCTCAGTGTTTGCCCTCCTTCACCGGCTTCTCCTTGCTGCCCAACATGGAAAAAATACACTTGTCCCCAGACCAGAGCTTCTTGGACCACTCTCAGAGTGGGAGCCACCCCCTCTAGGGGCGGTGGTGGGTCACCTGACTGAGCGCAGGTGACTGTGGACTGCAGTAGCCTTGGGGCACACAGCGGTCCCACGTGGAAGGGAGCTGGAGGAGAAAGGCTGCCGTGTGCCCATCTCCCGGCTCCTCCTCAACAGGTCGGGTCCCACGAGGGAGGAGGAGGGAAACAGGACACGCCCACCCCCTGGCACCATGGAAGCTGCTGGGCCCCAGGCTGCAGTAGGGAGACCTTACGGGTGGGAGTACACAGGTGCTCAGAGGAGAGCCGGGAGCTCCCAGAAAGCCCGCGGGGTCTGTCTGCACAATGAGAGGCGACATCAGTGCTGCTGAGCAAAGCAGATGGCAGGCGGTGGGGACCAGCCCAGGGCCCTGCTGCAGAGCCAGCAGTCCGGTCCACGGGGCATCCCTGCCTGAGTCTTGGAATGCGAGCTCGAGGGAATTTGGCAGACCTGTCGTGGGGGGGGGGGGGGAAGCTCCCTCAGACCCAGGGCGTAAACTAGGACACCCCACGGAGGCCAGAAGCCCCTGAGAGAACTGGTGGGAATCCAGAGAGCCCCCCTGACAACACTCTTTGGACTCAGAAGGCAGTGGGCAGTTTCATGTGGGCGGGCCCTCCAGAGAGGGGAGGTGGGGGCTTTGCCCCTTGGGAGGCAGGCTTAGGGATGGGACAGTGCTCCCAGATCCCTGTCTGGGGCAGGGAGGACCTGCCCTTCTCCCAAGCTGTGTAGCTATGGCTTGGGAACAAAGGAAACCCAGAGGGAGAAGGATGGCCTGCCAAGCCCTGGACCACAGAGGGCTGGCTGACCGAGGGGGACGAAAGGGGGCCTGTGGCAACAGTAGGTAAGGGGCTGTGGGGCGGTGGTGAAGGAAGACAAAAGTGGAAGGCCGGGGCCCCTAGGAGATCAGAGCCTGTCATTCTCACCTGGCAGGGCCACCTTGCAGAGCTTCTAGCCCCCCTGAAGGAAGACTCAGCGGGTGAAACAGAAGAACGAACACACCACAGTCTGACAGTCTCAGCCCGGGATTCCTGTGGGCAGAGCACGTGTGGCTCTAGGGCCCCCCGTGAGGCCATTCCTGGTCCGGCCTCCCTGCACCCTGTGTGAGTCCCTCAAAGCGAAAGAGAATGAGGGATGAGGCCAGGTCCTCTGTGCTCCCTTCTGGGAGATCGCGGACCGTGTGCTCCAGTCTGTACGTGCCAGAGATGGGCGGGGTCCCACATAATCTGGGGCTGGCTAGACCTCAGAGCCCAGGTAGCTGTCTCCGTCACCCAGAAAAGTCACCGTCATACATGCTATTGGGTTCTTCCCGTATATCCTCCATGGGCACCGCAGGGCAGGCCTTACACTTAACTAGTGAGAGGCAGGAAGGCATCAGCCCACCTGTTCCTCACCCGTTGCCCTCACGGGGGCAGAGACCCCAGGCGTGGCTTTTTGCTCAGCCAGTCCAGAGAAGCCCGTAGGCTGAGCACGGGCACCTGCTGAATGTCTGGTTTGTCCTGTGTGGCCATCAGCAAGCAGTGGCCGCGTGACAATGCCTCCTCTTGCCTCTCCCCTGTCCTTCACTCTTGCTTCCCTGGAATTGTACTTCCAGATTAAAGCATTCGTTCTTTCTTTTTAAAATTTTTTTTATTTAATTATTTTGAGAGAGAGAGAGAGAGAGAGAGAGAGAGAGAGCGCACACGCATGAATGAGCAGGGGAGGGGCAGAGAAAGGGAGAAAGAGAATCCCAAGCAGGGATTCTCCCGATGCAGGGGTCGAACTCACAAACTTTGAGCCGTAAACCAGGAGTTGGATGTGTAACCGACTGAGCCACCCAGGCACCCCTAAAGCGTTGGTTCTTATGCCTATCCCGAGGCTCTGTTTTCTAGGGAATCTACACTAAGACATTGGATACTGCAAAAGGTTCTAGAAAGCACACTCTTGGGGGTTCATTTTGGGATTGAACTGCCTACCTGTCTCAAAGCCATAGGGACCCCATTCCTAGTGGTGAGTGGGACAGTGGCCCTTGAGCTAAGAATGGCTTTTACATTATTTAAAGGAAAAGGGGAGAAAAGAAAGCCAAAGAATATGCTGCAGAGATCGGACAAGACCCACAAAACGGACATTATTTACTCTCTAGCCCTTTACAGAAAAAAATTTGCTGACCTGGGTAATAACCCATCATGCAGTGGCATTGCATTTCTGGAAGTTTCCACCAGCGATCCATTACAAAGGGGGACCACAGAGACCAAGGCCCTGAGGGAGCGAGCAGATGCGGGCCTTCATCAGCGATTCCCACCATGGGAATGATGCTGATGATGGAGAAGGGTGGTTCCCTATGTTGGTGTGGGAGACCTTGGCAAGCAAATGATAGGCTTAGGATAGTTCACGGCCAACCTCAGACCAAGCGTGCAAGCCCAAAGGCCTTCATGGCAGCCCGGCAGATCCCCATCTTCCGCAGTCGCTGGGTAGACTGTCAGAACTCAGCCCTGGACTCTGATTATAAGGTTCACAGAGCTACGGAAGAGACCAAAGCCACAGCCTTGACGGTCCCCTGTACAAGGTCAGGAGTCAGACAGGGAATGATCTTGGGCCATGGATGTGGGCCGCCGGATAGATGAGCTGAGAATTTCAGAGCCCCAGGTTCCCAGGAGCCTCCCCATTGGCAGAGGTAGCGCCTCTGACCTTGCCAGAGAACAGACTGTCCTTGCTAGCTTCTCACCTGGAGCAGGTGCCTTGCATAATGATGCTTGTTCTCAAGGCCTGCCCTCAGCACCCTGCCCCCCTTTGATTCCAGGCCTGGAACGAAGGTCCCGTGTCAGCTGAACTGGAGGAGAAATCACTGACCCAGGGGCACTCATCTGTGATTTAGAACACAGCGTTTTGGCAAGTACCCCAGAACTCATTCTAATCTTTTCCCGGGATGACTCCGGCAGCCTGCTAGTAAACGTTTAACAGCTGGCTCTCTGAAGGGGAAATTTTTGTAGCGTTTGCCAGTTTTTCTGGTGTAAATAACCACACTGTGGCCAATTTCAAGTGACCAGCGTGAGTCGGTTATGAAAGAGGCAATGCCTCCCAAGGCCAAATGCGGGAAGAGAAGGGGCCCACCTCTCCCCACCTAGGGCTGTCACCACGGCCCACCCAGCATTGCCTTAGAAATAGCCTGGGTTTGGGGTGCCCGGGTGGCTCAGTCAGTTGAGCATCCGACGTCGACTCAGGTCATGATCTCGCAGTCCGTGAGTTCGAGCCACGCGTCGGGCTCTGTGCTGACAGCTCGGAGCCTGGAGCCTGCTTTGGATTGTGTGTCTGCCTTTTGCTCTCTGCCCCTCCCCTGCTCATGCTCTGTCTCTCTCTCAAAGATAAATAAAGATTTAAAAAAATTTTTTTTGTGGAAATAGTCTGGGTTTGCTCAGTTACAAGGAGAAGCGGGTCTCCCAAAGTTCAGCACCCACAAGGCTATTTTTCCAAACGATTTAGGTGATTTTAAAAGGGGCTGTTGTCACAAAAGAATCTCATTCAGGTTTCCGTTGTAAAAACAGCTCTCAAAGTCGGTGAGACCCTTGGTTTCTGGCATGAGGAGTCTGCTGTGAGCCAGTTCGTGCTGGATTTATAACAGTGGCCCTCAGGACATTGTTTGTGGCAGGGACAGGCCAGGGCTCAGTCAAGCCACTCCTGCTCTTTGTGGCCATAATATGTACTGTCAGCAGAAAGGAGGCTACTCAGGCTTCTGGCCTCCGGGTGAGGGCCCCCGCTCCCTCAAGTGCTGGTGTTAAGTCATTAGGGTTCCGGGGAAGGAGAGATGACTGCCAGGCATCCCTGTTTCACCCTTCCGGAATGATCTGGCCCTCGAGACCTTTCCTGTCAGCCCACCTCTCACCATCTGAGCCTGGAGAGCCAGACGATTGGGCGGACCTTGGCCCGAACCGTTTCTAGCCCTCAGGGTCAAAGGCCAGGAAGAGGTCACTGAAAGTCTCAGCGCTGGACGGATTGTTCCAAAGTGATAGGGAGGGTGGGCTTGGCCTGTGGCTGTGCCTGAGTCCCCCTGCCCTTGATGTGGAACATTGGCTCGAGAGACCCAGACTTGTGGTTTAGGAAAAGAAAATGGACTTCCCTTGTACATGAGCGTGACAGTCTCTGTTTTTAGTGGAGTATGTTTGTATGCACGTGTACACAAAGAGGAATGTGAAAACTTCAGTGGGTTTTCTCTGGGTTGTGGAACATGAATGACATTAGTTTTATTCTTTGTATTTTTCAGTGCCCTTCATGTATTCCTTAATGGGTACTTCTTATGTTATATGTACTTGTACATGTAAATTGTAAGTTCTATCTAGTCTGCATTTATAGATTATAAGCATTTCTTTTTTAATTGTTTTAATGTTTATTTATTTTTGAGAGAGAAAGACGGGGGTGGGGGGAGGATCGGGGAAGAAGGAAAGGGAGACACAGAATCCGAAGCAGGCTCCAGGCTCTGAGCTGTCAGCACAGACCCTGATGTGGGGCTCGAACCCAGAAACCCTGAGATCATGACCTGAGCCGACGTAGCATGCTTAACCGACTGAGCCACCCAGGCGCCCCTCTTATAAACATTTCATAATTACACAACTATGGTTTTAAATGTTATAAACTACTAAATATAAAGTAAAAAATTAATTTTGAACAGGATGTTTAGTATCCGATTAAGTGGCTTGTTCTGTGACCGGGGCTGTATTCACAGAGACAGAGAATAAGGACCAGCCCAGAAAAACAGCCAGAGCCCTGGATTTTTTTTCTCATTGCACATTTACTATTTTTGTCTGGCTTCTATTCATTTCCCAGAGTTTGTCTTCAATAATCAGATAAATATTAGCTCCACGCTACTTTGAGCAGCCACGGCCGGAAATTCACCAACCTTACGTTTATCGTGCAAATCTGCCAACATGGTAAATAACGAGAACAGTCTACAGAGGTCAGGGAAACAATGAACAAACCGCAGAAAACAATCTGACGATGGAGACCCGGTGCAGGTGTGAGCCCAGCGAACCGCCAACGGAGGCGAGCGCCGTGAGCTCTCAGGGATGGAGGACACACTGTGGTATTAGACATACGGAACACGCAGAGGCTTTTAAGCGTCACGGCAGACACAGATGCCACAGAGAGGTAGAAGGGATAAAGCGACGGGCGCGGGCGTACCCGCGAAGCCAGGGAAAGTCGACGCGGCGACGTTGCCCAAAGGCGGCGCAGAATTCGTGTTTTTCGGAGGGTCTTGTGCGCGTGACGGAATAAAACATATGCTGATGGGGGGCCCTGGAGGGAATACGGAAGAGTGATCCCGTTCTGTTGGGTGGATGCAGTGAAAGGATCGTCCAAGCTCTGTGCGTGGCCTTCCTGTTTTGCTTGTACAAAGAATCCAGGGTTTGGGTTGCTAATTCCTGTGCTCTCTTTCCCGCGTGGATTTAAACACAAACAAACAGGGGCGCCTGGGTGGCGCAGTCGGTTAAGCGTCTGTCCGACTTCAGCCAGGTCACGATCTCGCGGTCCGGGAGTTCGAGCCCCGCGTCGGGCTCTGGGCTGATGGCTCAGAGCCTGGCGCCTGTTTCCGATTCTGTGTCTCCCTCTCTCTCTGCCCCTCCCCCGTTCATGCTCTGTCTCTCTCTGTCCCAAAAATAAATAAATGTTGAAAAAAAAAATTTAAAAAAACAACAACAAAACACAAACAAACAGCCTTCAAAGGGTGTTTGCTTAGAGGCCCTGCGTGTCTCGTGAGCGGGATTTCAGGCAGCCGAGGCAGAGACTTAGCGTGGGCAGCGGGGAGGAGGCCCTGGGGGGCCGGTGGGTTCACTCTGCCCTGCCTGGGCCTGGTCCCTCTGCAGACGCTTCCTCCTCTGACGCCCCACAGGCCCCGGGGCTGGAACGTGGGACTACCCATGCTCTTCCAACAGTGAGGACCCGGCGGATCCCTGCGTGTCATCTGGGTGAGGACACGGGGCCCCGGAACAGTGCTGCCGGTCAGCACTGGGTGGGAGCTGCTTGGGGTCCTGGCAGTCACCTGATGAAGAAAGTCTCCACCTGTCCCAGGTGCCTGGGATGGGGACACTGTGTACCCTGGCCCCCCACCTTGTCCCCAATTTCCATTCTCGCTCTCCCCTCTGTCCTCCACTCAGGACTCCGGACTTCTTCTAAAACTCAGAACTCATCAGCCAATGGCTCCTTTGAGGCAACTTTCGATGGCACCCATGCCAGGATAATGGAGGCTTTTTAATTCTTAGGGGCTAAACCTTGGGCTGGAGGTTGATGAGCGTTCTCCAAATCTGTCTGAAATGCACTCAAATAAGAATTATCTCCCGGGGCCCCCGGGTGGCTCAGTCGGTTGGGCGTCCGACTTTGGCTCAGGTCATGATCTCGCGGTCCGTGAGTTCAAGCCCTGCGTCGGGCTCTGCGCTGCTGACTCGGAGCATGGAGCCTGCTTTGGATTCTGTGTCTCCCTCTCTCTGCCCCTCCCCCCGTCAATGCTCTGTCTCTCTGTCTCAAAAATAAATAAACATTAAAAAAAAATCATTTCCCCCTTTTCCAAGGATGAGCTTTGCCTCATCCTCTCCAAGGGGTTTGTTGTTGTTGTCGTTGTTTTAACCCTTTTATTCCCACTTTTCCCTCTGCTCAGTATCAGGTCATCGGGGTTTCAGGCCACATTTAGGTAACTCCAGGGATGAACTGCCCTCACGGACGCCCTTCGCCGGCAATAAAGGAAGTGACGCAGACTTGGGGGCGGAGCGTCTATGATGGAGAGTTGTCCCTCCAGGTCTTCGCAGGGTGCACAGGCCCAGGCCGCGTGACCCCTGCCACAGCCCTGTCGTCCCCGGCGGCTCTGGGCCTCCAGCTCCACGGCACAGTGTGAGTGTGGTGTGTGTGTGTGTGCATGTGTGCCGTGGGTGTGTGTATGTGTGAGGGTGCCCGTCGCCGGGGACCTGCATCTTTCATCAGCCTCAAAAGACTGACCCATTTTCCGTCACCGCCTCCCCGTGGCCAGCGGAGCCTTTGTTGGGTTTGTATAGCAGACCCGAACTGGAGCCAGGTCGTGTTTAAGAGCAGGGGTGTGGGCCTCGAAGACGGCCGAGGAGGCGCAGGCCTGGCTCTCCTGTGAAAGTTCAGCTTCTTTCCTCCCGGAAAATTTCGAAGACTCTCGTTTCCTTTTCCTCGGTCGTAGCTGAAACCTGCCTTCAGACACGAAGCCGACGGTGGACAGTGGGAACACCCCGAAAACATAGCCCGCGGTTGGTAACTGGGACACAGAGCCAGCTGTCGGGCCCCCACCCCCGGGGCTCAGGTCTTGCACCCAGCCGACCTCGTGTTTGCAGAGAGAGGTCCGGGCTAAGACAACCCCTAGTGCACTCAGCGTTTGTCCAGAGCCCTTTGGGTCCCAGCAAATTGAATTGTTTTTGGTTTGTTTGTAAAATGGCATTGCACTTAGAACAAAAACAATGGCTTTCATCTTAAAATACTCCATGCTCCTCTTGCCTGCGGACCCCTGAGTCGCCGGGTGGGGGGGGGGTCTGTCTCATCCAGTGGCTCCATTCAATGATGTAGCCCTCCTTTCTTCTAGATGCTGGAGTTGTGCCTAGTATTACCTGTCTGACACTTACAATCATCGTCGGGCACCTATCAAGCTTACCTATTCGGATTGAACAAAGTCACCCTGAGAGAACAAATGTCTAAATTGTTAGCTAGGGGCGCCTGGTGACTCAGTTGGTTAAGCGTTCCAGTCTTGATTTTGGCTCAGGTCATGATCTCATGGTTACTGAGATCAAGGTTCGTGTCCAGCTGTGTCCTGACAGCAGGAACCTGCTTGGAATTCTCTCTGCCCTTCTCCCGCACAGGCACACGTGCGTGCTCTCTCTCTCTCTCTCTCTCTCTCTCTCTCTGTCCCTCAAATTAATAAATTTTAAAAATTAAAAAATTTTACTGCTCATTTATTTTTGAAGAGGTGAGAGAGAGAGGGGGGAGGGGGAAGTATGAGTGGGGGAGGGGCACAGAGAGAGCAAGACACAGAATCTGAAACAGGTTCCAGGCTCTGAGCCGTCAGCACAGAGCCCGACACGGGGCTCGAACTCACGGACCGCGAGATCATGACCTGAGCCGAAGTCGGAGGTTTAAGCGACTGAGCCACCCAGGCGCCCCAAAACTGTAGAAAATGTGAATTGTTAGCTAAATATTGCCATTCTGAAGAAGCACATCATGCCTGGGCTTTTGTGTCAGTAAGAAGCCAGCAATGGGACGTTCTCCCCCTTGCGGGGTCGTCTAAGGGGAAACCTTCTCATCCATCAGGAGCCCTGTACGGTTGCCGAGAGCAGGCCCTGCAGGGAGTCCCAGTCCCCGTCCTGTCCTGCCGTCGACCCGGTGCACGATGCTGGATATATTCCTGAGCCTCAGGGTCTCTTCTGTAAAGTAGAGTGAACGGCGGGACCTATCCCGATTTTGTTTTAAAAATCGACGTTTAGGGGCGCCTGGGTGGCTCCGTCGGTTAAGCGTCCGACTTCGGCTCGGGTCACGATCTCACAGTCCGTGAGTTCGAGCCCCGCGTCGGGCTCTGGGCTGACGGCTCAGAGCCTGGAACCTGTTTCCGATTCTGTGTCTCGCTCTCTCTCTGCCCCTCCCCTGCTCATGCTCTGTCTCTCTCCCTCTCAAAAATAAATAAAACCTTAAAAAAAAAGTTACATTGTGGTGAAATACACGTAACATAAAGTTGCCATGTTCCTTCTTTTCAAGCGCAGCTCTGGGGTGCCAAGTGCATTCACCTTGCTGTGCAGCCAGTTTCCAGAACCGTTCTCATCCTGCAAAACCAAAACTCTCCTCGCCCTGCCCCACCTCCCCCCAGCTCCCCGGCAGCCGCCAGCCACCATTGTTCCGTCATTGGGCTTCCACGACTCTAGGAACCTCACGTAAGTGGAATCTTACAGTTTTTGCCTTTTAGTGAGCGGCTCGTTGCGCTGGGCCTCACGTCCTGGAGGCTCATCCACGCTGTAGCACAAGGTGTGGGCTGGGCCTCCTCCCCACCGCAGCCCATAGGCTGCACCCCTGGCCCGCACTACCTGCCCCCTCCTTTTCCCTTCCCTTTGCCCATCGGGTTGGTCTCTGACCCTCTCGAACTCCCCGGAATTGAGAGTTAAACCTCCTTTGGAGCCCCACCACCCTCGTGATTCATGGTGGGCCTGATCCTCAGCCATTTCTGACCTGTGGGCTGCCAGGGAGCGGGCCCAACCCGGCTGCCTCTCCCGGGCCTCCCCTGTCTTCCTGCTCTCTCCAGGCAACCCCCATCCGAGTCCGGGTCCTCTCGCAGCCCTGCGGTGGCACCCCCTGCCGGACGGCTGTGTGACTGCAGCACCAGGGACTCGGGTCTCCCTCTGACCCCCATCCTGGGGACTTCAGGTCAGGGGCCAGTGGGGGATGCCGCCCCAAATTCTCCCGTTAGGGGCTGCCTCCCCGGACTGCTCCCGAAAGCAGCGATCTCAGCTGGAGGTCCCTGGGAATGTGGGTTTGTGCCCCCAACTCGATCAGCCCTCTAATGGGGGCTGCCTCTGGGGAGCAGAAGGTGAGTAGACCCCTCTGGTGGTGTCCTAGAGAGGAGCTTAGCCGGGAGCTGACAAGGACCGATACTCCTCGTGGAGGGGCACCGGGGGGCACTACGGTGGTGTAAGCCTTCTCCTTCGGGTTCAGGTGGCCGAGGTTCATGGTGTGCCCCGAGAGACCGTAGAATCGGTTCCCTCTCCTGGAGCCTACGTTCTCCTGGGGCGGAGACACTGTGCAGCCAACCACACAATTCTTCAGTCGTGGCCCCGAGGCAGGGGCACCATGAGGCACAGGTCAGGTGGCCCCTGAGAAGGGGCCCACGTGTTGGTGGGAGTCCACTGCAGGGTGGCAGCTGGGGAGAGTTCAGGCGGGAGACTCCGTTTTTGGGTGATTCGAAAGGAAGCTGTGCTCTTGAACTCCAGCCTGTCATGTGTGAGAAGGACGCACACACGGGAAGGGCTGGGCACAGGGAGGTGGAGGGAGTCCCCGGGTGGGGTCCCTCGATTCCCTGCCCTCTTGCTGACACCCACTCTGGCGGAAAGCTCCGGGTCTGCACACGTGCCTCGTCCTCATGTACTTCTGGAAGGAGCAAATAGTGACCGACTCTAGATACTAGTTAACCAGACCTTTGGGGAAGGGGCTTGCTTGGGACTCTGGCGGCAGAAGACTCTTGCCCTTTGTTGGAGAACCAGCCTCCTGTGCAAAGAACATGAGAGCCGTGGTCCCTGCTCCAGGACCCTTAAGCATTCATCTGCGTGTGTTGTCAGGGATCCAAGGGCCATCCGTCAGGCCCCCAGGCTCTAGGAGACCCGGTTTAAGGGAACATATGGGGGGGGCACCTGGGTGGCTCAGTCAGTGAAGCATCTGACTTTGGCTCAGGTCATGATCTCGCGGTCCGTGGGTTCGAGCCCCGCGTCGGGCTCTCTGCTGACAGCTCGGAGCCTGGAGCCTGCTTCGGATTCTGTGTCTCGCTCTCTCTCTACCCCTCCCCTGCTCCTGCTCTGTGTCTCTCTGTCTCTCTCTCAGAAACAAATGCACATTAAAACAATTTAAAAAAATAAATAAGGGACCGTGTGGGATGGGGGCTCTGCCCTGATGGTTCCGGGGCCACTGCTCTGAGTGCCTGCTGTCACAGATAGTTATTGGGGGAGATGTTTGAGCTTATGTACTTCACATCCTTCACTTTCCTGGTGAAATAACTGACGACTGACGAGGTCAGAACCCACCCCATTGGGACACCTGGTTACAGGTAAAGGCCGCCCCAGGTGACAGCTACCCTCACCGCTAGTTCGGGATGCTTGCCACAGAATCTTCACAGGTCAACTTAAGTCTTGTAAATGACCCTGTTAGAAGCAGTTAGACATAAATGAGGCTACAAATGGGACCTGGGACTCAGTTTACCAACACAGTTTATCAATACCATGATTTCCTCCTCTGACAACTTTTAACTTGTGTTTTTGATCAAAAAGTTCTCACGTATTGAGAAGTAAATCTAAATTACAAGGAGGTATAAAGAAGCAGAAGAAATGTCCCATTATTCCAACTCCCAGATAGTCTCTGAAACCTTGAAATCACTGGACGTATTTACACACACACATACTCCCATTCGCACACATAGACGTTCAACGTCACTGAGATCCCATTGTTTACATAACATGGCAGTTTAATTTTTTTATTTAAAATTGTGGTATAAACAAATCATAGTATTAGGAGCCCTTTGAAAGAGCAGTTTTAGTAAGAGCATAGTCTATTCAACATCCAGCAAACAGTTATCGAGCGTCTGACAATGTTAAAGGTATAGGGGGTTCAGGGGTAGGCAAATCAACCGGGCCCCTCTACTAATTGAACTCACTTTCTGGGGGGTGAATGGGGTGGGGGAAGAGATAGACAACAAAAGCGCAGATAGGAATAAAAAAAATACTTTCATAGAGTGATGAGTACTTTGAAGGAAATAAGGTAAAGTAACAGGCTGGAGAATTCAGATGTGATCTATTTTTGGTATCTCTGAGATGTCACATGTGAGCTGAGACCCAAATAATGGCAAGGATCCAGCTGTATGAAGATCTGGGGGAGGAGTGTTATTCAGTTAGCGGGACCAGCAAGTGCAAAGGTCCTGAGGCAGAAATGATCTTAGCCAGTGTAGGAAGAAGGTCTTGCCTTCTTTTTCTCGAGGCTCAGCTGGAGAGGACAGGACAAAGCCTTCTATGCAGGGCCCTCGGGATTCACAAAATGGTGTCCGTCGCCTCCCAGCTTAGATGGGGAGCACACAGCAAGGTGCTTGACTGGCCGCACAAGCTGATGCCTTCCTTTCTGAGCCTGCCAGGGAGTCCAGTCTCAGATCCAGGGCTGGTGAGGCTGTCTCCAGGCTCTGGGTCACTCCTCTTTCACCTGGGCTCACCTCCCCAAGTCCTTCCCGCAGGCTGACCCACATCCTGGGCTCCTGGCCTCCCCTGGCCTTTGTCTCGGGGGAGGAGAGGCAGGGTCTGGATGCCCTTGGCTTTGTGGAGCTCTCTCTCCTGGGATGAGTCACGGCCACTGACATCTTCACTCATTCAGAAACTGCTTGTTGCAAAGCATCCTGCTGGCTCTTTATTCCTCGAACACTTCCTGTGCCGTGATTTCCTATGCTTCTTTAATCACTTGCCACTTTCATGAATGGCTCTTTTTTACGTTCTCTTTTTCTCTAATCCTTACATGACTCTGAGGTGCTGAGGGGTAATTCAGGCTGCAGGGCCCCCATGACGCCGGCCCCCGGAACTGGAGGCCGCCCGCTGGTCTCTGGGCCCCTCTGCCTCCCCACTGTCCTCAGGTGGATCCGTGTCTCTTTCTCGGCGTCTGGGACCCTTTGCTGCATCTTGCCGGCCCCGCTTGCCCAGGGCCCAGCCCTCCTGCCCCGGGTCTCCATGTGGAGGCCTCAGGATGATGCAGCAGATGGCTGGAGCATGTTCCCACACTCTGTGGCCTGCTTCCCCCAGACAGACCCTCAGTGGGATCGGGTGGCTCAGCTTCCTTGTCCCAGATCCTCTCAGAGACCCTCTCTCGTGGCCCTGTGGTCCCAAAGAGAGCAGTGAGGCCTGTACCCACAGGCCTGCATGGGCCTCCTCGGCCTAGATGGCTCCCCTGCTCTCCACAGGCTGTGGGAGAAACTGGAAGCAGGTTTCCCCCTCGTGTGGCTCTGGCTGGGCTCCTCAGTGGACCCTCAGGGGCCCTCCGTGACCATGCCCCCTGGCCCCACTGCTCTGTCCGACCACTCACAGACCAGCCATTGTTGGCCATGGTGTCCCATGGCTCCGGGCCCAGATGATTCTGCCCAGCGTGAACTTCCAAGGAAAGGGTCTAGGCAGTGTCTTTGGGGAAGGGAGGGCACTTGGGGTCAGAGGCCAGGCAGTGACCTCCCTGAGTGCCCCCTCTACCCTTACTCAGGCCAACCCCAGCCGATGTTCAGAGTTCAGAGGTGGGCGTTCCTCACAGGAGCCTCTGGGCTCCCAGCTCGGCCACGGTGAGATCAGGGAAGACTCAGGACCTTCCAGCTCTCAGACGTTGTGACATCCTCTGTATCTGGTGCAGCCCCGAAGGGCTCCATGCGGCGATCCTGTGAGAATGACATACCACCCTTCTCTCCCCAGCACCTGGAGGGCAGGAAGCTGGTGCGTCTTTGTCTGAAGGCTTAATCGCTTCAGAGCTTTGGGCCGGCTTTCGGGAACGAAGGGCACAGCCGTGAGGAAGGACACAGTCTCACTATGGCCCACTCCGCCATTTGGAAGACTTTCAGCGCTGTCAGAGGGGGGGTGGCAGGGAAGGGGAAGAGAGGGGCTAACCTTGTTCTCCATTTGAATAAGAAGTGTTTCAACATGGGCGAGGACGTTCAGAAATGGTGAAGTGGTTGGGGAATTCTTTTCTTCTTCTTCTTCTTCATGGAGTTTGATTTAACGCTCGTTCTAGGGAGGCAGGACATGTGTGCGATAAAGACAAATATGTGGACAAACACGAGGACAGTGAAGATCTGGAACCCCCGAAGGACCTGATTCACAGCGTCCACCATCACGCTGGACTGTTCCAAGGGACTGAACTGCTAGGCAGTCCTGCCCCTGCCTTGGGCTGAGTCTGGAATGGAGAACCCAGTGCTGAAAGAAAGGGGTGGATGAGAAGATACATATGTAGATGGTGGGGTTTCTAGAAAGTCAGGGCAATTTGACGAGGCAGGGGGCAGAGGACGGAAGTGCTCTGGCCAAGGGGGTAAGACCTGAAAGTTGGGGGGAGGGTTACTAACTGAGGGCCACCCGGGAGGCAACACCTCTGAGGGTGCAATTTGCTGCGTGCTTTTTCCCCACGGGGCACGGAATAGCCCTATATAACGAGGCTTGTCGAATTCCTTCCCTCCTAGGTTGTCATTCTCTTAGGTGGCCCCTGACTTCTCAGTGAAGCCTCAGACAGCCAGTCTGCCTGCCTGGTGGAGTGCAGAAAGAGACGAGGTTGGCACTCTTGGAGGGAAATGAGCCCTGGTGGCTCACCTGGCCTCTGTGTGGGTGACCAAATGCTGTCCTGGGTGCCATTAGCAGCGGGGTGAGTGATGTGCGGATATCAGAGGATGGCAGGGATATTGCTTACTGGAAGGTACGTGGTTCTCCAAGAAGTCCCCAGCCCCTGTTGACCTTAAAAATAAGGCTCTCGGTTATTTTGCCAGCCAAAATGGGTTTATGCTGGAATAGGGGAGAATTGCAATCAGGGACAAGCAACCTACAGCAAAACCATAGGCAAGTCCCTAGGACAAAGGAGAGAAATTGTCTCCAATAGAGGAAAGGGTGAGTTCAGAGGGCTGTTCCAAACAGAGTCCATTGAAGTAAAGCAGGAGTTGGAAGTACAGTGGCTTCTCATTGGCTGAGCTGTGACTGTCTCTCATTGGCTGGGCTGTTGCCTGGCCAGGAGGAAATCTTTCCTCCTGCTGCTGGGATGGTAAAATAATGTCCACGTGCAAGTTCCCTCTCTTCCTGTCGGATCTGCAATTGCTAACCAATGCTAGGAATGAGAGCTCAGCCTGCTGGCCTTCTGACTATGCTAAACACTCTTTTCTTTTATTAATTTTCACAGCACATAGCACGGATTCCATGAACGCCTGGACACTTTATGAGTTATCCTCACCAAATACATATGAATATCCAATTAGTACATGAAAAGAGGCTCAAAATCACAAATCACTAGAAAAATGCAAGTTATAACCATAATAAGATGCCATCACAGCACCACTAGAATGACTGAAGTTAATTTTTTAAATGTTTACTTATTTTTGAGAGCGAGAGAGAGAGATCAGTCCGGGGAGGGGCAGAGAGAGAGGGAGACACAGAATCCGAAGCAGGCTCCAGGCTCTGAGCTGTCAGCACAGAGCCTGACGCGGGGCTGAAACCCACGAACCGTGAGATCGTGACCTGAGCCGAAGTCGGACGCTTAACTGACTGAGCCACGCAGGTGCCCCAGGAATGACTCAAGTTAAAAAGAGTGACCTAGGGGGCGCCTGGGGGGTTCAGTCAGTTGAGCGTCCAACTTCGGCTCAGGTCACGATCTCACGGTTCGTGGGTTTGAGCCCCGCGTCGGACTCTGTGCTGACAGCTCAGAGCCTGGAGCCTGCTTCGGATTCTGTGTCTCCCATCTCTCTGCCCCTCCCCCACTCGTGCTCTCTCAAAAATAAATAAATGTTAAAAAAAAAAAAGAGTGACCTAAAAAAAGAAAAAAAGGACTGACCTGTCAGGTCTTGGCAAGGATATGGAGCAAGTGGAAATCACACACATGGCTGGTGGGAATGAGAAATGATGCCATCAGTTTGAAAACTTGGTGGCATCTTGTAAAGTTAAACACATTCTTACCATACAACCCAGGAATTCCACTCCTAGGTATTTATTTATTCAAGAGAAAGGAAAACTATGTTTGCCCCGACTTGTATGTAAATGTTCTTAGCAGCATTATTTTTTTTAAAAAGATTTTATAGCTTATTTACTTATTATGAAGAGAAGGGAGTGGGGACAGGAACAGACAGAGAGGGAGAGAAAGAGAGAGAATCCCAAGCAGGCTGCACGCTCAGCTCAGAGCCTGATGTAGGGCTTGATCCCATGACTGTGAGACCACAACCCAAGCTGAAATCAAGAGCCAGATGCTCAACCAACGGAGCCACCCAGGTGCCCCTAGCAGCATTACTTATAAATAATCAAAACCCAAAAGCAACTCAAATGTTGATAAACTGGTGAATGGATAAACAAAATGTACTATGGGATACTACCCAGCCACAAAAAGGAATGACGTATTAATGTATGTAGCAACACGGGTGGATTTCAAAATTGTAAAAGAAAGAATTAAACACAACAGACTATGTACCTTATGATTGCATTTATATGAAACTCTAGAAAAGGCATAATTATCATGACAGAAAGTGGATCAGTTGTTGCCTCCTGCTGGCAGAGAGAGGAGATAGACTGCATGTGAGCGAGAGGAAATGTCTTGATTGTGGTGGTGGTAACATAATTGTATATAGTGACCAAAATGCATTGACCAGTACGTATACTTAAAATAGGTAAAGCTTATTGCATATGAATAATAATCAAATATAAATTTTAAGTTAAAAAACTCCCACACCTAGAAACATCATGGGCAAATTTTTAAAAACCAATGATAAAAGAAAATCTTGAAGGCAGCCAGATACATAGAACAAAGGTCTACGGCAGACTTCTCTTCAGAAACTAAACAAGAGGCCAATGGAGTAAAATGTATAAAGTACTGAAAGAAAAAGAAATTGTTAACCCAGCTTTGCATGCTCTGTGAAACAAGCTTTCAAATGTGAAGGTGCAATAAACACTTTCAAATAAAGGAACCGTGGGAGCACTCTTTGCCTGCTGATATTTGCTAAAAGAAATAGTAAAGGAAGTTCTTTAGACAGGAGAAACATGATACCACATGGAAATTTGAATCTACCCAAAGAATGAAGAGCATTGAACATGGTAACAATAAATGTAAATAAAATTTTAAAAAGTACGATTAGAAGAGAGAAACAGATAAAGGGGGTCAAAGGTACAAATTTCCAGATATAAAATAACTAAGTTACGGGGATATAATGGACAGCATGGTGACTTTAGTTTAATATTGTGTTACATATTTGATTTGAAAGTGCTCATTACAATAAACAGCTTTTGAAACTATGGTGGTGGATGTGAACTAGACTTACTGTGGTGATTATTTTGCGACGTACACAAATACCAAATCATTATGTCCTACACTTGAAACTGATGCCATATATGTCAATTATATCTCAATAAAACAAAGGATTTAAAAATGGGGCTACAATCAGCATCTTTTAATAAAAAAGAACCAAAAACAGATCACAAAGCCTCCAAACTGCTGGAAGGACTTCTGCAGTGAACTTGTGCCGGCGGCCCGCAGACGGGTGGGACACAATCACCGACACCTGCTAGAACACCAAGGGCGTGGCTTCGTCCAAGTCGCGAAGCGCGGGCGCCGACTTCTGGGGCAGACTTCTCCCAGCAGGCGCTGCGGGCGGGGCGGGGCGCCGCGGCGCGTCCGTTGCTAAGGCCGCGCCGCCCTGGCGACGGGCTCCTGCGGCTCCGCGCACGCGCCGTAGCCGACTCCGGTGCACTGTGGGATGGGAGCCCGGGCGCTGCGTCCAGGCCGGAGCGGACGGCGGCGGCGGCGGGGCCGGCGGCGGCCCGGGAGCGCGGCTTAGGCTCGGCGGGTTGGCGGGGGCGGCGGGGGCGCGGGCTCGGGCGGCGCCGCCATGAACGCGGCCGTGGTGAAGCGGACGCAGGAGGCCCTGGGGAAGGTGATCCGGAGGCCGCCGCTGACGGAGAAGCTGCTGAACAAGCCCCCGTTCCGCTACCTGCACGACATCATCACGGAGGTGCGGGCGGGGCCGGGGGCCGAGGGTCGGGGCCCTGGTGCGGGTCGGGACGCAGGTGGGGGTCAGGACCCAGGTGAGGGCCGGAGTCAGGGTCCCAGGTGGGGGCTGGGGCCCTGGTGCGGGTCGGGACCCGGGTGGGCGCCGGCGCTAGGAGTCAGGCCCCAGGTGCAGCCGGAGTTGGGGTGCCAGGTGCGGGCTGGGGCCCAGGTGCGGACGAGCCAGGGTCGGGACCCGGGTCAGGGTCAGTGCCGGGAGTCAGGGTCCCAGGTGCGGGGCCCGGGGGTGGGGGTGGGGGTGGTCAGGGCCCAGGTGCGGACGGGCCGGGGCGGAGCCGGTTATCGGGACCCAGGTAGGGGTCGAGGCCACAGTCAGGGTTGGCGTTAGAGTCGGCCTCGCCTAGCCGAGCACAGCCGCTGCCCGGGCCCGCTGGGCCCAATCCCGCGGTGCCTGTGCACCGAGTTCCTTGCCTTCACCCCTGCTCTGCCCTCTCATCCACCCCCACTGGGCTGCCTCCCTCCGCCCCTCAGGGAGCCTTATTTCTTTCCTATGTATCTGTTAGAGCTCATCTTCCATTTAGCTTGGCAGGGCCGTTTTTGTGACCCCCCCCCCCCCCCTTCAGTGCCTGGCTGGTGAAAGGTGACCAGACATTGTGGGATATTGAAGTTATTCTTTTCTATCCTCATGTTTCCCGAGCATTCTCCACACTACTCTGCACCGTGGTCCCCATGTTTTGGATGTTCGATAAATACCTGGGGGTGAATTTGTTGAAGGTGGTTGTAGTGGGACCCCAAAGGGAAAACTCTAGAAGAGCAGGTTGATATTTGCTGCTGAAGGGCACAGCCTGGCCTCCATGGAGATTGTCTGTAACTTTTCCCCAGTGGATGGTGAATTACCGAACGGTGGAGACCGTGTGTGTTTGTTGCCATATCCTGGGTGAACTGAACTGAGTAAGGTACACAGAAGGTGCACAGCCAGCCTTTGTTGTTGAACGGGGCTGTCAGGGCTCCTGGTAACTCAGGCCGAGGCGCGTTCCGTGGTGCAGCTAAGAAGGGTATTGAACCCAGCAACTTGGGCGTGGCCTCTGGGAGTTAGGAATCAGGTTGAACTTGCAGGCTTCTGAGGGCTCCCCGAATTGGTGCTCGTCTTCACTTCTCTTTCCGACCGGTGGGTGCCTTCCTCTCCACAAACTGCTTTACTTATCCGCTCTCTCAACTTAGTTTATAATGTGCACCTCTGTGTTAAACACCCTAACTGTGCTTGAAACTCTGGAATCCCAGCCACATCCCAAGGCTGCCTTGCCTAGCCTCTACCTCCTTCCACCTGTCCCGGCCAGTGTTTGGGAGGGGACAGGGCCGTGTGGAGAGCCTGGTGGGAGCTGGGCTGTGTGCTGTGTTATCCTGCGAAGTAGGCAGGTAGTGACCTCTAAGCCAGGAGGTGAGGCTGCCTGAC
Organism: Prionailurus viverrinus; assembly: GCF_022837055.1. Taxonomy (NCBI): domain Eukaryota; kingdom Metazoa; phylum Chordata; class Mammalia; order Carnivora; family Felidae; genus Prionailurus; species Prionailurus viverrinus. The sequence continues at coordinate 2,411,643 of NW_025927607.1, forward strand.
CGCAGTGCTTGCCACCATGGCCCGACATGACACCTTTATCTTCTGTGTTAGTCCTCTCTGGCCACTGAAGTGGGGAGGCAGGGGGCATATGCCTCATCCTGTGGGTCTTGGTGTGGTGCTGGGCTCCTGGAAGGCCAGAGCACATTGAAGTGGAGGAGGAGGAGGGACATTCTAGCAGGAATTGACTCGATTGACCAGGCAGCCAGGCTGTGTGGAAGGAGTTACACGTTCTCCACTGGGAACCAACGGTCTGCTTTTCTTTCATGGGTTTTCTTTCCTAATCTAATGCTGAAATTAATTTCTCTGCCCTGTGTAAAGGCAAATTCATTAATTGGCACCTACTTGTTAAGGATATTAGGATGATTGACCTATTGGAAAGCATTTTCAGGTAGGGGGTGAAGAGTCTCCTCTGAAAATTCTTCACTGCCTCTGAGTATTGTGTTCAAATCACCGTTGGTATCTTAGCTACGGCTCAACTAACTCAGCCTCTTTCATAAATCAAAGCATTGATCTTGTGAGGTTAATGTTTTGTGTCCCTTAAAATTATTATTCACAATTTTACTGCCTGCAAACTAGGAAAACGTCCAAAGAGACAAAATGAAAAGGTTCCAGGAATATTAAGGATTCTCTCTCTCTTTCTCTCTCTTTTTATGTTTATTTTTGAGAGAGGGAGAGAGAGAGAGAGAGAGAAACAGAGTGTGAGTGGGGCAGGGGCAGAGAGAGGAGACACAGAATCGGAAGCAGGCTCCAGGCTCTGAGCTGTCAGCACAGAGCCCGATGCGGGGCTCGAACCCATGAACTGTGAGATCATGACCTGAGCCGAAGTCGGTCACTAAACTGACTGAACCACCCAGGCACCCCTGTACTGAACCCTTTTGCTCCCTTGAACGGGACCCTCTTGGCCCCGGGACCTTGCAGGGACCGTTCAGCCTGACACGTGTTTCCTAAACACCCCCGCCCCCCACTCTCGTTTCCTGGTAGCGGTGCCCTCAGTTTAGATCTGATTTCCTCTGGGAAGCTTTCCCTGACACCCTTGCCCCTCCTGCATTTGGGTTGGGGACCGATCTTGTGCTCCCTAGTGCCCCGCAAGTGTTTGTAACGTTCACCCGTCCCCACTTCCAGACTGGGTCCTGCCTGGTAAAAGGCCGTGGCATGCGGTAGATACTCAAAAGCTTGTTGAGCAAGTGAAGGAATTAAATCCTGGATGTGGACAGGCTCTGACGGCTCCTGACCGTGGGGCTCAGGGGGTGAGGCTGATGAAGGGGCTGTCCCGTGAGGTGCTGACCGTGGCCTCGATCTTTTGAAGGTGATCAGGGTGACTGGTTTCATGAAGGGCCTCTACACGGATGCCGAGATGAAGTCTGACAACGTTAAGGTAGGCTGGGGGCGTCACACCCTCACCTTAACAAATGGGTGTTTTGTCAGCGGCGTGCCGGGTGTGTGTCGGCTCGAGGGGTCGGTCACTCTGTGGGCTGCGGTTCGCCCTTCCCGTTCCGTTTCCTTTTTTCCGCCAACTGCGCATCGTGCTGATTTTATCCGTTAACAAATGGAGTCAGTGTTTCAAGGTTTCTTCCGGCCTCTCCGCTAGAATTAAAAGCGTCAGCGAGTCATTTTGTTTCGTGACAGAGGGTTCGTATTTCCAGATTTGACATCTACCAACAGTAAGCGTGCCTGTTGAACATACCGAAGAGGGTGCAGAGTTCTTTGGAAGTACTTTTTTGTTTGTGTTTTGAATGGAAATCTTTCAGGATAAAGATGCAAAAATTAGCTTCCTTCAGAAGGCCATAGACGTGGTGGTGATGGTTTCAGGAGAGCCGCTGTCGGCGAAACCAGTGCGGATCGTGGCCGGGCACGAGCCTGAGAGAACTAACGAGCTGCTGCAGAGAATTGGAAAGTGCTGCCTCAGCAAGGTAATGCTGGCGAACTGCAAAGTGCTGTCTCAGCAAGGTAGTGCAGGGGTGCAGAGCTGGCAGGACCAGAAAGCAAGATGGGGACGGCAGGGTCGGAAGCGTGGGGAGAGGGTCTGGTGGCGTCTGTCAAAGGCTATGCTTCGCAGCCTCCGAGTCGCAGGAGAAGCGATTTAAAACTGTACCGTGAGACAAGTAAGGGGATGCCACGCACACCTTCTCCAGGCTTCACTGTGAACCAGGGGACCTCACAGGCGCTTGCTCTCGGGGCGGGTGGCCGGAGGCTGCGTGCCCGTGCACCCAGCCCTGCCTGCCTTCTCCTTTTGGGCCTCCTTCCAGCGCAGGGGCGGGGGCGGGGGCAGGGGGTGGGCAGGGCGGAGGACCTGCTTTTCTTCTTCTCTGGGGCTCATGGGATGTTCCTGTCCTCTGCCTACCTTTCTAGCCTCTGTTTTCTGCTTCTCTCCATCCCTCCCTTCCCTCCCCCTGCCCCGCACTGTCCCTCCGCACCTCCTCTCCTCCTGGCTGTTGGCTGCAGAGCTGTGCTGCCTTCAGAGACACCTTGTGTCACTTGTGCAGGGGCCGCTTGGTTACTTCCTGGGATCCTCGCTGTGGGTTTGAAGCTGGGGTCCCTGCTTAGACCCAGCCCGGGTCATTCTTGCCAAGGACGTTAAGGACATCTCAGCTTGGTGATGGCAGCAGGTGTCTCTAAGGCCTGGGGAGAGGGCATAGCTGATACAGCCCTTCGTGGACCCTGTGGATCGTGGGCGGGGCTAACCTTCCATGTTGCCAAAGTGGGAAAGGGTGGCCTTCAGCCCACACAGCGGTGGTGGGGGTGGGGGTGGGGAGCAGGGCCCCGAGGAGGCCTCCAGAGAGTCTCGCCCTGGTCTGCATCCAACTCTCAGGCTTGGAAACGAGGAGCTCATTCCGTCAGGGCCCCGGCTCTGTCCCCAGTCCCCACCCCTGCATCCTTCATGTTCCTTCTCTTTCAAAACACATTTGACTCCTGCCTTCCCTGCTGAACCCATTGCCAGCTTCCTGTTGCGTCTGGGCACAGCCTCTCCATGGCCCGGCTCACAAGGCTTCTGGAGATCGGGTCTACTTCCTGTCCCCCGGCTCCCTCTCAGCTCTCACGCCCGTGCCTGAACCCTGAGGTCCCCTGCATGGTCATGCTTCCTGTTTCTTTGTCTGGCAGCAGGTGTGGGATCGGCTGTCCCAGAGCCCTGGCCTCTCCTCCCTCCCAGGCGTGTAATTGTTGCATTTGGTCTCTCCCCCAGTACACACAAGCGTCCTTGACCTGTGGTCTAGCGCCTGGCGTGTGACAGTCGCTCAGGGCATCCTTGTGGAATGAACAGGCGGGATTCCTGAGCGGAGGTGTTCGAAGCCTCTGCGCGGTGGCAGGGACGCTGCAGGAGGGTTTTTGTGTTTCATAGAGCTCGAGTTAGATCATTCCGTGAGGCCCTTTCCATGCGGGGCCCCGTTGATCCTGGGCGGAGTTCAGGCACTTGTGGAACTGTGTGGGTTGCCTTTGTTGTCCGTGCTGACGCGCCGGAGGCGACCGTTACCAGGAGAGGCCGTGCTTTGTGCTAACAGTATTTCCTTCTAGTATTTTCTCCCGGGACCTTCCTGGGGAGACGCAGGACGCGTTTAACGAGCTGTCCCTGAATGCCGACACTCGCATTTGTCACTTGTGCTGATGTCACTTTCACCTTGCCTTTCGTTTCCTCCCGCTCTGATGACAAGCTCTCCAGTGACGATGCGGTGAAGCGAGTGTTGGCTGGAGAGAGGGGGGACGCGAAGGCAAGGACCCCCCTGACGTCCAAGTCTCAGGGACTGGACAACAGGAACGCGCGAGAGGAAGGGCCCGGAGTTCGTGAAGATAAAGAGGTGAATTGCAAGTTGTGCATATCCGGCAGGGAGATAATGAGTCTTTTTGTAGCCCAGGTAAAGGTGTTTATAAGTGATGCTGTTATTTGACCTTTTCTTCAGGATAAAAGATATTCTGAGATAAATGAGGAAGGTGCAAGGAGAGACCAGAAACAGAGGGAAGAAGTGAAAGAAGAAAGCAAAGCACGAGACAAGGACAAGGACAAGGACAAGACGACGGAGAACGACCGTGAGAGACACAAGGAGCCGGAGAGGGACAAGTACCGAGAAGGAGAGAGAGAGCGAGCCAGGAACCGGGCCAAGCAGGACAGGGACAGAGGCACCCGAGAGCGGGACAAGGACGTGGAGCGCACGAGAGAGCGACGGAGTGAGGCCGGGAAGGAGGAGAGACGGCAGGAGCGGGAGCGAGACAAGGGCCGGGACAGGGACCGCGACAGGCGGCGGGGCAAGGACGGGGACCACTCCAGGAACCCCGACAGGGAGAAGAGCAGAGAGCACGACAAACCGGAGAGGAAGGTAAAGTCCTGGTTGCGGCCCTCTGCCTTTAGTCGTCCGGGCACGCACGATTAGGAAACCGCTTCTCTCCAGCACCCCCTACGGCAGGCTCGGGTTCCCAGGGGAACCCCAGACGGACCCCAGGCGTTGCCAGGTGTTTTACGAGGTGGGCGTGCACGTGGGCGTTTCGGAAGACGGAGCTTCACGCCGTCGCTGTGCGCGCAGTTCCTACGTGTGCCTCGGCCGTGTGCAGGTTCTTACGCACCGCCTGGCTTGTGGGCACGGCTGACTTCTGGCAGGATTAGGGCCACGCTCTAAGCCCTGTGCGCATTAGTGGAGGAGCACGAGACCTCTGATTGCTGTAATTCTCGTTTGATTAAGTTTTCAGGTACATTTACGACAGGCCAGAAAATTTGTTTGGTTTCAGATGGTGTTTTCTAAACGTGCAGGAGACTTTTGGGCTCATAGAGGTGGGGAGGCCTCTGCCAGGACTGGCTTTGCAGGTGCCTGTTCTCACGGGGACACTTCGGCGTCCCAGAGGCGGAATGTGGAGATCTGCTGGTTTCCAGCTACTAGGAAGGAGGGGCCGAGGTCTGGAAAGGTTCAGGGTCTGCCCAGGTGAGGTGGTTGGGTAGTGAGGAGCAGGGCCAGTGCTGGCACTCGGGGTTGTGCCTCCCGGCCCTGTGGCATCTCTGGGATGTACTGTACTGGGCGATGATGGGCCCAGTGGGCATGACCCTGGGGGAGCCTCAGGGTCTCCCAGGAGCCCCCTGGAGTGATGGGCCCTATGGTATGTGTCCTGAAAACCAGGCTTCCCTTAGAGAAAGGCTTTAGAAATAACAAAGGCATTCTGCACATTTTGCCTCTTTTTAGAGGTCTAAGAAAAAGTATTTTTCACTGACCTCATTTTTCTGAGGCGCTAGCACGTTCTCTCGTTTTTTTTGTGCCCGAGTTGGGCAGCCCCCGGAACGGGATGACCTTCTCAGCTGTCCAGGTCTTATGAAGTTTCCCATACTGTACGTTCACTGAAACTGCTGATGCTGTGACCAGTGTTATAAATAGAAAGCTAATTCCAAAGACGAGTTTTTATAGGCGGGTCTGTGGGACACTGGAGCCTGGTGGGAGTGACGGCTTGACTTCGCGGGTGAGACCAGGGCGAGGGGCCTGTGCTGCTGCTGCCTTTTTTTTTTTTTTTTTAATTTTTATTTACTTATTTGTTTTTTAATTTTAAGTAGGCTCCTTGCCCAACGTGGGGCTTGAACTCACGACCCTAAGATCAAGAGTCGCCTGCTCTACCGACTGAGCCAGCCGGGCGCCCTGGGCCTGTGCTTCTGCTCAGAGCTGGTCCTCCAGGCCCCCAAAGCCGGCCGTCGGGGTGGTTTTGCGGGGCCAGCTGCTCCCGTGTAGATCTGGGGTTCCTCTGCAGGGTCTGCAGGGCAGTGCTCGCTGGTGGTGAGGACACCCCGTGTGGACACCTCCCAGGGAACCAGGCTCCGGGACTTTGGTACCGGCGGCTCTGGGGAGGCTCCCGTCCTCACCCTCCGTCAGCTCCCTTGACTCTCTTCCACTCGATTTCTGTCTGGAAGAGACGATGATTAGACTTTCTCAGTCCCCCTCAGGCTTTTTGTGAAGATGAGGCGGGTGGTTGGTGTGTCTAGAGTGTGGGGGTGTCGGGGGGGGGGAGGGCCAGGTGTCAGGGCTGGGGGTACGGTGACTCCTCACCCTCAGGGGACAGCGGGGCGGGCGAGGGGCTGCGCACAGAGCCTGGTGCCTTCCGCAGGGAGTTAGGAGGACACTCCCTCGTTGACTTGAACCGTTGTCCTTTGCTTTTCAGTCCTCGAGGAGGACGATCTCTGTGTAGTCTCTCCTGCTTTCTCCTCCTCGCATCAAGATGCGTCTGTTAGAGACCTGACTGTAGGACTGAGTTGGTGTGTGCAGTTTGCACGTAATTTGCTCTGGGAGAACTTTCCCGATGTACAGCCTGAAGCCTTCGCTTACAAAGAAGCGTCCATTCGGACGTTGCCCCACTCTCGGAAGCACGGACTGTGGCTGTGTGTCCGTTTCTGTTCACTCCTTACCCCGTTTCCAGATTCCTGCATCTCGCTGAGGAGTTTGGCCTGGTGTGGGGACCCCGCATGTCTAGGAGATGCCGTTCCGTAGTTTCCCAAGAGGCACCGCCCTGACCCCATGGCCCTGCCCGGTCTGCCCCATGGAGAAAGGTCCCGGAAGGCCCTTTGGAAACATGGGTGGCGTCAGGCCTGGAGTGTGACCGATGCTCTTAAGGGAAAGTGATCTTGCTGCTGGTCAGCAAGAAACGTCTCGCATCTTGATGTGTTTGTAGATGTCACAGATTTGAATACCAACAGAATAAGATGAATTATTGTTGTTGTTTTTTTTAACAGTCCTCGAACTCCGGGGAGGTGTCTAAAAAGTTGTCAGATGGATCTGTGAAAGACTCCAAAGCTGAAACAGAGGTAAACTTTAAAAAATAATTTCAAGAGACGTAAACGGGTAGCTGTGTTGATGTGGTGACCGCAGCACTGTGGCCTCTTCCAGCCCACGGAGACCCGGGCGCGGGACATGGCCCAGGCTCATGCAGGAGTCCAGATGTCCATGGTGGGCTGTGGGGCTTATTCGTTTATTTGACAAGTATGATGTATGGGGTACAAAGGGATGGGGGCGTCATCCGGGAGAGGGTCCAGTCTCCAGGCAGACAGGGAAAGCAGGGGCACTGGAGGGACCCCTCCAAGCTGTGCCCAGCCTATATGTGGGACCCTGCGGTGCGTATCCTATGGCTGGGGGACAGCCGAGGCTGGGCCATGTCATCTCTGCGCCTCTGGGCCCCAGAGGTTAGACTCATCCCGACTTTCACAGTCCAGTTTGCATTTCAGAAAGTGTATCCAGGCAGCTTCAGGGAAGATGGATGAGGTGTGGAGTGGAGGCTGGGGGCCAGTTAGGAGTCATCCTGGCAGGTGCAGCAAAACCACAGCGGCTGCTTTGTGCTGTCTTTAAACGTGAATGCTCGCACTGTGGATTGTTACGGACGGACGCGTGTGAGTGAATAGCGTATAGCCACCGAGAGTGAGTCCTCGGGAGCACAGCTGCTAAGATAGTGTTTCTCAGTGTGGCTGGTGGACTGCTGGCCTTTTTAGGCCTTTGCAGAAGATTGGTTTCTGACTGTAGAGTGAAGGGGCCTCCGTGTGTTCGGTTCAGCCGCGGGTCTGGAGCAGCCCCGTTCCGCTCTCGAGCGTCTGGATGGTGGTGTTCTCTTTGCTCTTTGTTCTTCGTTAAGCAGAGCTTGAGTAGGAAGTCTGCTCAACGTGTTGCTGTGACATACGCACTGATTCATTCCTTCTCCTTCTCTTTTCTTTAAGACTGAGGTTTCCACTAGAGCGTCTGGGTCCGTGACAGCAAAGATGTCAAAACGGCGATCCAAAAATTCAATGGAAGGTACTGCAAATTTATCATTATAAGTAACTGAAAATATGGAAATCGGTCACCGTGTCTGGTAGAAAAAAGTCCTGTAGCTAGAAGGCAGATGTACCATTGGGAGAATGAACAAAGGCTATGTGAAAGGGGTGAAGATATGTCTGTCTCTTTCTCCCTCTCTCCCTCTCTCCCTTCCTCTTTTCCTTCCTCTCCCTCTTTCTCTCATGCATGTGTGTGTGTGAGCCCATGACACCACGGGCAGGGGAGCGCCTCTTTGCTGGAGATCTGTTGCAATCTGGGAGATGTGCTCAAATTTTAATCTTCCAGAAATGGTTGCCGGTCGCCCGTGTTTCCTTGACTCTGGTCGTGTGAATCGGTAGGCTCAATTTAATCCTGATGCAGAGTGGCCGACGAAAGCACCCTGCTCTTAGGTGATGTTTACCATTTAAAGATCAGAAATGGTCCCCAGGAATCATGCCAAAAGCTAGGAGCTGGAGCTCAAGTGGGCAGGCCCGGCCGGGGCTTAGCCCATGGGCAGTACCTGGTTCTGACGGACCAGTAGGTGGGAGCAAGGGTCAGGCCGGTGCCGGCGAGCGCCCCTGCAGGCTTTCCAGGGAAGTGTCACGTTACTTTGAGCAGCGGTCGTGTCCGAGAAGGCACCCTTTTCCTACGTCGTAGAGGTCCAGGTAGCGTGGACCTAGCTGGACGTGAGAAGTGGCACGGAGATGAGGCAGAGTCCTCTCCTCATAATGGTATGCGGTGCCCTTGAGCGTCTCTGTGCCGGCACCGGGCCTCTTGTGGGCGATCTCTGTGGGCGAGGCTCCCGGGAGGGGCCCCTGGTGCCCGGGGCAGGCAGGCGTTCGGGTGTCAGCCGAGGTGCACACCAGTTCCCCGCGCCCGATGCCTTTTCCGGTGTCTTTGAGGCTTGCCGACTTGGGGACGTGAAAAATGAACGGTGCTGGCTCTTTTTAATTGCTAGTGAAATTGTGCATTTTTAACGTGTGTTAATCATGTGTATTGACCTCTCGGGCCTGTCCTCTCCTTTGTGGGCTCGTCACCGCCGCGATGGAGTTTCTGTGTTGTCCTTAATTTGTGCAAGCTCGCTGTCTGTGAAGCATGTCTGCTGATTTTTAGATACGTGTTTGTTCTCCCCCCCCCCCCCCCCAGTTCATCTCTACTCGCTGTGTTTCGTTCCTCACTTGCCTGAGTGCTTGATTTTTCTGCACTGGAAGCGGCCAGTCGTTTTTTTTTTGTTTTTTTTGTTTTTTTTTTTTTGGTAGTTTGTCTAGAGATTCGAGAGACGAGGATTTGTGCTTTATCCTGCATTTTTATATTTAATCTTTTTAGTGACGCTGTAAAGTGAGGCTCTCAGTTTATTTTTCTGGAACACCAGGTGTTCCAGAATTGTTGATATTAAGCCATTTTGTGCGCTTCTTCTTCCAGGTTATTTTACAACATTGCATCAAAGAGTCTCACGTCCCTCGAACGGAACTAATTGGTTTGTCAGGATTAGGTTGCCTGTGCCCTCACTGGGGAAGACTGGACACCTGTGGTTTCGAGTCAGGACGCGTGTCTCCGCCTCCCCCAAGAGGACGCGTGTGCCCGTGCTGGGCGGTGTCGGCGGTCAGGATCGCGCTCGTTTGTGGTCACTTTGTTCAGCGATGGTGTCTTCTCTCCCCCCCGTTACTAGCGATGAGTGTCAGAACGTGTGCGTGTCGCTGACTGTTGTCACTGCACCCCAAACCTGGCCTGTGTTCACCTCAGCCCATAGTTCTGTTGGTTTCGGGTTGTTTCAAGCTGACGGTCGTTACTGTCTGCTTTTCTAATAGCTCAGGGCGTGTGCATCTGAGTTGACTGGGGAGCTTGTGCCTTAGGGCTCCTTTCCTGTGGTCTCACTGAGATCCGATCACCAGAGATTCCAGGCTTTGTGATGATGAGCTTTACCGAGGTGCCAGCAAGCTGGCGGGCTCTCCCCTGCCTGCCAGTCAGGCGCGGACCTCAGCGCCCAGCCTCCCCCACCAGAGCTGCTGTGCTCAAATGGGTACGGCACAGGGCACTTGGGCAGATGTCCAGCATCCGCAAGGTGCATGAGGCACGGGACATCTATGTTCTACTCAAGGAGATGAGCCTACATTTACTGGAGTGTGGGGTCCCAGGTTTGTTAGACACACAGACTCTTAAAGCTCTTCTAGAATCCCCACAGAACCCAAAAAACATTCTTCATAACAACACGATGATTTTTGCCTATGATTAAGTAGTGTCTTATAGCAGAAAAATATACTACGAGTGACTGTACAATGAAGCATTACAAGTTAAGTTTAACACATACTTTCATTGTGCAATTTCACATCAGGAAGAAGGGACTCTAGAACCAGTGAAAATAGCGCCTCCCCTGAAAAACAACATAACCCTTCCTACAGTAAAGCTAAGAAGGAACATACCGTGAAACAGCTCGGTAAGACTAAGCAAGCCCTCGTGGGGGCTGTGAATGTTGGAGAGTGACACCGTTGCTTCTCTTTGACCAGGGGACAGGTGCAGCTCTGCGGGTGGAGCCCTGCTTGAGCCGGGCCGGGGCTGTGGGGGGGTGGCTCTGGCCAGGGTGGTGCAGGCTCGGGGCGTGAAGCCCTGCCCGCCAGAGCTGCCCCAACCGTGAGTGGGTCTCCTACCATAAGTCAGCGACGGGCTGAAATTGTCCATTTGAGTGTTCTGCAGATATTTCTGGAGTACCTGCCCCCCCCGGGGAGTGTAACGTAGAGGGACAAGGCAGATAATAAAGAGAACGAGGGTGCTGCCTTCACGTTAATGACGAGACTTTTGATGGAAACTGTAGCCGGGAGGGGTGGGTGCGGTAGGGGCGGGGTGCGTAGGCAGCGAGGCTCCGAGGACGGGCCATCTGGACAGAGAGTTGACAAGGTGACGGGGGACGTGCGGACGTCCGGGAACAGGCAGAGGCCCTGGGCGGGGGGACAGCCTCGCCTGTGTCAGTGATGGGAGGCCCAGCAGCGAGGCGGGCAGGGAGGGGAAGGGGGGAGTGGCCCCTGAGGAGGGAGGCCCGAGGTGTGGGCCACGTTGGTCAAGTGTTTGTAGCGAGTGTGAGCAGAAGCCCTGGGAGGACATGAGGCCGGACAGAGGCCTGATCAGACTCGGGTTTTAGAAGCATCTCCTTTTGAAACTAGAGAGGTGCGGGCGCCTGGGTGGCGCAGTCGGTTGAGCGTCCGACTTCAGCCAGGTCACGATCTCGCGGTCCGTGAGTTCGAGCCCCGCGTCCGGCTCTGGGCTGACGGCTCGGAGCCCGGAGCCTGTTTCCGATTCTGTGTCTCCCTCTCTCTCTGCCCCTTCCCCGTTCATGCTCTGTCTCTCTCTGTCCCAAAAATAAATAAACGTTGAAAAAAAAATTAAAAAAAAAAAGAAACTAGAGAGGTGCAATTATGGAGGCCGGACGGCAGGTAGGTGTCCGGGTGAGACCTGATGGCAGGGACCCGAGTGTCACTGGTGAGAGCAGACTGGGTGTAGGACACATTTATAGAAGGATGACAGATGTGCGGGGTGACCGCGGGGCACTTGCTAGAAAGGAGAGGGCACAGAGGTAAGGTCAGTGGGGAGGGGGCTGGGCACCTGTATGGCCCATTCACTGAAGCGACGGGGCTTTGGGAGGAAACGGTTGGTGGGATGGGCGGCAGCACGAGGAATTCTGCTTCCTGCGCACGAGGTTCAAGTGCCTGCGAACAGCCCGGTGGTGTGTGGAGACAGCAGTCGGAGGCGTAGGCCCGGGGTTCAGGGAGGGGCAGGAGCCACTGAAGGTGACGTCGAAGGAGGTGGGGGTCTTCTGCACGGTGGTCTTTCCCTGACACAGAAACTCGTGTGAAATTCAAGTAGGGGGCCGTGGAGATGGAGAGGGTGGGCTCCGGAGCCTGCCAGGACCTGCGGGGCGGAGGCAGTACTGCTGGGGGTCCCACAGTCCGGAGAGAGGGTGTCCTGAGAGCCGGGGGCCGGAGGGGCGGCGGGAGGACCGGGGGAGGCGTGTGTCCTGTGACTCTGGAGGGGATGAGCGAGCATGAGCCTCGTGTAAAGCCCTGTCCGTCCCAGCGGGAGGACCTGCCCCACACGCAGAGTCCTCTGCAATGTTTTAATCTGTTGTTAACTATTTTGTGTCAGGAAGAAAGGAAGATAGTATCTCAGCCAAAATTTTAGGCTCCATAGTGTCTGGATTAAATAATGAACCAGATCAGGAAACTACCACCTCGGATATAGGTAAGAAAAATATATTCTTTAGTTTAAATTCTTTACCACTTTGACGTAAAGTATTTATCTCGGTGTAGTTATATTTTTTATTATTCTAATCATGATATACTGAAGATCAGAAATGCTGCCAAATATTGATACAATATCAATGACCTTGATATTCCACTTGCTTCAATTTGCTAAGTTATGATAAAGAATATTAACTCAGTTTTAGTTAACTTTTACGTGCCTTTTTACACGTAACTCGTTTTCGCATCTGGATCAAGATGCTTTCTTCCTCTTGCTGGTGGGATTTAGAAAAACGCTGTGGGCGGGTGGATAGAGAAGTTATTCAGCTTTCCGGTCCTGCTCCGCTGTGTTGTATTAAGGGAACGCCCCCGATAAAGGTTTCAGGGTGCTTGCCGCGGCGCAAGGGGACGTTGTCGCCCACGGCTTGCGCTCTTACCCTGAGGCGGCAGTGGGACAGGTGCGTCGCGTCCCCGCCCTGCTGCTGTGGGGCCATTAGGTGCATGAATTCGGGGTTTCAGATGGGGTGATCCTTGATGAGTGTCAGTATTTGTGACGTTAAATTCTTCAGAAATATTAAGAAGCTTGAGTGACATTTAAGAGAAAATATAGCGTGTCTTTTTTTAATGTTTTTTTTTTAATTTATTTTTGAGAGAGAGAGAGCGTGAGCACGAGTGGGGGTGGGGCAGAGGGGGTTCTCACCGACGAACTTGACGGCGGGGGGCGTGCTGCCGTTCGGCCACATCCTCTCAAAGTATACGGATCTCCTTTCTGCGGAGGCTCAGCTGCGGGCAGCTCCGAGGAGGGGAGCCCCGGGCAGCCCCCGTAGCACAGGAGAGGGGTGGGTGGTGCCGGTCGTGTGAGCGGAGACCGCCACCTGGGGCAGCCGGCCGGGCGGTGACCGTCTGCCCGTGTCCCAGACCAGAGGGAAGACCCCATTCCTGCCGTTGCCACCTCTTGGCCTCGAGCAAGCTTCCTGGGTGCGTGGTCCGAGCCGCAGGCCCCTCTGCGCTCAGTGGGTGCAGAAGCACCTGCCTTGAGGCTAAATGAGCTCCGCCCAGAAAGTGGCCAGCTTGTCGCACGTGGGCCACACGGCACCTGCTTTGCAGATGCCCCGTTAGTTACTGTGGGTCTCGTGCTGAGATGGTCTGATGGGATGGAAGTACACCCGAGTGGCTGTTTAGACCTGTGCCCTCACTTGGTGGGTGTTCTCTCCGGAACCCTGTGGCACACGGTTCTCAGTTGAGAGCTTTGCAGAGATTGGAACGGAGCCCGGTGCCCCCTGGCGGCCACGAGTGGAGCCCTGCACCCGGTCCCTGGGCGGTCCCCTCCCTCCGCCCCCTGCCCCTACGTCCCGCCCCTGCAGGTCACCAGCATGCCTGTCACAGGGGTCATCTCGTGCTGTCGGGACTCCGTTTTCTCAGCTGCCTCATCTTGGCTGATTTTCCAGCTGGGCGTGATTTCCAGATCCAGTGCTGGGTCTGCTCACTGAGCCTTTCCTCCCGGGTCCCCTCACCCTGAGCTGGTGCTGCTAAGCCATGCTGGCCCCTGTTGTGCCTGCTCCCCGGGCCCTGGCCTGACTTTGGCTGCAGCGGCCCGCCCGCGGGACCGGGGCGTCACGGGAGCGTTCCTGCGTTTTGCTGTGTCCTCCCTCTTGCTCTCCCACGCGCCCCGAACCACCCCACAGGAAAGCTGTCCGCTTCTTCCCTGCTCCGTATCGGAGCACCAGCTGCGTGATGGGCCTGTTCTCTCTGCCGCTGTTTGACGGGACATGGGGACATCCTTACAGCTGCGTTGTGCTCGGGTGCTCTCACCCATGTCCTGTTGCTTTGTTGTGTACAACTTTTTATTATAAAAATGCAGAGTTGGGGCGTCTGGGTAGCTCAGGGTCAAGTGTCTGACTTCGGCTCAGGTCACGATCTCACAGTCCGTGGGTTCGAGCCCCGCGTCGGGCTCTGTGCTGACGGCTCGGAGCCTGGAGCCTGCTTTGGATTCTGTCTCCTCCTCTCTCTGCTCCTCCCCTGCTTGCACTCTGTCTCTCTTTCTCTCTCTCAAAAATAAACATTAAAAAGAAAGAAAGAAAGAATGCCACAAGACCTTGGAAGCGGTGAAACGGTGCAAAGTGTCATTGGTCCCCTTGAGATATAGGCAGAGGCGATGCATTTGGAAATCACTTACCGTATGGTGGGTTTTGTATGGCGTAGGAAAGTTTTGGCACTTTCAAATAAAGCGTAACAACCTATAGTTCTTGTGTTTTCTTTTAAAATTGATAATCTGCAGTTGCCAAGCTGATGTTTAAGTTTAGATTTATTTTTGAGGTTAGTATATCATATTCTTTGGTTGTCTTATAGATCATAAATAATTAACTATTGGAATCAGGCTGTTTAAAGCATTTTTATAGATCCAACAAAATTTCCTTAGAAAATTGCGTGTCTTCTATTGTATGTAGTTCTGTTACATAAAATCAGGTCTTTGATAGTTAATGATAGTTTGATTCTGATATAAACTGTTTATTTGAATACTTTAAAGAAATTGTAAGGTTGTGTTTCAGGAAAGGGAACAATTTTTCTAATTTTATTTTTGTCTCCTGATTTCATTTTAGAGAGTGAGGTCCTGTGGTGATGGGTTAGCTTTCTACCCTGGGTCCTGCCACAGTTTAAAATCTGTTCCTCTAGCACCTCCCGCCCCTTATTTTTAGTATAAAAAATGTTTTATTAGGTGTTTGATATTTTTTCTATTTTCATAGACATTGGCACATTAGTCAGCCATCAGTACACAAGTTATTTGGGAACTTTCGATCTCTAGGACTGTGCACTGTGCTGGAAGGATTTTTCTCTTTGCCCTGCTTTCCTGACACGGCCACCTATTTGCGGCTTCTCAGTTGGGCCTGGCCGCAGTGGGGAGGCGGGTGGAGAAGGTTCTGGAAATGGCGGTGGAGGGGCTAGTTGGCTTCGGCCGTGGGGACTCCACGCCTCCCCGCCTGGGCTGAGTGGGCCTGGGGTCTGCTCACAGTCCGGGCACCCCTTCCCTCTCCTGATCCCACAGCCACGCTGAGAGGAACGTTCTGGGTGTGAGTTCTCCAAAGCTGCCTTCGGTGGGTGTTCTGGGAGCTTGTGGGGTGGGAGAGCGGGGTAAGTACTGGAGCCGGAGGGGACCCGCCCGTGTGTGCGTCTTCGTGACCCATTTTAAACTGTTTTATGTCAGGCACAAAAGAAGCTAATACTAACTCAGCTAGCGTTTCAGACGATAATTCAGCTAGTCTGAGGCGTGAGCACGTCGAGCCAGGACCAGCAGTGAAGCGGAAAGGTAAGCGGGACACCCGTCTCCTCACTCCTTTCTCGGTGAGGGAGAGGGGTCCCCCCAGATGTAACCCTGGGGGGCTCCTCTCTCCCCAGAGGGCGGCGGCCAGGTCCCCTTGGCTTTCTGACCCACACGGAGTCCAGTCCCTGGTTCTTCGTCGGGACTGGATGTGGTGGGTGGCCCACTGTCGCCTTTTCACATCAGCTGGGCTAGGGCAGGCTGGTCACTGCGTGGTGACCCCAGTGTCCTTTCTGGGGTGGCGGGCGGAGCCCAGGCGGAGTCGGGAACAACCCGAACCGAGCTTCAGAGTCACTGCTGGAGTCCCGTCGGCCCAGCCGCACACCTCCCACGTTTCGCGTTCAGAGAGGACTTTTAAACAGCTCGGGACACTGCCCTGACCCGACGTTTCTGTCATGTCCTCGGGGTGTCCTAAGTCGCACCTTGGTGAGATTCTGCTCTGGGCCTGGTTTTTCTCTGCATCGAGAAAACGTTGTGGTGAAAGATGCGTCCGGCGTTTGTCGGGCACGTGTCGGGCTCGGAGGGGACGTCCCGCAGCCAGCGTCCGCGGGCCGGGTGACACTCGTCGGCTCGTGCACGCCGCAGGCCGGGTGCGTGGCAGGCCCGAGGCGGTGGGCGCGGGGACCCGGCCTGGGGGGGCGCCGTGTGGTGAGGGGTGCTGGCCGGGAGCGTGGGGGCCACGGGGCCGCATGGGGCCGGGTGCGTGCTGGCTGAGCGGCTGAATCGCACGTGGGTCGCGTCAGTTTGGTCCAGGCGGGGGCGGCCTGGGCCGTGTGGGCGGTGGGGGGACAGGCAGGTTCCGGGGTGCTCCGGGCAGGGTCTGCCCAGGGAGGAGGTGTGCGTGGGCGGGGAAAGAGGCAGAGCTGGTGAAGGGTCCGGACGAGACCTGCGCCCCTGAGGCTGGAGCCCTCGCCCAAGGGCGGGGGACCCCGCCTGCGAAGGGGTGAGGCCGCTGTGAGCTCACCATCCGGGTGTCGGCCTTGAGCTCCAGCAGCCGCGGTGTGTCCCCAACCCGATGGCGTGAGTTTCGACGAGAGCTTAGGAGTCTGGGGTCCAGGGCCAGGCAGCACGGTGTCGAGGAGAGGGTCTGCTGCTACCTGCTCTGGCCCCAGGGCAGGCCCGTCCCGGGGGTGAGCCCAAGCCCCCCGTTGCCATCACCCCGTCCTTCCGGTGGCGCTGTCTGGAAGCGCCATTTCCGGGTGCTTCCTAACCACCAACCCACAGTTACACTGGGCCTGGCCCCTGCCCTGTCACTCTGTGCAGCGTGACCTCCGGGAGGCTCCTGTGTTCCCTACGTATGGGCCCTGTAGGGCCTCCCGGTTCCTGTCGCCCTGGAGGCGTGGCCTCTCCTGTCCCGAGAGCCACCTTCTTTGGGGCACCATTCACGTGGCTCTATGACCGGTGACCAGAACGTTCTCAAGTGCGCCTCAGCGGGCAGGCTAAGGTGTCCGAGGAGCACTCTTCCCCCTGTGGGTGCGTGTGTGCCCTCGGGGCGACCCCGGGTCCCTGGCGCTGACTCGGACCCGTGCAGCTTCCGTGCTTCTGCAAACGTGGTCGTGTCACACAGAGATTGTCCTCCTGTGACTTGGGGTCCACCCCACCCCTGCCGGGCCTTCACTCGTGTGCTTGTGGCCACGTAGGTCACCTCTGTCCCCAAAAAGCAGCCCTTGAAGAAGGATCCTGGGTGAAAAGAGCAAAGGTAGCCCATAGGGAGCTAGGCCGTGGCAGAGCCCTGCTGGTCAGCTCTGTGGGGAGGGCCCCGTCGCTCTTGTCCAGTCGTCAGAGTGCCCGGAGCCTTGTTTGCCAGGTCACCCCTCTCGTCCCTCGTGTCCCCGTCGGTCTGCTGGCGGCTCCCTGGTCGTGTCAGCTGTTGCCGTGTATCTTTCATCTGTGTGTGTGATCCTCTCTCTTCATATCCCTTTCGTCTTTTCATTAATGGCATTTTATGGGTCATAGTTTCCTTTCTTCTTTGTCTTTCCCTCTTTGAAAACGAAGGGATCGCGGTGGGACACTGGAAAAGGCTCCGAGGAAAGGGCCGTGTTTTCCCGACAGGCGTTTGTGTTACTTAGTTTGTGTTTTTCCCTAGTCCTGCTCGTTTCGTATTCCGAGCGTCACTAAAACAAAAGTTGGTTTTCTGATGTGCCTTTTTTTTTTTTTTTTTTTTTTTTTTTAGGTGACTCCCCTAGTGATACAGGTAAGGAATGGCCTGCACTAAGTGTGTTTGCTATAAATTGTGTGTGTGTGTGTGTCAGTATGAACGTGGACTCTCAGATTTGTTAAGGAACCATACGTGTACCACTTTAAGATTTAATCTACACATCTTATGTTCCAGCAGAATGCATCTCAGGACTCTTTCCAGAGTAAAAAGTACATTTCTAAATTCAAATTTTGATTCATTCTATTCTCTAGAATACAAAGGCTTTTTACTTTATTTTTTTTTATTTTTTATTTAAAAAAAGTTTTTTTTTTCAACGTTTATTTATTTTTTGGGGGACAGAGAGAGACAGAGCATGAACGGGGGAGGGGCAGAGAGAGAGGGAGACACAGAATCGGAAGCAGGCTCCAGGCTCTGAGCCATCAGCCCAGAGCCTGACGCGGGGCTCGAACTCCCGGACCGCGAGATTGTGACCTGGCTGAAGTCAGACGCTTAACCGACTGCGCCACCCAGGCGCCCCAAAGGCTTTTTACTTTAAATAGTGGGATGAATTTAATTGCCTTAATAGAGTTTGTTACTTACCTATTAAGTCCTTTCACCAAAATGAAGAAGCTTTATTCAGATTACAAAAACAATTTGGTCCATACCCAAAGTAGAATCTGTTTAAATGCAGAAAAATATGAAGAAGGAGATGAAAAGCACTGTTTCTCATGGAAATGACTGTCCTTCTAGGACCCCTGTCGTGTGTGTGTGTGTGTGTGTGTGTGTGTGTGACGAGACACACTCGTTACTGTTACATGTTGGAGTGATGACGTTTTGTGCAGGGGGTCCGGTGTGCGGCTGGAGTTACCCACCGCCCGTCACTAATACATGGTGGCAGGTGACCCTCTTGACACCGCGGATTACACACGTCCATCCTTCTCAGGTTGTAGCTGACCGGATCCACCCACCTTTTCAAAGAAACAGAATCGGTTTGTACTTCCAGGGTTCGCACGCCGTCTCCCAGATCTTCACCACCTCTAGAAACGACTGTTCTGTCTTCATTAAAATGATAGACGAATAAAGCTCGTTTGCATTGCACTTACCCGATGGCTGTCTTTTCAAGCACTTACCTATTTGTGTTTCTTCCTTTGTGAATTGCTGATGCGACTGTCACGCTTCAGAAGAAGTCGGACCTTCTGTCCAGGAGAAATCCGAGCTGCCGAGCGAGCTTCCGGCCAACATCAGGTCTGCGGCCAACGTGCTCTCTCTTTGCACCTTCTGCCGTTTGTCCGGTGCTCGAGCTTAATTATGAGGAAATGCCTGTACAAAGAACGCAAAAACCGTTTGCTTAATTTTCACATGCTGGGTATAAGTAGCTACACATAGGGCATTTTAAAGATTTAGGGAAATTCATAATTATGGTAATGTTTTGGTTACTTTTTGGATCTTAAATTTAATGAAAATATAGGATTAAGAGACGGATACTTTCAACTTGTCAGGTTACTGGAATGTTCTTAATGCTCTGCAGACTGCGTCCTGACCAGTTGACGGTGGGACATTAGCGATGACATTGACCTGGGTTTTCTGTCGTCCCCTTTGAAATGTGCAAGTGTGTCACATTCCCTCTCTGGTTTTCCAATATCTGGGTTTAGAAAGCCACCTCGGCCTGGGAGTGCGAGACCAGCGCCTCCCCGGGTGAAGCGTCAAGACGGGGCGGAGGCGCTCACGGCGGACAGGTGAGGCCTCTGCTGCGAGGCGGGGTGAGGGTGGAGAGGGCTTCCTGATGGGGGAGTGTGTGTGGGAGGGGTTCGGGGCACGCCGGGGGCGGTGGGGGGGAGCACGGGGCAAAGCGAGGCTGGGCCCCGCCGGGGGCAGGATGATGCTTTTGAGGGCTGAAGGGCCTGGTGCCGGAGAAACGTGTACCGTTTCAAGAGCTCACGCCCAAGCACAGGTTCCCTCCTGACCTTGTACAAGGTCCCCGAAGCCAGGAAGAGGGTGTGCACGTGTGCATGCGAGCCTGCATGTGTGTGCGTGCACTTGGCTGTGCTGTGATCGTGGGGGAGGGAGTTACGGGCACTCGGTGAAGCGTGGTTGTGTTAGGCGGGTCGGGAGGAGGAGAAGGCAGGTGGGAGCCGCGGTGCATTTGGTCTGGAGGCTTGTGGTCCAGGCACAGGTGCAGCAGAAGTTAGTGTGCGAGCAGAGGAGAGCTGACAGCGGCCTGCAGTGGGGTGGCAGCGGGCGGGGCAGTTCCTGAGAGTGGCCACGGGAGGCCTGAGAGAGCCCTAGGACGGAAGCGGTCACCTGGGGGGACAGGGCCAGGCCTGCGGGCTGGGCAGCTGGGTGTTAGGCTGACTCAGACCGGTGGTAGGACTCGGGGGAGAGGAGGTGCTGGGCAGGGAGCAGGACCCAGAAAAGTGGGACCGGGGGAGGCTGCTGTGTTCTGGGAGAGACCCAGAAGCAGGGGTCTGTGGCCACATTGCCACCCCTGCCCTGGTGTTGCAACTTGGAAGAATAGGGCCCTCCGGGTGAGAGGCTGCAGGCGGAGGACTGGTGTCCAGAGAGTGCGGCCAGGGGAGGGGCAAGGCTCTGGGTGGGGGAGGCCCTGGGGGCCCCTGTGAGATAGGGGCACAGGGAGGGGGCTGGGTGAGGACCAGAGGCCAACATTAGTGGGGGCACAGAGGGCAGGACTCACAGGGACCCAGGCCTACATTCTGTGATGTTCTGGAGGTGGTTGGTGGTTGACCTCCTCCCTTGGAGCCCGGGGTGCATGGGATTGATGCAGACGTGTGGCCAGCACATTCCTGTGTGATGTGATTTCTGGTGCTCCAGGACAGGGAGTGGCAAAGCCGTGGCCAGTGTAATTGTAGACGCACAGAACTCCGACGGTGAGGAAGACGACCAGTTTGTGGTGGAGGCCGCCCCACAGCTCCCTGAGATGTCCGAACTTGAAGTGGTGAGTTAGCGGGAGCGTGTTTCTGTAGTTGCACTTGGACGACGCTGGAATCCATGCTCCCGCATTCAGGTTCCGGAGACGAACGTTCCTCTAACCTTTTGGTTAGATGTCCGCCTTCTTTAATTCTGTCGTTGCTTTGGGGACATCCGCAGAGGCAGGATTTCGAGAATCAGCTTTTTCCTCCTTCCTTTCCTGCCCAGGTGCCAGCGGTAGACATGGAGGAAGAGGAGAAACACGGTGAGTGTGGGGTGCGCACAGCTGTGCGCGGGAGGGGTCCCGTGCCCTTGAGCTCTGAGCGCCCCGTGTCGGCCAGGGTTCAGAGGAGCATCAGTGAGACACCGCAGCACGGATGGGCTCCTCCTCGGTTGGTGGCTCGTACTCCCGGATTCGAGGGGCGCAGCGCCCCGGGACCCCGGGACTCGGTCAGTAGCTTCCAGCGTGGCGTGGGGTTAGGGTAGAGGTTCGACCTCTGGGGTTGTTTCCAAATCGACAATATTTGTAATATTTGTTCTCTTCCCAAATGTCTTTGATTTCAAACAGTTGCAAAAGCAGGAAGAGTCTCCTAATGAACCCCCTTGTACCTATCACATGGCTTCAGCCGTGATCGGCTCATCTCGTTTTCTCTAAGCCTCTGCCTGCTGCAGACCCCATTCCCCCACGCTGTTTTCTTTGTTTGGTTTTTAAGTCTTTATTTATATTCCACTTGGTCAACATATATTGTAATATCAGCATCAGGAGTAGCATTCGGTGGGGCACCTGGGTGGCTCAGTCACTTGAGTGTCCGATTTTGGCTCAGGTCATGATCTCGCAGTTCGTGGGTTCGAGCCCCGCATCGGGCTGTGTGCTGACAGCTCAGAGCCCGGAGCCTGCTTCGGATTCTGTGTCTCCCTCTCTCTCTCTCTCTGCCCCTCCCCTGCTCATGCTCTGTCTCTCTCTCTTTCAAAAAAAAACACTAAAAAACAATTCTTCAAAAGGAGTAGTAGCATTCAGTGGTTCATCCCTTGCATAAAGACCCAGTGCTCAATCCTGACAAGCGCCCTCCTCAATGCCCATCACCTTTTGACCCATCCCCCACCCGCCTTCCTCCATCACCCTCAGTTTGTTCTCTTTCGTTAAGAGTCATGGCTTGTTTCCCTCTTTTTTCCCCCTCCCATGTTTGTTTTGTTTCTTAAATTCCATGTATGAGTGAAATCATATATTTGTTTTTCTCTGATTTATTTCACTTAGCATAATATACTCTAGTTCCATCCATGTTGTTACAAATGGCAAGATTACCTTCTTTTTGATGGCTGAGTAGTATTCCAGTGTGTGTGTGTGTGTGTGTGTGTGTGTGTGTGTGTGTGTACCACATCTTCTTTATCCATTCGTTAGTCGATGGACATTTGGGTTCTCTCCATAGTTTGGCTATTGTTGATAGTGCTGCTATAAATATTGGGGTGCATGTGCCCCATCAATTCTGTATGTTTCTATCCTTTGGGTGAATACCTATTCATATTTATCCAAATTACCCAATTGCTGGGTCATAGGGTAGTTCTATTTTTAACTTTTTGAGGAACCTCCATATTGTTTTCCAGAGTGGCTACACCAGTTTGCACTCCCACCAACAGTGCAAAAGAGTTCCCCTCTCTCCGCATCCCTGCCGACACCTGTTGTTTCTTATGTTAATTTTAGCCACTCTGATAGGTGTGAGGTGGTATCTCAGTGTGGCTTTGATTTGTGTTTCCCTGATGATGAGTGACGTTGAACATCTTTTCATGTGTCTGTTGGCCATCTGGATGTCTTCTTGGGAAAAGTATCTATTCATGTCTTCTGCCCATTTCTTCACTGGATTATTTGTTTTTTGGGTGTTGAGTTTGATAAGTTCCTATAGATTTTGAATACTAACCTTTTATCCAATATGTTGTTTGCAAAGATCCTCTCCTATTCCTTTGGCTGCTTTTAGTTTTGTTGGTTGTTCCCTTTGGTGTGCAGAAGCTTTTTGTCTTGATGAAGCCCCAGTGGTTCATGCTTGCTTTTGTTTCTTTGGCCTCCGGCCATGTGTCTAGTAAGAAGTTGCTGTGGCTGAGGTCAAAGGGGTTGCTGTCTTTGTTCTCCTCTAGGATTTTGATGGTTTCCTGTCTCCCCCAGATTGTTTTCAAGTCCTGGAGAAGATCATTTCTTCTGTTAACATGTCACGTGTCCCTCTAAAAGAGAAGGGCTCTTTAAAAACATATATATAACTATAATTCTACTGTGGTAACAAGACAATTTCTTAATGTCATCAAATACTGTTTTCCTAGTTGTTTTGTATATTTTTTCTATTTTGAGTCAGAATCCAAATAAGGTCCCTGCATTGCAGCTGATTGATGTTAACTCTTAGGTCTCTCTTAACCTCCCTCCCCTTTTCCCTCATAACGTATTTGTTGAAGAAGCTGGTTGGTTGTCCGTAAGAGTTTCCCACAGTTGGGTGTTGCCTGTGATATGCTTGTGGTTTTTCACATGCTCTTCTGTGCTTGCAACTTGGTTCCAGAGACCCAATCAGGTGCCAGAATACTTAGTAGGTGGTGGTGCTTCTTCCTGACGTCTGCATGTCTCTCTGCTTGTGATGTTAGCCTGGTGGCAGGAACCTGCCCTTCCTCAAGGTTAGCCGGAGGACGCCATTGTGCACAGCTTTGCCTCCCCAGCCGTGGCCCCAGGGCTCAGTCTCTATGGGAGAGGTGGGCGGCATGATTCATGCTCTCCCTTTGTTGATGGGTTTTCCTGAGTTTGTTTCCTGTCGCCATCCAAGCTGACTGTTGAGGGTTGGTGTTGATACCTGTATGAAATCACAGGTTTCCTTTTAATACACGTAATGTGCTTCATTTCAAGCCAAGTCAGTCTTTCTCATCAGTGTTCTGACTGTCCAGTGTTGACTCAGTGGAGCCTGTTCGAGTGGCTGTCTGGGACCTTTTGACACATCCCGGGAGACTTTGCAGCTTCCTCGTCTTCTGATATGGGGAAGATGTTTCATGCTCGCTCTGCGTGTTTCCCGCCCCATATCTGGAACCTTCCGTCTCTCCACGGAGCCTGGCTGCATGTTTCCTCTGGATTGGTCATTGTGTCTAGGGGTTTTCTTACCTTTTTTAAGACGAGAAAAATATATCCAAGTTCACATTGGCATTTCTAATGCAGCTTTACTCTTTAGAGTTTTTCTTAAATCTTTGATTTTATACATGCATATCTGTCTCATGCCCCGCATCCTGGCTCCTAGCGCCATCGGCCGTCTGTTTGCTGTCCCCTACGGCACGCACAGCACTTGGAGAACACCACCACCAGTAATGAGCCGCAGCAGATGACTGAAAACACTAGGAGTTTTCTTGGTAGGTCTGTCTGTTCTCAGGGTGCGTCCCACTGGGGACAGACAACCAGTTAACGGAACAGTTCTTTGTTAGGCTACGCTTGCCACTTTGATGTTAAGTTTCTTAGTTTCATTTTGGTTTCAGTTTTTAGGCATTGAAAAATTGGATTTAATTTTGTTTTATGTATGTAAAGTAGTCACTTGTTTCCAAGGTCAAATGTACCAAGCAAGATAGATTCAGAGATTCGGGGCTTCTGCCCTGTCCTCTCCCTCCCCCTGTAGGAAACAGTGAGAAATACGGCTTATACTTTCCTTTAAAAAGTATACGTGAATACGTGTCTGTGTGTGTGTGTGTGTGTGTGTGTGTGTGTGTGTCTGTTCACCAGGATCTATGCTTCTCCATCTGGCTTTTGTCACTGGGCAGCGTGTGCTGGCATTTGCTCTGCAGCGGTGCGGGGAAGTGGCTTCACCCCTGCTCCCAGCCCCGGCCTCCCTCACTGACCAGGTGCTTGGGGTTTACTCAGCCAATTTCATGTTGATGTACATTTGGGTGAGATGGTGTTTTAAAGAAAATGGTGTTTTTTTTTATGGTATTTACCCCATGGGTAATTCTTTTTTTCTAAGGAAGCTGAAGATTCTTGACTTAATATAAAAGGAGTATCTTGTGCTTAGAACCAGCTCAGAATTGTCACACGTGTTTGCAACACTTACCTGTTTAATTTACTCTTCATTGTTTTCCATTTACAAAGTTTTGGTTTATTCACCTTTGAGGAGCTCATTTCTTTGAAACGCTGAAATTTTTTAAAATTTAAATCCAAGTTATTTAACATACCGTGTAATAATGATTTCAGGAATAGAATTTAGTGACTCATCCCTTACATACAACACCCAGTGCTCATCCCAAGAAGTGCCCTCCTCGGTGCCCCTCACCCCTTTACCCATCCCCCCTCCCACAACCCCTCCAGTAACCCTCTGTTTGTTCTCCATATTTAAGAGTCTCTTAGGCTTTGTCCCCCTCCCTGTTTTTATCTTGTTTTTGCTTCCCTTCCCTTATGTGTCTTAAAGTCCTCATGTGAGTGGAGTCATATGATGTTTGTCTTTCTCTAATTTCACTTAGCATAATACCCTCCAGTTCCATCCACGTCGTTGCAAGTAGCAAGATTTCATTCTTTTTTTTTTTTTTTTTTTTTTTCTTCACAGCTTTATTTTATTTTTTTTTTTTTCTGAAATTTATTGACAAATTGGTTTCCATACAACACCCAGTGCTGATTTCATTCTTTTTGATTGCCAAGTAATACTCCATTATATATATAAACCACATCTTCTTTATCCATTCATGCATCGATGGACGTTTGGGCTCTTTCCGTACTTTGGCTACTGTTGATACTGCTGCTGTAAACATTGGGTGCATGTTCTCCTGCGAATCCGCATTTTTGTATCCTTTGGATACCTACTAGTGAAACACTGAAATTTTATCCTTAATTTCCACCACCAGCTACTTATCAGTGGATTGCAGACTCTCTTGCACCAAATAAAGATTATTTGAAGCCGTTTTCAGTATAGAAAGAGGAAGAACAAGAAATTAGTGTCCTCCCCACCCCCTCCCCATTTAGAATGGAAGGGCTCCTCAGGGCGGACAATAACATAAAACCACTGATTCTCAACAGGAGGGCTTGTGAAAAAGATTCTGGAGACCAAGAAAGACTATGAGAAGCTTCAGCAGCCGCCCAGACCTGGAGAGAAGGTAAGGAGGGCTTTCTGCAGAGGCTGCACACACTTGGAAGGTTCCCCCCACCTCCTCGGCCGGGAGGATAGAAACTCGGGGCTCCTCCAGTGTGTCCCGGGTGGGGCCGCGGCCTCGCCTGGGGGCTCGGGAGTCAAGGCCAGAGGCCTGTTCTGCTCTGACCCCGTGGCCGTCCCCTTCCTGCCTGGTGCATCCCGTCTCCCTGCTTGCAGGGTCGGGAGGCTGGCCGCCTGGCCCTGGCCGATGGCAGGAGAAGAGCCTGGGCAGCTTCCGGTCTGGCTTTTCAGTCTACCTGCTGTTAGTATGTGCCCTCCAGCGGTCTTGCTTACCGGTGTGGGACGTCCTTTTGTCGGGACCCATGGGCTTCCTGCCAGCTGCCACCCCTGGGCGTGTGACGCTGGGGTGCCTGCTTGCAGGCCAGGTGCCTCCAACGTCACGGCTAGGTTTTCTGTTACAGCCACTTTAACAAATAAGAGTATATCTTCACTTACTGGTTTTTTAACAGAAAGATGTTTTTTGGATAGTTTTGCTGGCAGCCAATAATTCCAATAAGTTTTACACACACACATGCACACGTGGATAATTCTGCCTAAAACGTCCTAGTTTGTCATGAAGATGTGGCCCGAAGCCGCCAGTGAGAAGACTGGTGAGAGTGACGTTCGAAGGGCGCCTGTAGTGTCACGGGGAGGGGGAGGGGCGGGGGGGGGGTAATGCTGCTGAGGCCTCGCTGGACAGCCCCCGCCGCGCTGGCTCCTCTGCGGCCTGTTGTCTGTTGCTGTGGAATTTTAATGTGTCCTGCTCCCGTTCAGGCCTGCGGAGCTGGCCTGGTGTCCCTGGCCGTGTTCCTGGCACTTGAATGTGTCCCTCCAGGCTGTTCCTGGAGGTAACCTTTGAGGCTTCACTTGGTTTAAATTTTATGGCCTTGCTTTTTATGCAAAGCACAGAGGTCTGTGCTTCAGACTTCCTCGGAAAAGTCCACTTCAGAGTAGGTATTTTGACTTTAGAAGATACAAGGAAAAAAACGTCCTTGTTTGGTGAACAATTTGCTGCTTTAAAAAAAGTACAGTTAGTATGGGGGTGCCTGGGTGACTCAGGTGGTAGAGTATACAATTCTTGATTTCGGCTCAGGTCCTGATCTCATGGTTGTGGGATCGAGCCCCTGTTGGGCTCCGCGCTGGGCGTGAAGCCTGCTTGGGATTCTTGCTCTGCCCTGCCCCTGCTCCTGTGTGCACAGGAGTGCTCGCTCGCTCTCTCTCAGAAAAATAAAAAGGTACAATTTATTTTTTTTCTCATTATCTTTAACATTTATTTTTGAAAGAGTGCAAGTGGGGGAAGGGCAGAGAGAGAGGGAGACACAAGATCGGAAGCAGGCTCCAGGCTCCGAGCTGTCAGCGCAGAATCTGACGCGGGGCTTGAACTGAAGAACTGCAAGATCATGACCTGAGCTGAAGTCGGTTGCTCAACCCACTGAGCCACCCAGGCACCCCAAAAAAGTACGGTTTAGTAAGTGTTTCAAGGTCTGCGTATTACAGGCAGGGGAAACGCATGCTGCTGTGTTTTCTTTAGTGTGTTGGTAAATATCAGGTTTACATTTCACCGACTGGTCTTCTAAAAACCTCTTAGAGTTTTTTAAATAAAAGAAATTAAAACACACCGGAAAAGCTGATGTCTTAAGCTGATGTCTTTTCTGCCTCCGCCCCAGGCCCATTGTCCCCAGGGCAGTCACAGGGAAGAGCTGGTGTGAGCCTTACTTTATAAGCAGTTCCTACTGCTTCGGGGGTTTTCGGTGCTTCCCCCCGGTGCTGGTACGTTTGCTGGTCGCTTTCTTCAGGCCGCAGTGTGCTTCTGAGACCTTCCCCGTTTGGATACCTGTGGATCTAGCTTGTTCCTCTTAACTGGTAACTAGTATTCCGTGGTTTATTAATTCCTTTATTGACGGATGTCGTGTTGACTCCGCCTTCCACTGTTGTGAACACACCTCCACGTCTCCAGGCAGATGGGAGCCAGTGTCTCCGGAACAGTAGTCAGCAAACATTTTCTGCAAAGGGCCACGCGGTAAATATTTTAGGCTTACGGGCCATACAATCTATTGCAGCTTCTCAGCTCTGCTGATAGCCTGAAAGCAGCCCTGGGGAGGACAACAGGAGACGGGAGGCGTGGCCGTGTTCCAATAAAACTTTATTCACAGCAGCGGGACCCAGCCTGGGGCTGGGGTTTGCGACCTTCTTTAGCGTCTGTGCCCAGACCCAGAGCTCCTGAGCGTGCACAGAGCTTTGATTTCACCCCATACCGCCAAATCATTCCCCGACTGGCTGCACTGATTTACTCTCCCAGTGGAGTGAGACTCTGTTTCCACACGTCTGTGCCATCCACAATCAGGACAGTGAACGTGTGCGTCGCCCTCCACAGTGGCCTGTGCCCTTCGGACTCCCTTCCGGCCACCTCTCCCCACGCCCCGCTCCCGCCAGGACGCGCCAGCTGCTCCTCTGCTCCTGGTCACTCTTGTTTGTTTCCCAGAATCGCAGATGGTGGAGTGTGTGCTCCTTTTTGGTCTGGCTTCTTTTCAGTCATCGTGTTACTTTGAGATGTATCCATTTTTCAGCATGTGTCCTTTGGCTTGCTGAGTCGTAAGCGTGTTGTAAGATACACCCACTGCAGTTGTATGGATTTATCATCCTCTGTAGTGGGTGTAGCCATTTGTCAGTCGATGAGCCGTCGGGTTGTTTCCAGTTTCGGCCAGTTACACTCCCTTCCGAGCCCTTGTGGGGACAAACACTTTCGTTCCTTCGGGTGAACACCTAAGAGTAAGATTGCTGGCTCACGTGGTAAATGTATATTTATCTTTTCGGGAAACCGCCGGGCTCTTTTCCAAAGTGGTTGTACCATTTACATTTCCACCACAGCAGAGGAGAATTCCAGCTTCCCCACGTCGTCGTCAGCACTCGGAACGGTCAGTCTTTCTAATTTTTTGTGTTTTAATTTGCGTTTCCTCAACGGCTGATGATTATTCTCTCTTCACTGCTGGTTCCCCCTCTTGCTCTTTTCTTCCTATTGAAGTCTTAGTGTTGCTAGCTTTTCTATTCTCTTGAACGAATCCTTTTTGCTTTGCCAAGTCAATTTCTTGAGTGAGTATATTCCGTTTTCCTATTTCCTTTTTGAGTCTCTTTGGGTAATTCATACTTGAATCAGTTAGGATTAGGTTCACCTATGAGTGAAGGAGAGATCGAAAACATTAGTGGCTTAAATGACGTGGGAAGTGCTTTAGCTCCTGAGTCAGAGTCTGGAGGTGGCGCCTGTGTGACCCCCGTGCCTCAGGGCACCTCATGGGCCAAGGTAGCTGTCCCAGGTCCATCCAGGACTGCCTGCCAGCCAACAGGAAGGGGAGAAGGAGAAAAGCATGCCCCTTTCCTTCCAGACTCTTTCTTGGAAGCTGTGCCTACTGCTTCCACTTCCGCGATAGTGGCCAGATCTTTGTCACTAAGGGGCCGTGAAGTGAGATCTTCATTCCAGAAGTCAGCGTGCTCAGTTAAAAATCAAGGTTTTCACATAGACGAGAATTTGCCAAAATTCCTCACTGCCTGGAGTGCTCAGAAGATGATATTTGCAAGGCACATGGGTGAGTGGAGGAGGCTGGCTGCCTGGCTAGGGCCCGAGGGTTTCTGGAACCAGCATCTCCCACATGCGGGCTGCACATGGGGCAAAGAAGCTTTGCTGTAGAGGCGAGAGCGGAAATCGGCGTCCCCTGGCTGTGCCTTCTCCAGCCTTTCTCCAGGCAACTGTTGCGTCCACGTTTTCCAAAGTCGTGACATAAACATGTTTCAGCTGTGCCTTTGTGATTTTAAAAATACGCCTATAGTTACAGTTTTCCTTTTCTTCCCAAAATTTTGTGTCTTTTTACCTTGAGACTTTAAAGAAACAGTTGAAATAGGCACCCTCTAGCAAAGGATCAACTTTTGGTTTTGTAGATAGGCACTTTTGTTTTCATTTCATTGGTTTCAATTCTTTATTTTTCCTTTTAATTTCCTTGGTTATTTATGTTTTTAGTCCTTGTGTAAAATACTTAGCTCTTTTATTTTTAGCCTTTATATTTTATTTTATTTTATTTTATTTTATTTTATTTTATTTTATTTTATTTATTTATTTATTTTTTTTTGAGAGAGAGAGAGAGAGAGAGAGCATGAGTCGGGGAGAGGGGCAGAGGGAGAGGGAGACCGAATTGGAAGCAGGCTCCACGCTCAGTGCAGAGCCTGCCTCGGGGCTCAACCCCACGACCCTGGGATCATGACCTGAGCTGAAATCGAGAGTCGGACGCTCAACCGAGTGAGCCACCCAGGTGCCTGAGTCTTTGCCATTTTTAAAAATTAATTAATTAATCTACCTATTTTAAGTTTATTTATTTATTTTGAGAGAGAGAGAGAGAGAACACAAGAGTACAAGAGCAGGGTTGGGGCAGAGAGAGAGGGAGAGAGAATCCCAAGCAGGCTTCATTCTGTCAGTGTGTAGCCCAGTGTAGGGCTTGAGCTCGTGAATCGCGAGATCATAACCTGAGCCAAAGGCGGGCACTTAAGCAACTGAGCCACCCCGGCGCCCCCTGAGTTCTTGTCATTTTAAACAGATATATTTAAGGCCGTACATTTCTCTTTAAGCATGGTTTATCTTTGAATTTTTAATATGAATATTAAAAGTTCCTTGAACTTTAAGATGAAATACTTTATTTCTTTTTATCATGTGGGTTATTAAGGAGTCTGTTCCATAGCTTTGAAACATACGGGTTTTTAAAAAGTCTTTTTACTGGCGATTTCTAATACAATTTCACGTTCAAAGAATATGGTCTATATAATATCGATTATTTGGAGTCGAGCTTTCTCTGAGGCCTAGTCTGAGGGCAGTTTTCACAGGTGTTCCGGAAAGCTCGCAAGGTGTGTGTACCTTCTGTACTTCGGATCCAGACTCCAACGCGCCTGGTTTGCTGAGAGGCGGCTGTAAGAATCTCTTCGAGCTGCGTCGGCCGCGTCTGCCTGTTGCCGTTACTGGTTTATACGTACCCGTCGTAATAGTAATTGCTTGCCTTCTCTCTCTCTCTCACTTAAAAATCAAATGGTAGATGTTTCCTCTGCTTTTCACATAAATTGTAGTTGCCTTTAGTCTCGGTACTTTGTATTTTCTTTGGAGGCAGCGTGTGTTTTCAGCATGCCTGTAGCCCAGCTGTCTCTCCAGCCGGTCTTTGAAGTTGTGTTGGAAGAAAAGCTATTTCTTATTGCACTAATGGACTTGAATAACACATTATAGAATAAATATGTGAATCAGGCCGCTTTGGGCATTTTCTTCATTGTCCTGACCAACTTGCTCTCTTTTCAAGAGGAAATATAAACTCTGCTAATAGGAAGATACTAAGCCCATGCCAGCATTTTTTTTCCTTCACATTTATGAAGGGGTTTTTGAAAAACAGCCAGAAGAGCAGTTTTATTGGTGTTTCTTATGCTTTAAAAATACTTGCTTTTTGAACGTCATAAAAAAGATGCTTGAGAGTGATAGGGGGCAATTCAGAGATGGTTCCCTCACCGGGAAGTGCTGCTCGGGGTTTCTCGGGCCTGCTTCTGTCTCCTCCTACATTCTCTTTCGGGTTTCTCCACATCGTGTCCGTTCTAATCGAATGTAAATTTTAGATCCTTTTTCTTTTCATTCAAATTATTTTTTTAAATTTATTTATTTTGAGAGTGATGGTGTGAGTGAGAGAAAGTGAGAGAGAGAGAGAGAGAGAGAGAGAGAGAGGGAGAGAGGGAGGGAGGGAGGGAGGGAGGGAGAAAGAATCCCAAGCAGGCTCCCTGCCACCAGCCCAGAGCCCAGTGTGGTGCTTGAACTCCTGATCCGTGAGATCATGACCTGAGCTGAAATCAAGAGTCAAGACACTTAACTGACTGAGCCACCCAGGCGCCCCTCATTCAAATTCTTTATTTTGAAATAGAGTATTTCTCTTAGTGGATTTCTTTTTTAGTTTATTTAAAGTTTTTGTGACTTTACTCTCTTCACCTTTTAAAAAAAATTTTTTTTAATGTTTATTTTTGAGAGAGAGAGAGACCAAGAGTGAGTGGGGGAGGGGCAGAGAGAGAGAGGGAGACACAGAATCCAAAGCAGGCTCCGAGCTGTCAGCAGAGAGCCCGATGTGGGGCTCAAACTCACGACCCGTGAAATCATGACCTGAGCCAAAGTTGGACACTTAACTGACTGAGCCACCCTCCCCTACTCTCTTCACCTTCTTTCTTGGTCACATAAAGTGTGTCTTCTGGAGGTTGTACATCTTTTCACATGTGAAGTTGGTGTGTGTGTTTAATTTGATGTGAATGTATGTATTTTACTGCCCTTCTCAGTGAAAGTTGTAATGAGGGACTAATGTAGCTATCAGCTGTCTATAGAGATTACGGACAGTCATCTGAAAGAAGCATTTCTTTGGGAATGTGTGTCTTGACTCTTGGCATGACCTTTTTTTTAATGTTTATTTTTGAGAGAGAGAGAGAGAGAGCGGGGGAGGGACAGAGAGAGAGGGAGACCAAGAATCCCAAGCAGGCTCCACACCGACCGTGCAGAGCCCGATGTGGGGCTTGAACCCATGAACTGGGTGGGGAATTGTGAGATCATGACCCGAGCCAAAGTTGGATGCTCAACCTACTGAGCCACCCAGGCGCCCCTTGAAATGACTCTTGACGGATGAAATGACCTTATCACGCACATGTTGTATTTTAGTTACAGTAAGTCGTATATAGTGAACAATTATGGGGCGCCTGGGTGGCGCAGTCGGTTGAGCGTCCGACTTCAGCCAGGTTACGATCTCGCGGTCCGTGAGTTCGAGCCCCGTGTCAGGCTCTGGGCTGATGGCTCAGAGCCTGGAGCCTGTTTCCGATTCTGTGTCTCCCTCTCTCTCTGCCCCACCCCCGTTCATGCTCTGTCTCTCTCTGTCCCAAAAATAAATAAATGTTGAAAAAAAAATTAAAAAAAAATTCCTTATTATAGTGAACAATTGTTAGCTAAATTCTTACATGAACATCAGGGATTTCTATTTTATTCCCTTAGCTTGGCGATCTGAATACATCTTTAAGTTATGTCTCATTTTGGTCACTAGGTGGTGCAGTTTCATCACAAATACTTGAACCCTGTCTGAAAAATGCTCTTCAGAATCCCCCCCTTAACTGAAATTCTGCACCTGATAAAAAGTATGTTTAGTTAGGATGTTTGTGGTCCCAATATTACTGGGAAAATAGAAATACTGTTTCCATTTAAATTGCTATGAAGGAAACAAGGGACACATACTACGATATTCTTCACTGATGAGACTTCGGTGGCCAAACAGGGAACCACTGACCCTGTCTTTAGTCAGAAAGGGTGAGTTTTTATTTCAGGAAATAAGGCCATCGCTTCATGTTCCCAAGAAGTGCAGTTTCTTCCAGTATGCAGGCTGCGCATTTTAGATTTTGGATGTAAAACTAGATTGTCACCAGCAAATTATCAACAATATCACTTAATATTTACAGACACATGCCATGGATATATCCTAGACTGTGAAAATGGTTTGGAAACCATCAAAATGTCACATGTATGTGAACTTTGTGAAGATCATTACGAGTAAATAGGCCTTCTTTGTATAAACAAAGGTCATAATGTGGATAAAGTGTCAGAGTCCTTTTCCCGAAAATACATATGTGTGACTTAAAATTGGATTGCAAAACTGTGACTAGCTGTAGCCTTAAAAACATTTCCAACTCAAATACCCATCGTCTTCTGTTTCGTACGTTCACTCAGGGAATGGTAACACAAATAAAGATTTTATTTTTACTCAAAACGTCAACTTGAAATCCGTATCATTATATTTGTCACTTTTCTAGATTTAGTCAGTTTTGGCCTGACCAGTCATTGTGGCCTCGTGTCCATCAATATCCTATTTGCTTTGTGTAAACAAGTCTTGAGTTTGACTTTCACAGCCTGAGTCTGGGGAGTTGGGGGCTCAGTGCAGGTGCCGGTGTTGACACATGGTCCCTGCAGCACGTTAATGAGGGATCGAGTTCTAGCCTCGGGAAGAAAATCAGTTGGTAAGGATTAGAATGCAGATCGAGGTCAGTCACAGTGACCATAATAGGTGGGCGAAGCTCAGCGGACCCCAGTGCGCTTGTGCGGAGAGCAGTCGGGGAGCAGTTCTAGAAGCTACGGCCGCCCAGTGAGTGTGGGCCTGCCGCGGGGGAGACTGGTGAGGCCCCGGCCCTGCTGGAGAGTTCTCTCCGGTTTGCAGAGCCGTGAAGACTTTCAGAAGTACCCAGTGAGACCTCACGAAGGTGTTAAAGGGAAAAAGACCCTTAGAGAGGAGAGGCTTACCCGC
This sequence comes from Prionailurus viverrinus, assembly GCF_022837055.1. Classification (NCBI taxonomy): domain Eukaryota; kingdom Metazoa; phylum Chordata; class Mammalia; order Carnivora; family Felidae; genus Prionailurus; species Prionailurus viverrinus. The sequence continues at coordinate 2,445,439 of NW_025927607.1, forward strand.
GATCGGGCTGAGCCTGGGCGAGCCGTTGGCGTGGTCTGGCTTCATTCTTGGCTGGGAGCCATGTTGCTGGGCAGGGGCCCTGGGGTCTCTGTTTGCCCGGGGGCAAGTGGGGGTTCCTCAAGTGACAGCGGTGAGGAGAGCCACGGCAGCTCTCCCCTCTTGGGTCTCGTCCCCACACGTGACCACCTCCAGTGTCACCCTGGCGTCCAGCACCCAGAGGGTCGGGGCGCCCAGCACCTGGCCCCAGGCCTTGTGCTCCAGGCCTATGTCCCATCTGTCATCTGGCTCCCGGGCACAGGGTCTTAACTCAAGAAGGCACACGGGCTCTTCGGCCACAGCAGGCGGGTCTCAGATTTCCAGGAAGCCCCGCATGTGTTAGGACACAGGCCCTGTCGTGCGTGGAGCTCTCGGCTGTAGGAGGAGCAGTTGTTTCCAGAGTTATTTTCATCCTGAAATTCCATGTTTCTTGGCTTCACTTTAGACAAATTTATTTCTTGGTGACTTTTTTCCTTATTCTTATTTTTGTCCTTTCTAAAACATACACATTTGTGCTCATTGTTTTAAGTGAGAAATGCATTTGTTTTATTTTCCGAGTTCCCATCTGTGTTGTTCCTGTCTGTTTGCTTCTGACTTGAGAAGCAGCTTCCCGTGAAGCACTCTGCTGCCCGAGGGACAGGCTTGGCGGATAAATGACCCGTTAACCCGGGCGACATGGGCTCAGAAGGGGCCGACATGGCCAACCAGTGACATGGCTTTCTCCCTTTTCTCTGGGAGATGGGTTTCAAGGCAATTTTTAGGGTAAAAAACTGAAATGCTTGACATCACAATACATACTTGGATTTCCTACTTGTAGCAGTGATGCACGTATAATTTTTCATATTGGAGCATCATCAAGGTTTTCTGATTGAATTCTCCAAACCTTTCTTTCTGGCCAAAGACCCCTCCCCACCAGCCGGGACCCCTTAAATAACTAACAGAGCCTCTTGGAAAGCCTTCTCACCGAGGCCAGGACTGACAGCCACTTCGTGAAGAGCTTGCATTATGTCAGGGTTTTGCTCTACATAAGCCTTAAACTTCACAGAAAATTCTTGGGGCGCCTGGGGGGCTCAGTCGGTTAAGTGTCTGACTTCGGCTCAGGTCATGATCTCAGGGCTAACGAGTTCGGGCTCTGCGCTGACAGCTCAGAGCCTGGAGCCTGCTTCTGATCCTGTGTCTCCCTCTCTGTCCCTCCCCCACTCATGCTCTCGCGCTCTCTCTCTCTCTCTCAAAAATAAGAATGAACATTAAAAATTTCTGATTTCACAGAATATTCTTAAATCCCTTACAAGGAAAAAAATTAAGATAAAACAGAAATGTGTTTATTTCAGACATTTGGTTTTCTGTAAATTATGAATAAAATACACCGCATGTTAACGCATGGTCTGAAGTTCACTGTTATAGGTGTGCTTCCTGTTACAAACACGATGCATTCAAAATGTTTTCTTCATTAGGTTTTGAAACTCAGGAATAATTTCCAAATACGCGTATTTTTGGTACTCACTAGGTTTCCAGGTAGCTTGTGAAAGCTCTATTGTACTACAAATAGAGTTCATTTGCATTGAAAGATGATAGAAAATTATGTTGTAATTGTAACAAATAAACCAAATGGACTTAATCATTTTACACAGCGTTAAAAGCAACTTTTGAAGAAAAGCAGATTTAGAAGCAGGTCAAACATTTTAAGTTGTGAGGGGCACTTTTGGGAACTTTCAGATCCTCCCGAGATCTGATTGATCACGGTGTTGAAGGTCCTGGCAGAGCATGTCGCGTTGTCCTCGCGGGGTCTGCCCTGCTGGGCCCACTTGGGGCCTTGTGGGTTGCGCTCAGCCTCCAGCAGGTGGAGCGGCCCCCGGTCTGGGAAGGAAGGGCTCCTCCGACTGCATGTCCCCGTGCGTGGTAGTGGCCACCATAATGTCCCAACGCTCGGCCAGCTTCGCTTGGGTGTGCTGCGGCTCAGAGAAGGGCCCCTCACCCCCACCCGCAAACTGCTCAAGAACCAATGGCCGACCTCATCCCTGAGTACTTGACTGATTGCTGCAGACTGGGACTTTCTGCATCAGCACCCCAGGAGCCCGGGCCTCCCAGCGCGCCCTGCATAGAAGCGCCCAGCCTGGAAACAGTGCACCCTCTGCACTTCCGTGACCTTGTCGACCTTGAAGAGGGTCAGCTGTTTCGTGGAGGGGCCCTTGGGCTGGGGGGTAGGGGTGGCGGGGGTTGCTCACGGTTAGATGCAGGTAGGGCCTCTGGGGCAGGAATCTCCCAGAAGGGAGGTGGCTGATGGCCCAGCATCCGTCCCAGGGCACGTTTCCCGCCACCCCGTGACTGCGGTGCTCGCCCGGGTCTCCCCACGCGGAGGACCCTGCCAGGCTGCCCCACTGTCTGCCTCCTTTTCCCCCTGTGATGACTCGCCTTTTCTGGAAGGTACCGTGAAGTGTGAGTGTCCTGCTCTTACTCTCAGAGTGACCTCTTGTTCATATCATCGCGGGCTCACGTGGGCGGGGTTCCTCGAGGGCGTAGACGCTCTGCCTCCTGTGTTGGTGCTCACGGTGTGTCCGCTTTGTCCAGTGGGGGCCCCTTCAGGTGGGCGTCTGCGTCCTTGCCGGCTGCTCTGGCTGCCTTCTTAGCTCACTGGGGTGTCCAGCGCCTCCTCTACTCTCCCTGCCCCCGGAGCCGCCATTTCTCCTGCTCCCTCTTGGCGGAAGCCAGATCTGCTGTCTGTGTGCCCACTGCCTTTGTGGTGTGTCAGCTCCCAGGCCCGCTCAGTGTCCGAGCCACGGGAACTGTGTGTGTGTGTGTGTGTGTGTGTGTGCGCGCGCGCGCGCGCGCGCGTGCGTGCACCATGGGCATCGGGCTAGTTTCTTCCCTTTGTTTATAATTCCCTTGTCCGGTCATGAGGAACATGTTGTTGTCCTCAATAGATCGAGTCGGTGAATGAATCCTGTGTCTCCTGTTGCTGCTGTCACCGCTGTCCCGGGTGCATGTCGTCTACACCCACCTTGGGCTCCAGCAACCCCTGCCCCGTGGGCAGGCTCCTCATTGCTGCTGGGCTAGCCATTTTCCCCGGATAGGACTCCCTCCACCCTGTGCTGGCTGCTGCACCCCTCCCCCACGTGGATGTCCTGAGTCCGGACCTGTGGCTCTCCCCCTCCCCCACGCGGATATCCTCACTCTGGGCCCTGTGGCTCTCCCCTCCCCCACCCTGGTGCAGGTGCTCCCTCGATTGGCCCATCTAACGGGCTTCGGAACTGAATGGTTCAGGAGGAAAGAACCACCAAGGACTTTCCCCTGGAATAGAATCTCGTCAGGTGGAGACCTATGTCTCTTCTGTGGCTGGCAAGGTGCTAGACGAAAGTTACCCTTAACTTGTTGACTAGATGAATTTCAGCGAATTAATTAAACACAAGTCACAAGAGACGGGTAAGTGGACGGGAACAGATGATCATGTATGAGGCAGCACCTGGCAGAATGAACTAAAACCCTGTGCGGAAAGACAGTGGAAGTTTTCACGATGCTTCTGGAGGAAAAGGGGACCTGGTAAGCAGGTGCCGTAGCCTCGGGGAGCCCCACACTGACCCCTCACCTTGTGTCCTGGTGCGGAGCCCTGCATGGCCTGGCCCCAGGCCTGGGAAGCAGGCACGGCTGTCTTGCCCCGTAGTTTTCTGCCCCAATGTGGACGTTGTAGTTTGGACGGTAATACAGATTTCAAAGTAAAGTGTGATGAGAATGGTAAGTTTCTGACCTAGATGGGATGTTGAACAAAGTATGGTTTTTTAGAGGCACTTGGGTCCTTTCACAGAGAGCGAGCACTCAGCCTGCTGTGGGTCTGCCCTTAAAAGGGCTTTTATGTTCCAGGAAAGAACATATTGTGAGAAACAATAGGTTCTTTTCAAAAAAACCAAAGTCAGAGTTGCTTTTAGATTTGCTCTGCAGCCCTCACTGCTGGAAGAAGAGGCAGCTGGGGCTGCAGGCTTGTAGGGAAACAGGTGGACTCGGGATTCTTACTATTTAGTCACGTTGGCATTACAGGTGTAGAGGTCAGGAAAGATCTACCCAGATGTTGGACGGGCTCAAGAAACATTGCTCTTGGATTCTCGAAAAAATAAATTGCCTAAGACCTAGTTCACCCAGAGAACTAGGAAAAGCAAACGTGAAAAACCCACACCTCTGCAGAAGCAGGGGGCAGACCTGTGCTGACGGGTGCAGGGGCCACCTGTCCCCTGGGGTGTGTAAGCACCTGAAAAGCTCCAGTCCGACCTGAAACACATAGTATAAAATTCGCAGTAGGGGGGGCGCCCGGCTGGCTCAGTCGGTTAAGCATCTGACCATTGGTCGCGGCTCAGGTCATGATCTCACAGCTTGTGAGTTCAAGCCCCGCGTCAGGCTCTGCGCTGGCAGCATGGAGCCTGCTTGGGATTCTGTCTCCCTCTCTCTCTCTTCCCCTCCTCTGCTAGCGTGTGCTCTCTCAGGAGTAAGTTTTGCAAAGAGAAGAAAAGCAGCCAGCCTGGCCTGAAACACAGTTTTATGGAAGAATAACATACGAATCGACGGTAGAGGGCCAAGGGAGGTAAAGTCACATGAAAATCATCATTCAGAACTTGCCCCCTTCACTTTCTTTTAGGTGTTTTTTGATGACTGAGTTCTTAGTTTTAATGTAATTAAATTGCTCGGCCTTCACGCTTACATTTCATGTTTTTGGTGTCTTAGTTAAGAAATCCTCCTCTGTCCTAAGGCCAGAAAGATACTTATTCTCTTTAAAAGATGAAAACTTTGTTTTGACACTTCAGTCCTTAATCCACCTGGAATTGATTTTCCTGTGTTGTGTTGAGACAGAGGTGCTGTGGTTTTTTTCCCAGTAGGAATAACCAGCTTTTCATCCTCCCCACATGGCTCCGTGATGTTACCTCTGCTGTATGCAAAAGTTACGCGTGCCTGCGGCGCTCTCTGGATCCTGGACCCCAGAGCTTAGCAGGCTTTTTCTAGAAAGGGTCGGCACGCACGCATTTGCAGCTGCGAGAACCACGCACGCTCTGTCACCGGTCTTCAGCTTCGCGGCCATAAACAGCATGCAGACGGGCGAGTGTGGCTGGGCTCCGGTAAAACTTTATTTACGGATGCTGAAAGGCAAATCCTCTAGAATTTTCATGTGTTCCAAAATACTACCTTTTCGATATTACTTTCAACTATTTGTTTTGTGAAAGCCGCTCTTCGCTTGTGGGCTGAACCAAAAGAAGAGGCCGTGGGCCCGGCTGCAGGCTGCGGTCTGTTCTCCCTGGCCCTGCCCGATTCCACACAGCTTCGATCAGCTTTACGAACAGGTCTTGTGACTGGTGATGTGCCTCTTCCCGGTCCTTACCTCCCATAGAGGTACTGTAAGCAACTTCTTTTTTTTTTTTTTTAAATTTTTTTTTTTAAACGTTTATTTATTTTTGAGACAGAGAGAGACAGAGCATGAACGGGGGGGAGGGTCAGAGAGAGAGAGAGACACAGAATCGGAAGCAGGCTCCAGGCTCCAGGCTCCGAGCCGTCAGCACAGAGCCGGATGCGGGGCTCGGACTCACAGACCGCGAGATCACGACCTGAGCCGAAGTCGGACGCTCAACCGACTGAGCCACCCAGGCGCCCCATGTAAGCAGCTTCGTGAATGCCACAAAAAAACCCTCTTGGGAACTCAGCAGGAGTGTTGGTGAACACAATCTCTCCGTGTATTTGGCCTCCTCTGATGCCTCTCAGTGAACATCTGTGACTTCTTTCTGTGGCGCTTGTGCCCATCATTTGGTAGGTTTGTATCTGGGCACTCTAGAGGTCGTTCTGCTCTTGGAAAGACTCTGCTTTAGATTTTTTTCCTGGTCATTGGTGGGTACAGGCTGTTGAGTGCTTACGATCACTTCCTCGATAAAACTACTGTTTGAAAAAGACGTCTGTTGATCCTTCTGTATTTCCTGTGCCATGGGAGCAGCTGGATACTAACCCAGAGAGGAGTGAGGTACAGACAGGTACTGTTGTCACCCCTGGTTTGAGGCGGGGGCATCAAGGGGGACTTGTCTGGGGCCATGGGACTGCTGAGAACCAGAGCCCGGGTGCAGGTGCAGGCGTGTGGCCCGCGTCTGAGCTCCTCCCCTGCGCTGTGCCCATGTCGCCGTTGCCCCGAGACCCAGTGGCCTTGTTCCTCCTCTCCGGTCCTCACGCTGTCCTCACCGCTGTCCAGTTACTCCCACTGGACCTCCAGTTCGAGAGGAGCGATAACAGCGATAGTAACACCTTCTTCCTTTCTGATTTTTAGTAACAGTTCTGGAATTTACCCGTTTCCGACTGACTTAATGTAGCATCGAGCAACCTAACAGACTGACAAAGTCTGATTTTTTCCTCCTATGGGGCTTTCTCATGAATGGGCGTTGAATTTTATTGAATGCTTTTTCTGCATTGAGGTAATTCCGTTTATTTCTTTAGTTCGCTAAATGGCATTTATAGCTTTCTGATATTAAGTGATCGTTCCATTTCTGAGATGAAACCAACATTGCTACACTGTCTTCTCTTTTTCAATGATTGGTAGATTCTGGTTGCTAATTAGTATTTTTCTATTTATATTCGCGGATGGGATGGGCCCATGATTTTCTTTTCCTCATATGATCCTTATCTTGTGTTAGTCCCAAGGTGAAGAGTGAACCAGGGAGAGTTCTTTTCTGTGTTCTAGAAGATACAGTAGATGATGGAAAGAAAGGTATGTTTCTTGACATTTTGGTAGGACTTGTCCATAGAACCATCTGAGTGTGATGTTTCCTTTATAGGAAAATTTTAGGCTACTGCTGTTATTTTTATATTAATTATGGGAGCATTCAGGCTTTCTGTTTCTTCTTGAGTCAGTTTTGGTTATTAATTTCTTTTTAAGTCCTCAAGTTTATTGGAAAGAAGCTCTTGATAGAATCCTTTTAACATCTGCTTTATTTGAAATTCAGTTTTGTTCTGTTTTTATTAATAATGTTACTAATTTGTATTTTTTCTTCTTTTTTTGAGGCAGTGCTTCCAGAAGTTTGTCTGTTAGTCTTTTTAAACCAATAGTTTTTGGTTCCATTGACCTTCTGTTTCGTATCTTTGTTCTTTTCACTGATTTCTCCCGTTTTCTTAATTTCCTTCCTTGTCTCTCTTTGTGTTTATTCTGTTGTCCTTTTGATTTCTAAGTTGGACACTTACATTACTAATATTTGCTTAGCCTTTTTTTAAACCTTAATATGAACTTGATTTACGATTACAAGTTACAGTGTTTTGTGAGTCCGTATTCCCTCACCAGCCATTTATTTATCACCTGCTGATTGTTGGGCGATCTCCCAGGCTTGTAATCAGAAGTGGATGTGTAGCGTTACCAAATGTCTTTTTGGCAGCTGTTGAGATTATCATCTATTAATAGATTCCTAAAGCTGAGCAGTTCTTACGTTCCTAAAATAACCTTTGCCTGGTCATAGTCTATTAATTATCCAATGCAAAACCATATTCAATTCACTAATATTTATTTTTTGTTTGTTTACATTTTATTTATTTACTTAAGTAATCTCTACAGCCAGTGGGTCTCAAACTCACAATTCCAAGATCAGGAGTCACATGCTCTTCTCACAGAGCCAGCTAGGCCCCTCAGTTTACTCATATTTTTAAATGGAAGTCTATATTCAAGTGACATTGGCCTGAAGTTTTCACACATGTGTGTGCTGTTGTTGCCAGTTGTTAGGAACATGATTATGTTCATTTTATGTAATTTTGTTAAGTTTATTTGTTTTGAGAGAGAGTGAGTGAGCAGAGGAGGGGCAGAAAGAGAGAGAGGGAGAGAGAGAATCCCAGGCAGTGCAGAGCCTGATGTGGGGCTTGAACTCATGAACCGTGAGATCGTGACCTGATCCGAAACCAAGAGTCGGACACTTCACTGACTGGGCCCCCCTGGTGCCCCTATGCAATTAATTTTTATAAAAGTTTTTCCCATGCCCTAGAATAGTGTAAGTCAGAGGAGTGATCTGGTTCACGGAGGTCGTGGAACTGTGGGGCTGCGTGCCCTTCCGTCCTCTCTGGGGGTGCGTCTCCCCAGGGCTGCTGCTTAGAAGCAGGAGTTCACTTCCTATTCGATGACGACTTGAGGTCCAGCAGCTCGGAGCCTGCGTGGTTCTGTGGGCAGCCGTTGCCGACACGGCCCGGGTTCCTTTGCTCTTGCCTGCAGGGCACGTGGGTATGAGGCCTGGGGGCCTGGGAGAGTCCTTCTCCGGTGTGCTCCCAGTGACTCCTCGTGTTGTCCCCCTTCCGTCCTGGCCCCAGGAGCCCTGGGATGAACAGAGTCCAGCTGCCCTGTGGCAGGGGCTCAGCAGGATCCCAGAGTTACGCGGTTTGTTCCTCGCGGGTACTCCAGCTGTCCTTGGGAAGTAGGGAGGAGCAGGTGTCTCTACATAATCGGGGGCCTGTTTTCCTGAGGCCCAGGTCTCTCCCTGCTCTCGTCTGTGCTGCCAGCCCAGAGTTTTCTGGAGGCAGGCTGCTGGTATCTCGGGCCTGCTGGACTGTAGGAGGACCTGTCGGAGAAAACTCCCATTTCGCTTAGAGACCCTTCCCGTCACCACGCAAGTCCCTGCACACAGGCCGCCCTTCAGAGGGGCCTTCCCTGTCCAGCGGCTCCATTAGTCCTGCCCCCACCCCATCGCCCACCAGTCTCTGACCCTGCTCGACCTCCTTCCCCGGCGTCCACCGCTCACTGAGACTGTGGCTGTGGTTTTGGATTGACTTTTGGTGGCTGGAGGAGTCGGGCATGGCGAGCACAAGCCAGAGCTCACCGCCTCGTCTGCGCCAGTGGGTCAGGGCACCTGCCACACGTGGTGGCCAGCGTGGCCTCGCCACTCGCAGGGGTACTTGGGACCTGACTTCCTGTGTTTGAATTTGCCTTTGCTCTTCTAGTGTTTCGACTCACTCCGTACAGTCTCCACTAACCCCATGACATCTATTTTCCACCGAAGACCTCGGATAGCCTGACTTCTCGTTACAGGCCTGCGCGCTTCTTTGCCAGTTCACGTGCCGACCGTTAACACGCGTGGCCTTCACGTTGCCCAGAGACTGCCGGGTATGATTGATGGTGAATTCGATCTGGTACTTCGGGGCTATGAAATACAGTCAGAATTTAGGAGGTTAAATATGTAAAAGCAGAACTGGAACCAGAACTGTAAGAAAGATTGTAGCAGTAGGCTTGGCAGAGAATGATGAAATCTAAAATAGCAAATCCAATTAGTTAATAAAGGGATGGAAATAAAAAGCAAAATAATTTAATAATCTTGGTGGCCATTTCCAGAGATTATAGGGAAAAGGGAAAAATACTTAAAAAAAATTTTTTTTAATGTTTATTTGTTTTTGAGAGACAGAGAGAGCGTGAGTGGGGGAGGGGCAGAGAGAGAGAGGGAGACACGGAATCCGAGGCAGGTTTCAGGCTCTGAGCTGTCAGCACAGAGCCCGACGTGGGGCTTGAACTCACGGACCCATGAGATCATGACCTGAGCTGAAGTCAGATGTTTGACTGAGCCACCCAGGCACTCTGGGAAAAATACTTTTAAAGTATATTTTTAGGGACACCTGGGTGGCTCAGTCGGTTAAGCATCCGACTCTTGATTTTGGCTCAGGTCATGGTCTCACAGTTTGTGAGTTCAAGCCCCATATCGGTCTCTAAGCCTGGTTGGGACTCTCTCTCTCTCTCTCTCTCTTTCTCTCTCTCTCTCTCTCTCTCTCTCTCTCTCTCTCTCTTTCTCTGCTCCTCCTTCCCCCAGTCCCTGACTCACGTGAGCTTTCTCACAAAAATAAATAAACATTAAAGTGTATTTTTTTTAAGTTTATTTATTTTTGAGAGAGAGAGAGTGCGAGCCAGGGAGTGGCAGAGAGAGAGGGGTGGGACAGATGATTCAGAGCAGACTCTGTGCTGACAGCAGAGAACCCAATGCAAGGCTTGAACTCACGAACTGGGAGGTCATGACCTGAGCTGAAGTTGGACACTTAACCGACTGAGCCCCCCAGACGCCCCTAAAGTGTATTTTTAAACTCGGATTGTTTGTGGCCCCTGCCTGTAGCATGGAAAGTGATCGTAAAATGTAAAGCAAGTGAACTTGGAATCCTACGTCCTTTGAAAGGTACTTACAGGTACGTCTGCTTAGAGCCACTGGTGCATTAGGACCATATTATTAAATACTGGTGCCAGGACCCCTCCTCAGACCCATTAGATCAATCTTTGGGCACGGTCCTGGCATCGGTAGCTTACAAAGTTCCCCAGGTGATTCTAATGCACAGCCAGGGACCAGAAGCTGCCGTAGAACTTCTGGTCCAGATGGTGCTGGGCCCCGGAGGAACAAGGTGGGAAGCTGCCTATGCCGGCCTCTGGTTCCTGTGCACAAGGCTGATCACGTCAACCCCTCAAAAGACCCCCTGGAAGTCTTAATGCTAGGAGAGGACAGAGCCTGTCCCTGCCTGGGTCCCTGGGTGGTGGCACTAACTGGATCTGGCTCATTTGAGCGGGAAGCTATGGAGGTGAGGCCGATATTGAAGCTTCTTCCTAACCGATAGAAAGCGTGCCCTGCTGCCCTTGCCCGGTGGCCTGGGTGTGGGCCAGTTATACATCTTCCCTTTGCTCCCACGAGTGGATGGGGACCTGGACGGATCCCTGGATGACCCATGTGCCCAGGTTGCTGTGTGAGCACCAGGGATGAGCCCATCCCTCCCTGAGCACATTCGCTGATCTCATGGCGCTCTGCCCTCCGGGTAGCACTGCTGTGAGAGGCCCGCACACACCTGGTGATCTCTGAGCCCCGAAACCTATGTAACACACAGGCGTAAAGAGACCAGGGGAGTGTGTGGTGGGATGAACGTGGGAGAGACGCGTGTCCGTGACTTCGATTGCGTGCACATGTGTGGGGCGTGCGTAAACGCTAGTGCGGCGGCAGGAAAGGTCTGCAAGGACCTTCCTGGGAGCGACTTCTGCGATGATCTCAGTTCTTCCCAGTCTGTTAAGTCTGCTCCTCTGGTTTGGTTTGGTTTTCCGAGGGTTCTCCTGGAGCCTGCTGTCCTGTTCACAAAATGCCACCGGTTTTCTCGCCACAGACAGCATGCAACATGGTGCCTGGTGTCTTTCGGGGCTGTGTGCATGGAGCTTCTGGGGCTAAGCAGCTGGGGTCCAGAAGCGATCTTCCTCCCCTGGTCGGCATTTGCGTGGCACGTGGGTGCTCTGACCTGGGGTGCATGTGTGTTTACAGTGTTCATGTCCTCTGGATGAGCTGGCCCTCCTCAGCAAATAGTGACATGACCTTCTTTGTCTCTCGTCACAGGTTTTGGCTAAAAGTCTGTTTTGTCCGCTGTAATACATGTGGCCTCTCCTGTCTTTTGGTTTCCATTTGTAGAGGATCTTTTTCCATCCTTTTGAGCCAATTTGTGTGTCCCTAAAGCTACAGTGAGTCTTGTCAGAAGCATATGGCTGGGTCTCGTTTTTTTAATCCGTCCGGCAACTCTATGCCTTTTGATTGGAGAATCTAATCCACTTATATTTAGAGTAATTGCTGATAGGTAAGGATGTACTAATACCATCTTATTGTTTCCCGACTGTTTTGTAATTCTCTTGTTCTGTTCTTCTCTTGTGATGTCTGTTGTGAATTAATGGTTTCCCACATGGTATGCTCTGATTCCATTCTCTCTGTGTTTTGGGAATCCACTGCACGTTTTTACTTTGTGGTTACCACAAAGCTTACATAAAACATCTTATAGGTAAGGTTGTACTTTGCACTGGTCATAAGCTAACTTCAAAAGCACACAAAAACTCTTTTTAAAACCCTTTGACTTCCCCCTTTTTAGGTTTTCAGTGTCACAGCTCAGCTCTTTATATTGTGTGTTCATTAACAAATGGTTATGACTGTATTTTTAGTACTCTGTTCTTTCACCTTTATACAGAGCTAAGTGGCTGACACGCCTCCTCCCGGCAGCGTGAGGGGCCTGAGTCTGGCTGCTCATCTCCGCCAGTGTTTCCTTGGCCGCACCCACGTTCTCATCTGCGCCTTTCACTGCGGCTTGGTGACTCTTCTTGGGATTTCCTGTGAGGCGGGCCTGCTGCTGGCAACCTCCTCCTCTCTGTCTGGGAACGTGTTTGTCTCCTCGCCTTCATTTCTGAAGGACAGCTCTGTGGGGTCGTGTTCTCATGGGCACTTGGTGTCTCTCGGCCTCTAAACGTATCCTCTTGCTCCCTCCTGGCCGGAAATCTGCGGCCTTATGGGGTTCCTTGTGAGGTGCAAGCTCTTCTCATGCTGCCTTGAAGATTCCTTCTTTGTGGGTGGTCCTGTTCTGTTATAAGGTGTCTGGAGAGGATCTCCTGAAGGTGAGTTTGTTTGGTGAACCTCGTGAGCTTCATGAACTTGGAACACCCAGACCTCTCTCCAGACTTGGGACGTTTCAGCCGTTGTTTCCTTGAAGAAGCCTTCTGCCCCTCCTTCCCCCTCCTCCTTCTGGGCTCCGGTAATGCTCAGATTGCTTCATTTGATGGTATCCCACGATCACGTGGCCTTTCTTTACCCCCTTCACTCTTTTTGTCCCGTTCTGTTGTCCTCAGAGGTCTGTCCTGTAATTCACACATTCTTTCCTCCTGATGCATCATGACGTTGGTGCGCTCTCCGTCGTGTTGTTTTCATTTTGTTCGTAGGATCTTCCGCTCCAGAATTTCTGTGTGGTTGTTTTTTATGATTTCTCTCTCTCTGTTAAACCACTCATTCTTTTCATGTATAATCTTCCTGATTTATTGAACTGTCTTTCTGTGTTTTCTCGTAGCTCACTGAGCTCTCTTAAAAGACCCGTTCTGAATTCCTCACCAGGTAGATCGCAGATCTCCCCGTTTTGGGGTCAGTTACCGAACAGTTACGGAGATACTTGGTGGTGTCGATGTTTCCCTGACTGTCATGTTCCTTGGAGTCCTGTGTTGCTGCGTTCCCCTTGAAGTAGCAGTGATCGCTTTCATCTTGCCTCACCGACTTCAGGAGACCCGTGACCTCTGTCAGCCCTGCTGGGGAGTCAGATGCTTTTTCAGACCTTGTGTGGACCCACCTGCCCTGTGTTTCTTGCTCCCTCTTGGGGCAGAATTCTTGAGTTTCTGTGCCTTCTCTCCACGCTGCAGTGCCCCAGGGCAGGCGGGCAGGCGCTGACAGCTCCCTTTTGCTTCCCCAGGGGCCGACTACAGCTGTTGTTTGTGGCCGCTCCCTGGCCCGCAGATTCGCACTGGCTTTGCAGTTCTCTCTGGCTGGCTGTCAAAGCTTGCTTGTGTTGCCATCAGGAGTGCACACAGGGAGCCAGCAGCAGGGCGGGGGTGTGTGGGTGTGGGCCCATGGGGGTGGGGATCCACGGGCAGGGTGGATTTTCTGGCGGGGTCCGCAGTGCAGTAGGACCTGGGTCCCTCTGATGCCCTCCGAGAGTCCTGTCTGCCTTCTCCCAGCTGCTCCCTGCCCCCAGTCATACGGCTCAAGACGCAGTGGTCTGGCGAGGGTGAGAGAGATGTTGGACCTCTTTGGCAGCGTCCTGCATGGCTGGGGAGGCCAGGTGCTCCCTCACCCCCTGTCACCCTGTCACTTTCCCCCATGGGAGAGATCACGAGCTGAGGTCTCTCCTGGCCCTCCACCCTGCCCCCTTGGAGAGGTGATGGGGGTAGAGTCAGACCGTTCCTCATACCCTTCTCAATGCTTTCAAACTCGTGTGTGTGTGTGTGTGTGTGTGTGTGTGTGTGTGTGTGTGTGTGTATTTTGTTTTTTGTTTTTTTTTTTCTCCATCGGTGTGCTGGAACTTCTCTGGAAACCGGGGTTTCCACACAGGCTCTCTTCGTCCATGGGTAATTGTCTAAGACGGTTCCCGGCCCCTCCTGGAGGCTGGCCCTCCCCGTCTGCTGCCTCACGGAGGGCTCTCTGCCTCCTTGGCTCACCGACACCCTCACGCTCTGAGCCAGAGCCGGGAGATTGTCCCCACACAGCGAGCGAGGGTGAGGGCGGGCTGGCCCCCGTCCTTTCTCGGGCTCTCAGTCAGATGTGGGCTGGAAACAGCTGCATCTGATGTTTTGTTGTTTTCTAGTTGTTTCCTACTTCAGCTCCAGCCTTTCCATTCTGGCCAGAGTCTCCTTGGGATATTTTAACAGAATTATAGAACCCTAGAAATCATGGTTAGGAACTAATATTTTGTTCCTAAATCATGTATTTTATATAATTAAGAGTGAACTAGAATATGTTCTAGGACTGAAGATCCACCTCTATCAGATAAATATAGTTCTGTTTCCATGAATAGCATTTCCTTTTCATCTCTGCCGCCACATCCAGGGAAGAGGCAGCCTTTCAGCTAAAACCAGGTGGAGGTCAGTGGTTGCAGCAACCTTTGACCATGGCTTACCTCCCAAGAGACTATTCTTGAACCAAAAAAAGTCACTAGTCACTAGTAAGTGTGTTATTTCTCTCTCTCTTTTTTTTTTTTTTTATCTTCTTTTAATGTTTATTTTTGAGAGAGAGAGAGAGAGAGAGAGAGAGACACTGTGAGCAGGGGAGAGGCAGAGAGAGAGGGAAACACAGAATCCGAAGCAGGCTCCAGACTCTGAGCTGTCAGCACAGAGCCTAACGTAGGGCTCCAACCCATAGACCATGAGATCATGACCTGAGCTGAAGTCGGACACTCAACCGACTGAGCCATCCAGGTGCCCCGTGAGTGTGTTGCCTCTTAAGAAGACATGGCGTTTATAAACTTCAGCATCCTTTGCAACTAGAGCGTGCAGTGACCTGGGAATGGGAAGGTGCCTCCGTAAGAGAGCACGTGTCCCATCAGCACCCTACGTGGCAGCGAGCGACTGTGTGTGTTCCCACCAGACTCGGGAACAGGGCTGCGAAACACAACCCTGTCCGACTATTCTGGGGGCTCTAGCCAGCACAGAAAGAGGCGAGGCGTGGAGTTCTTTACGGGGGGAGACGGGCTCATCATTAATTGAAATGACAGCAGTCTGCCAAGGAAATTGATCCCCAAAAGGTTAACTGTTAGAGAAAAAATGCATAGGGTGGCCAGTGACAAAATAAATATCCTAAGTCCGTGTTTTTCCTGCAAGTCAGCAATAACCCATTGAAAATAATGTGCCTGAAGTTCCTCTTCAGAACTGGGAACAAAAATGTAACTTACCAAGCCACGCATTTAACAAGAAGTTTATAGTAACTATTTTGAGAAGCCGCAGAATTTTACCAAGAGATGCAAAGGGCCTGGAAAAAGTCAAGAGAGTGTTTCTGGGTGGGAAAATCGATACGGTCGGGATGTTATTTCCCTCGACTTACTGTATAAATTTAATGGAATAACAGTAAGTATTTAGTGGATGTTCTGGAGCTTGGCAAAGAATATTCTCAGGTTCGTCTGGGAATAAATATGTGGAATAGCTTTTCATCAAAATGTTTGAAAGGACCGGTTTTAGGCCAGTATGACTCTGGTTACTTTAAGTAGAGGAGAGATTGTCGGGGCTGAGAACTGGAGCTCTGCATTTCCCCGTTGCCTGCTGCCTTTGTCAGTCAGATCGGCTCCCTGTGGGATGAAAGATGGCTTGAAAACTATTTCCAATTTTCGAGGAAGTCAGAAAGGCCAGTCTGAAGAGCCGTCGCTCCTGTGCTGTGCCCTAACCTGCAGCCGCTGTGGTGACCCCGCTGGGCCTCAGGCCGAGCCTCCTCACTCGTACTTGCCACAGACTTCCACGCGGTTCCTCCCCCGCCCCCCCGCCGTCCACGGCCGCCAGTGTCTGTGGAAGGAGCTAACGTGTAGCGAGCTCTGGTTCTGTGCCGGGTGCTACGAGGTCTGCTGTGGCGTGCGTTTTCCTCCCGTGGAGGTTTACCAACCAGTTCTCAGTCAGAGACCACTAGAACAACAGCTGCCGTTTCTAGAGCACTTGTTACGACTAAGGAGCTACAGACATCGCGTCATTTAACTTGACCGTAATTTATTAGATAAGCGCCATCCTCCTTTCCTAGGCCTAGAAACAGAGTCACAGAGTTATTGTGTCTGAGGTTGTTAGGCCGTAAGCGGCAGAGGCGGGTCGTCGCCCGCGTGGCTGTGTGGCCCCGTCCGGGCACGCGGCTTCTCCTGGAAGGTTTCTCTTAACAGCATCTTCCTGACTGCCTGTGAAATAATTGAGAAGATTTTACCCGCAGCTGTCAGATTGTGGAAATGCCATAGGAGTTGATGTTCCTTTATATGCACAGAAACAAAATGCCGGTTCATGAAAAATATTTGCTGTCAGTTGGTACAACCATTAAATGGAAAACTCTTTGACGTTATGTCACAAAGGTGAAGACCTACACACCCTTTGGCCCAGCAATGCCCTTGGTCATTGCACATCCCAGAGAGTCCTGTGCACATGTGCATTGGGACATATATAAGATCGTCCACAGTGGTCTGTTTAACAGTTGTAGTAGCGACTCATTACTTAGCTGTTCAGAATAATCACTTTTCCTAAATAGTTATCGTCGGAGCCCCAGACCAAAAACAACCCAAATGTCCATCAGCGGTAGAGCGGGTGGATAAAATCATGGTATATTTGTGTGATGAAATACCTACCGTTCAGCAATGCAAATGAACAGTATACAGGTGCTTGTAGGTACACGGTTGATTCTTAAATAGAACGTTGAGCAGAAGAGGCAGACACGTGTGGAAATGTACTGTGTGGTTCCGTCTGCACCCTACGAGGGAGACGGGCACACAGGGAAACTCGCAGGTGCACACAGACCCAGTAGTGGACCACGTGGAGGGCCGCGTGGTCGTAGCCTGGGGCGTTGGGGACCCTGGGAAGGTTGGTTTTCTTGACCCAGGCGAAGGCTGCTGGAGTCACTTTAGCATTTTGTTGTACCATTTATGTTTGATGCGCTTTTTTGTATGTGTGCAAAAAGGTTAAAGCATTTGATGGCAGACTGTTTTATTTTACTGTGCGTTCAAGGGATCGGGTTTGACCCACGCTAGGGACACATGTTTGGTTGAGAGAGAAGCTTGGCGGTAGAATATCTCTGGATGAACAGGACACTCTGAATAGTTACTCTGTCGATCTCTGCCTTTCTCTTGTAACTCGGATGCAGGCACTCTCGGCCTACGAAGAAAATGAGCTTTTGGCAGGTTGTACATAAATCAGTTCCCGAGGTCATGGGAGAGTATATTATTTAAAGCAAATACTCACACTCTTTGATTTATGATTCCCTCTCCCCACCCGACATTACTCAGGCCTTTGTTTATTGGGTTTGCTTAATGTAGGGTAGAGCTCTGCCCGGCAGCGTTCGTGACCCCTCGGATCCAGAGACAGAGTGGAAGGCAGTGTGCACATGCCACAGCCCTCGTGTTGCACCCTAAATCCTGCTCCCGAGACACTTCTGGCGGTGCCTAAGGGTCAGGCTCCTAAGGCATTCTTTTAAAAACAGCGTTTTCTTCTGGTGAAGCATCGCGATCGAAATTTAAAGGAACAAACCTTTCACGTCAGTGGTTCTTATTTATTTGACTTAGAATAAATCACCATAAACTTAAAAAGTCGCCATAAACACAAACGCTTACATTTCTGGAGACAAGTGTGCGTGCGGTAAATGCAAATCGTATGAAGTCCCAGAAGCAAGCAGCCGTTCACCTGGAAAGTCTTGGAAACTCACGCTTTCTGAAGCACATGTGCGAAGTGGGCAGCCAGACGCCGAAACGCTTTGTCAGAGGCCCTTCCTGCCGGAGAAGCAGCTGAGTAAACAGAGTGCGGCCTGCACGAGGAGCCGGAGGCCACAGCCCGGTGGGTTTGTGTCCCCGTGAGACCCGCCGCTGCCACCTCCGTGCGCGTCGCCCGTGGAGAGCGAGGCCGTGGCCGGAGTGCCACAGAAAAGTGTGGCCCGGAGATGTGCTCTCCCGGCAGAGAGTTTCGAGATCTGATTTCGTGGCAGCGGGGCATTTACATGTTTACAAAGTAGAGCTGGGACGGGACCGTGTCGGGGAGGAGGGTGTATTCTCGATGAACGATCCTGTCTCTCTGAAGCTCGTCAGTTGGTGCCGCCGCTCCACCCGCACGTGTTTTCCGGTACGTGCCGGAGTGCTCGGAGCAGAGTGCTCAGAGCAGGCCCGACTTCGAGTCCTCTGTAGCTGACGAGTCCGCCCGAGAGAGAGAAGGGCCACGTCGCCGCACTGGAGGCAGAGCACGCGGGCCTCGTCCCGCAGGGGCTCGTGCTTCCGTTCTTTTTGTCCGAGAAATTTATGGCAACGGTTAACGCCCATTGAAGGTTTACTACGTGCGAGGCTCCGGGCTGCCTATTTTATATGATCCCATTTAATCTTACCTACAGGGTAAATATTATTATTTCCATTTTATGGTGAGGACATTGAGCTACAGGCAGGTCAAGTGAGGCTCCCGGGGCCATACAGTGAGGAGGTGGCGAGGCTTCGTACGTGCAGAGCACGTGTTCCGACCGCTGGCCCGCGCGTTTCCCCAAAGGCTCCCTGTGTTCCCCGTCGTTTTGGTAGTGGACGTATAATGGTGGAGTTTCACTGTATCTTCCTCTTGTGCTCCCAGAAATTGAGCGTGGCTCGTGTGACTGATTCCTGGGTGGTGGATATGGTGCTAGATTCTCATATTTCACTATACGTATTAAAAGTCTATAAAACAAGGGTTTATAATGTTACGTTTGTCTGGAAATTCGCTGACACAGCTATACGGGCTGTGTATAAATCAGTCTGTCGTCAGAGGGGTGTGCTTTTAAAGCAAATAATCACTGGCTTATCCACCCCACCCTGCCATGTTCGTTTAGATGGAAGTAGTTGGTTGGTTTTTTTTTTTTTAATGCCAGAATTTTGATGTTTTGCCACAGCGTGTTTGCAGCAATGATAAAAGTTTCTCCCGGCTCATAATCCCAGCCCAAATGCATTTTGTTTTGAATTCTTAACCCCTTAAAAATAAACTTATAAACGTAAGATTAGTGTTCCCAATTCTGCTTGGCGCTGTGATTCAGAGCTATGAGGGAGTTTGACACGGTGACCCAAAACAGGGAGCTTGGCCAGATAACCCCTTGGTGTCTTTGTCTCCCTTGCAACTCACCTGTTTTATCGCACATTTACACATATTAGCCATGCTACGCTCTGCACCCTGAACAGTTTTGTATCAGACTCGACACAATGCCAAGTACGTGGGAATTATTTACCAAGCATTATGAATGGGTTTTAGTAGAATTTTAAATTGCTCAACTAAGTCAGAGTTTTACTAATCTGGATAAAATATTTTTTTTTAATTAATTTATTTTTTTTTCAACGTTTTTTATTTATTTTTGGGACAGAGAGAGACAGAGCATGAATGGGGGAGGGGCAGAGAGAGAGGGAGACACAGAATCGGAAACAGGCTCCAGGCTCCGAGCCATCAGCCCAGAGCCCGTCGCGGGGCTCGAGCTCGCGGACCGTGAGATCGTGACCTGGCTGAAGTCGGACGCTTAACCGACTGCGCCACCCAGGCGCCCCATAATCTGGATATAATAAAGACAACATTTTTTTTTCCCCTTGAGAAGTAGTTTTTTATTGTCTCGAGTTCATTTTGGTCATTTAGCATTTTACTTGAAAGGCATTTGTGTGGCCACTAACTTTTTTCGTCAGTGAAGTTTATTTTTACATAACTGTAGACTCAACGTGCAGTTGCAAGAAATAATGTACATTTTACATTCCTACCAGCCATGTCCAAGTAATTGAGTTTTGCTGCATCCTCACCGGCCTTTGGAGATTTCCCATATACTCCGTTTTCCCCACCGATACGTCGTGTAAAGCCACGTTCAGTATCATACCAGGATATTGACCTTGATGCAGTCAAGATACGGAACAGTTCCATCACCACAAGGATCCTTCCTGTTGCCCTTTACAACCACGCCTATTCCCTCCCCTCCCACCTCACCCCCTCCTCAGCCTGTGGCAACCACTAACTGTTCTCCACTTTTACAGTGTTGTCATTTCAAGAACGTTCTGTGAATGCAGTCATAGAGCATGTAGTCTTTGGAGATTGGCTGCTTTCGTGCAGCATAACTGTCTGGAGAACCATCCAGGTGGCTGCGTGAATCAGCAGTTCGTGCCTTTTTATTGCTGAGTGTTGTCCCACATGTGAGTGTAGCGCTGTTTCTTTAACTGCTCGCTTGTTGAAGGGCATCTGGGTGGTTTCTAATTTTTGGCTACTCTGAATAAAGCTGCTGTAAACATTCACGTACAGACTTTGTGTGAACATAACTTTTCATTCCTCTGGAATAAGTGTCCAGGAGTACAGTTGGTAGGTCGTCTGCTGGTTGCATGTTAGTTTTTCAAGAAACTGCCCAACTGTTTTCCAAAACCTGTTTGCAAAACCTGTACAGTTTACATTCCTACCAGCCATGTCCAAGTAATCAAGTTTCTCTGCATCCTCACCGGCCTTTGGTATTGTCACTCCTTTTTCTTAAAGCTACCCTGGTAGGTGTAGGGTGATACCACATTGTAGCTTCAGTTTGAATTTCCCTGATAAGTAATGATTTTGAACATCTTTTCATGAGCTTATTGGCCATCCGTGTATCCTCTTTGGTGAAATGTCTATCTGTGTCTTTTCTCATATTCTAATTGGATTTCCTGTTTGCTTTTTTACTATTGAGTTTCGAGAGTTTATATTTTTTTAGATACTAGTCCTTTGTCAGATACACGGTTTGGAAGTATGTTCTCTCTCCAACTTGTCTTTCAGCCTCTCAACAGGGTCTTCAAAAGTTTTTGACTGTGACAGAGTCAGCTTTGTCACCTCGTCCCTTAATGAGTCACGCTTTTGGGGTCAAGTGGGAGAATTCTTTGCTTGGCCGTAAATTCCAAAGGTTTTCTCCTAGGTTTTTTCCTAAAAGTTTTGTACTTGTACGTTCTACATGTAAGTCCATCACCCACTTTGAGTTAATTTTTGTACAAGAAATGAGACTTAGGTCAAGGTTCCTTTTCCCCCTCTGGATATCCAGTTACTCCAGTGCCACACGTTGAAAGGCTCTGTTTCTTTCATTGAATTGCTTTTGCACTCTTGTCAAAAACCAGATGGGCATACTTGGTTGAGGGTCTATTTCTAGATTCTTCATTCTGTTCCATTGGTCTGTGTGTCTATCCTGCCAATACCACACAGTCTTGATTGCTGTAGCTACATAATAAGTCCTGAAATGAGATAGACTGATTGCTCCCTCTTTATTTCTTTCTTAAAAAATATTTTAGCTATTCTAGATCCTTTGTCTTTCTGGATAAGTTTCAGGACAATCTTTTCTGTGTCTCCAAGAAATTTAGTTTGGATTTTGATAGGAATTTTATTAAACTTGTATATCAATTTGGGGAGAATTGACATCTTCACGATGTTTGAATCTTGCAGTTGAGGAACATGGTATGTCTCCCCATTTATTTAGATCTGTTTTGATTTCTTTCATCCACATTATGTAATTTTCGTACGCAAGTCCCACATATATTTTGTTAGATTTACACCTAGATACTTTTCTCTTTTGTTTACGTATACAATTGTAAATGACACTGTATTTTTAATTTCAGTGTCCACGTGATGACAATATATAGACATATAATCGATTTTTGTATATTTATCTTATATCCTGCAACCTTGCCTAACTCTTACTAGTTCTATGAGTTTTACCTTTTGTTTCTACTCATGTTTATTTAACATTTTCTGTGTGCCAGGCATTATGTTAAGACTTTCCATGTGCTTGTCCAAGTTCAGTAGGTAGTGGAGCCAGAATCTTGAGAGGCAGACTATTCGGTCACTTCATTTGTTAGTTTGGCAGATATTTAAGGAGAACCTATATGGGCCACAGTGGATGCAGACACAGGGCTCCTGCCCTCCTGGATCCTACAGTCTGAAACTGGCATTAGAAGTAACACAAATGGTTATATGATAAAAACAAGTTAATTAGTTATAATTTAATTAACAGCATTTGACTCATACTCTAAGTCAGTAAAGCAGTGACACCTTAGACAGCCTTGTGGAGCGGGAACATCCAGGGAGGGCTTCCTAAACAGTATCCAGTATCTTGGGAACGGTTTTCCAAGAAGCCAAACTATTCATTGGTTCTTGTCACTTACATCAATTTCTGAAATTCAGAGATGTCTGTGATAAAAGCTCATATGAAGAGAATTGTAAACGTCGGTTGCCAAAGAGCCCAGCAACTCCTGGCCAAAACTGAATGAAGTTTTCCAGTTGCCTCTGTCTCCTTCCCTCCTTTGCCTGCTACTGTGTGAGACCTCCCCCCTACCCTCTGCACCAGTGATTCCCACCGAGGCCCCAGGCTCCTTGACCTCTGTACCAGCCAGCTCAGTCCAGCCCTCTCCAGCTGACCCTCCGCTTGGCTTGGTGCTGCTGGCCATGCCCTGCTTGCAGACTTCCTCTCCTTCCTTTCCACGTTGCCAGGTTTCCTCCTCTCTGGAGGGTTCCCTTCCTCCTTTCACCTGGCGAGCTGGGTTGCGGTGTCATTTGAGATGGAAAAGAGGTCCATTCAAGGAGTGAGGTGCAGGGTCAGATCCCTTTTCTGTCAGTCTGTCTGGGAAAATCATCAGTGTCCCTCAGCCTTGGTAACAGTAACTATAAGTTTCTGGTCAGTTGGGGAATAAATCTTACTTTATAGAAATTTGCCCTTCAGACAGCCTTCCAGGTCAAGACCCCTCTACCCTTGAGAAGGGAAGGCACGGACCCCCGGTGGGCACAGTGTACCTGCTCCCATGGCTCGGGGCTGCGGCTGGCCCAAGTGTCACGTTCACAGGAAGGACAGTGGGTCCTGAGCCAGTACTGTCCCCACTCCTGTGTCTTTCCACCCTCGGCAGTCCCGCAGAAATGAGGATGTTTCCTTCTCTTCCTGTTTTCCCCACTGACCACAGGAGAAATTGCTTGTCTCTGAGTCAGCGTGGAAGAAGGAGAAGGACATCGTTTCCAAGGAGATAGAGAAGCTGCGTGTGTCCATCCAGACCCTGTGCAAGAGCGCACTTCCCCTGGGGAAGATCATGGACTACATTCAGGAGGACGTGGACGCCATGCAGAACGAGCTGCAGCTGTGGCACAGTGAGAACAGGCAGCACGCCGAGGCCCTGCAGGAGGAACAGAGGTCAGCAGGGGCGAGGGGGGCGAGGGGCCCCCACATCTGTCCAGGGCCCCGGGGGACATCTCCGCCGAAGGAGGAATAGAGGTCGGCAGGGGTGAGGGGGCGGGGGCGAGGGGTCTCACATCTGCCCAAGGCCCAGGGGGATGGGGAGCCCCCACATCTGCCCAGGGCCCTGGGGGGGATGGGGAGCCCCCACATCTGCCCAGGGCCCTGGGGGGGATGGGGAGCCTTCACCTCTGCCCGGGGCCTGGGGGACATCTCCCCTGCAGGAGGAACAGAGGTCAGTGGGGGCATGGGCCCGGGGAGGGGGGCCCCACATCTGCCCAGGGCCGGGGGACATCTCCCAGGAAACCACCACCCTCCCCAAAAGCGGTGTCTTCTGCATTCATACCGCAACATGCACTTTTTTGTAACAAGTAGGAAAGATTTGGAGTTACCTTTCGCACGTAATTAGATGTAGGCAGTAAAAACTATGGGGAACTGTGCAGTATGGGTATTATTTTTTTATGTGTCTTGCCACAATCCCCCCAGTTTTGTAACTGTTTGTAGTTTGGCAGTGTTTTCACTTTTTACTCCAGAAGAAATAAATACAGGTGAACCCATTTCGAAATTGCTACCGTGAAGGAAATAGAACCGCTAAAGAGAGACTTATCTTAGGGAAATGTTTGACAGTCTGTATTTAAAATCGTCCCAGCATGAAACTATATCAGTTGTTAATGTTTTTTTTTTTTTCCAGAAAAGTATCTGATTGGACTCAGTGATATATCTCTAAGCCCGTATAATAAGCTGTGTTATAACGAAGCTATACTCTTTTATTAGTCTGCTTATTCTTAAAAATTTCCTTAAGATTTTAAATTCCGGCACGACAGGAGTTAGGAAATCACCGAGAACTTTTTGGTGCCGAGTCCAGCGTGGTCATTTGTTAGCACTTCGTACGTTTCGTTTAACGTACTAAAAAGTAGCACCCAGATGGTTCTTCCTTCGCAAAACTGATGTTGCTTTATGGCAGGATGGTTGGACACCATCACTCTTTTTGTATTTATTCTGTATCGATATGCTTAAAAAAAACTAAAGGGAAAGGCTGATTTGACCTCTGCCTTCCCAGGTATGTTCTAGATTTTTCCGGGCACGTAACCCAGCACTGAAAGGCCTCATGCCTTGGGCAAGGGAGTCCGGGGGGAGGGTCTCTGGGGGGAAGCCCTTGCAGCCGGGTGAGGCTCCCCCTGGAGGAAGGTGAGGGAGGCGGAGGGCTGCCCAGGGCGGCGGTCTTGGTGGCCGCGCCGTCCCCAGGGCTCTCTGCAGCGTACGTCACGTAAAGACTTCAGACACATTAGGCTCCTGTGTATAATTTCACGTTTGACTCCACTTCGGGTCGCGGTGAGGCTGTGACCCCCGTCGTTCCCAGGCGTGAGGCTTTCGTCCCTCCGTGTCATCACCCGAGCGTGTTCGTACTCCTAGCCCTTTTCTGTGGATGCCGTGAATAACCTCTGTTTGTCTTCTTGCGTCGTTTCGGTCAAGAAGCACGCGTCCGCGGAGCCGCGTGGTCCTCACGAGCCCCTGTGTTGTTTCCCGCCAGCATCACGGACTGTGCCGTGGAGCCCCTGAAGGCCGAGCTGGCGGAGCTGGAGCAGCTGATCAGAGACCAGCAGGACAAGATCTGCGCCGTGAAGGCCAACATCCTGAGGAACGATGAGAAGATCCAGAAAATGGTGTGCAGCATCACTCTGAGTTCCAGAAGGTGAACGCTCGGATGTCTCGGAAGCTGCCAGCCCTCCTCGGGCCGAGAATAAAAAGGCAGAGAGAGCCTCGCTCCTCTCTAAGCTCAGTTTCCCGAAAAAAATGAAGTTTTCGGTGTCCTCCGACCGACGCGCAGGCACGCTCCCGCCCGGAAGGGCCGTGTTCTCGTACCTTCCTCCCGCTGGTGTGTGGCCCGTGGAGGGGACTCCCGCACGCGTGTTCTCCGTGTCTCGGCCGCGGCCTGTGTGCTCAGCTCTGTGCCAGAATCCTCCAGCAGGCGAGCGGTGCTGGTGCGCCGAGGGAGACCCGCGTCCCTCGTCTTCAGGTCTCAGACCTGGAGTCAGGCACTGGCACTTACACGCAGAGCGAGGTCGACTTTGATGAGCAAGGTCGACTTTGAGTTCATCCCCCCTTGCAGAGGGGTCATCTGAGCCTGTATCTCTAGGAGGCACGCGGGAGGTTTTTAAACCTCTTACCCACGGCCCATGCTGCTCGAGGTCATTTTCTCATGGGTCCCTGTTGCCTCTGGCTTGTGTTTACAGCCTTAAAGTTCAGAGATTTGAGGAGGTTTCAGTATGTCCTTGGCGGGAGTCTGGCCCCCGGGTTCTCCCCACGGAGGCAGCAGTGAGTCCGGGTGGGGGGCCTCGCTGTCCTGCGCCCGCGGCTTCGGCCTCTTCCCTCTTCCGCGCTCAGTCGTGCGTCCCTGGGAGGCAGGAAGACTTCGAAGGATGCACCAGTTGACCCCGTTTTTTTGATGTTACCATTTTTTTGGGAAATTGTTTTTTAAAGCAAGGGTTTTTAAAAACATGGTTTATATTTAGTTTTTCACATACGATATCGTCAACACTTACGAAAGTCTTAACTTTGTATGTAAAGGCTTTCCCCTGGTCAGAGACATACTCACAGCTCTTGGGTTCTGGGTCCCGATACCGTTATTTCTAGATATTTGTTGTGTGAACCACGCGGTGCCATTGAAACGCTAGAATTGCCTGAGGAGTTTTGCTTCTTTAAGGATTAGCACGAATGGCATGGGTAGGTTTTCTTCCTGGCATTTCCAAAATACGTCCTTTTCTAAGTTACGTGATCTTCCAAGCTGAATAAGCCTGACATCCGATTAAGTTCCGCCGTTTCCACACACGGGCCATCTCCTCGTTTCTACAGCGCACCGTTAAATTGTGTGATCAGATTGTGCCGAGTACGTTGTTGGAGGCGGGCGGCCGGCCAGTTAACTGTCCTTCGTACACTTCTCTCTCCTACTGAGTTGAACGACTTAGCCCTACAGGGACTGTTTTGCTTCAAGATGTCTGCCTTTTATGAATTTGTATATCTGAATAGAGTTTTTGTGTTGCAAAAGAATTGCATACATTTTATGTGAGTCAGATTTTGTATGAAGTAGTTTATCAAATTGTATCATAAAACTTATTTTTATTTTACACATAAATCATTAAAAACGATCACATATTTTTGCTAGAAGCGTATGGGTTGTGCAATTCCGTTCACACCTGGAAAAAACATTTATAAGCATTTGGGAGTTTTTTTATTTTCAAATGTGCGTATTTTGCTTTTTCTGGTGAAGAAAGTTCAGGGAAATTTACCTTTTCATTCATACCATGACACTTACACCTCTTCTGTGTAAATTGAGGTTTTATAAGCCAGGTAAGCATTTATCAGAAATTTCAGGATCATTCATGAAGTTGTAGAAAGTCTCTGCATGTGATTATGACCGTATCTTATCATAGGCACAGTCAGTCCTCAGGTTATTCATTACTTTGAGAAAATACACAAAGGAGATCATTAAGTGTTTTCCTCTACTTTGGCTGAGACATTTCCAGGAAGTACTGAAGTCACACTGCAGGAGTTCTAATTTAAAAGTTGAGCCGACGCTAATTTACGTTCGAAGAGAATGCGTAAAGCTTTGGAAAAAATAATTCAGGACTAAAATTTGAGCTTTCTGCCCCCGTATTCACGCTTATTTTTCTTTTCAGTAAGCAACTTAAAAAAATAGTAACGACTGGAATCTGTGAAGATGATGTCATTTAGTGGCACGAAGTGCAGGTTAGGATCTGGGGTGGCCTGGAATTGCATTCGGCGCTGACAGGTCCCCTGAAGTGTACTTGGACTTGATAGCTAAGCTGCGCCCGGCTCACTGAGACGCATCTTCCGTCCGTGCGCAGTGTCAGGGCATAGAGCGAAAGCAAGGCCAGCAGGGCGGGGACCCGCAGCCGAATGAACAGGTAGATGTCAAAGGTCACAGGCCGAGGGTGACCCGTTTGCTCGAGCTTCCGCAAGAATCCGGCTCAAACGAGGCCGCGCACAGCAAGACCATGTGCTCAGCCGTTCCCGCCGATGGGGAAGACATTCCGCTCAGAGCTGGACTCCGAGCCCAGCTCCGGAATCTTCCACCCACGCCGGCGATGCAGAGAGCCGCTCACCTCCTCGCCTCCGTGGCCACGCCTCCGAGGAGCCAAGCACCGCCTCCTTCGAGCAGGCTTCCACGCGGTGGTCCGCAGCAGAGGGTGGAAGTGAGAACGGGAGTCGCGGAGGCCCCCTAGCGGCAGAGGCCGGAACTCCTGTCACGCTCCGGAGCCCAGCTGGGGCCTGCCCTTGGGCTCTGAGGTTAGCTGTCCTGCGATGCGCTTTATAAATAAAAAGCTTTTATATTTTTCTAAGAGGTGTTTTGATAAGTATAGTTTATACAAGCCTTACAGTAAGGCAGAAGTGAGGCCCTGCAAGACTCCCTTTTTTGTTCGTTAACGAGCGTCTTCAGAAAGGGAGATTGGGAAGGACATTTTTTTTAACTTTTTTTTTTTTAATTTATTTTTGCAAGACAGTGAGAGACAGAGTGCTAGCGGGAGAGGAGCGGAGAGAGAGGGAGACACAATCCAAACCAGGCTCCAGGCTCCGAGCTGTCTGCACAGAGCCGGATGCGGGGCTTGAACTCACAAACCGTGAACTCATGACCTGAGCTGAAGTCGGTGCTTAACTGACTGAGCCACCCAGGCGCCCCAGGGAAGGACTTTTTTAAAATTCAGCTAGAGAAAAGACATTTAAATGGCTTTGAAACTATAAAAAATTTTAAATCCATATTTAGAGCTGAGTTCCAAATTGATAGCTTCTTAAACCAAGCAAGGAGATCTTTCTGGTAAGAAAACGGGGTTCAAAACGTGAAGTCCATAAATGACACGGAGGCTGTGCCCGGTTAGCCGGGGAGGGGTCCAGGCTTTGTAGACCAGTGTGATCAAAACCCACGCTGCCCTCCCCGGGCCAGAGCTGCCAGCAGGGCGCCCTCGGGCCCCCGCCCCCTTGTCACCTGCCAGGCAGTCGCAAGGGCACGCAGGACGGAGGGCCTCCGGGCTCATCAGTCACCCTCACGTCGTCTGTTTTGTCCTTCAGTGTGCTCTCACGTCTCCCACTTGGGTCTCAGAAAAAGCCTTTTAGCGCCACCATCGCCACGACCGTAACGATCAGAAAGCACTTAAGTTTGCCCTTCAGAACCTTCCTCGAAGCAGGTACCCGGCTGGACGCTACCAGCTGGTGTGCGGGGGGCTCCCTTCCCGGGGGACACTGGTGCGAACACGGGCGCTGCTGCTTCCCCGCAGGGGGGTGGTCCCGCCCCGACGGGCTCTGGCTTTTCTCTAGTGTCCCTCCTGGTAGGGACGGCACAGGACGTGCGTGGTGGCACGTGGCCATCGGGGCGTCGTCGAGGGCCGTCAGGCGCTCGTGGGCTCTGCAGCCGGCGGGGTTGTTGAGCCAGATCGCGGCTGTGCTGTCTAGACCTCAGGCATCTGGCGAGGTGTCCGCTCCCCTGGGGACAGATGTGGGAATGTCCGGATTCGTCATCGGTTGGAAGGACCTCGCCAAAGAGGCCGCGTCTGTGAATGGTGTTGCCCTGGAGGGAATTGCCGGTGGGCCTGCCTCCTGGACATCTTTCCCAACCACTGTCTGGGGGGAGCTGTGGCAGGCGGGTCTGTGTGACTCACACCGGCCTGAGTGCGTGGGCCGGACCCACACACTGGAGAACCGACTCAGCACGTGGGAACGTGAATCGGGACCAGCCCTGCCGCAGTGAAAGATGGCAGGAAGCATCAGGACGTGACGGGGGCTGCGTGGCCTTGGAAGCGCCGTGGAAACCCCCGGGTCGTCTCATGAAGCCGGACTCTGCGACCTTGGGAGGCGTTGGGAGACGAGGCCCGGCTGGCCCTGGGCCACGGCCTGATCGTGGCTCCCACCAGAGCCCAGCAGGGCACCCTGTGACTGTGCTGTGTGAAAATGAGTTTTTAATATTTTTAAATGTACTTTATTTCATTTTTTAAATATTTATTTTGAGGGGCACCTGGGTGGCTCAGTCAGTTGAGCGTGGGACTTTGGATCAGGTCAGGTCACGATTTCACTCTTTGTGGGTTCGAGCCCCGCGTTGGGCTCTGTGCTGACGGCTCGGAGCCTGGAGCCTGCTTCGATTCTGGATCTCCCTCTCTCTCCGCTCCTCCCCTGCTCACGCTCTGTCTCTCTCTCTCTCAAAAATGAATAAACGTTCAAATTTTTTTTAATATTTATTTTGAGAGAGAGAGAGAGAGAGAGAGAGAACGCAAGCAGAGGGAGAAAGGGAGAGCGAGTCCCATGTAGGCTCCACAGTGTCAGCACAGAGCCCTGTGTAGGGCTCGATCTCGTGACCACGAGATCATGACATGAGCCAAAATCCAGAGTCAGACACTTAACCGACTGAGCCTCCCGGGTGCCTGAAGATGATTTTTTTTTAAAAGAAACTTACCCTTTCTTTTATGTATCATTATCCTTAATCATTCCAGTTTTTTGTGTATTTGTGTGTGGCATCATTATAATTTTTAAAACACGGCTCTACAGTTTCATTTAAGGTGGTCTTTTTATTTTTGAAGAGGTGATCTATTGACACGGATCAGTAACGTAAGTGGCAGGGAGGAGACCACACGGAGCCCTCCCTCCCTCCCGTCCCTGCCCCTGCAGGCAGCCATCCCATTGGCCGCGCTGTTTCTTTAGGGAAAAGCAAGCAGACTGAGTACTCAGTCTTCTACTCCCCACAACACACAGAGTCACGAAGGGGAGCATGCCGTGTACACTGTTGCACACCTTGCTTTTCAAGTGTGCTCTGGGGCGCCTGGGGGGCTCAGTCGGTTAAGCGTCCGACTTCGGCTCAGGTCGTGATCTCGCGGTCCGTGAGTTCGAGCCCCGCGTCGGGCTCTGGGCTGACAGCTCAGAGCCTGGAGCCTGCTTCGGATTCTGTGTCTCCCTCTCTCTCTGCCCCTCGCCCTCTCATGCTCTGTCTCTCTCTCTCTCTCTCTCTTTCTCTCTGCCCCACCCCTGCTTGCGCTCTCTCTCTCTCAAAAATAAACAAACATTGAAAAAATTTAATAAACTCCTCTTACACTCATAGATTCAACCCCCCATGATCAGGATGGGTTATTCTGACTCATCGATTAGTTCTGTTACGTATTCATCATCCCTGTTTCTTGTCGCCCAGTGCTTGCCGTCTGGTTGTGAGGGATGGGCCCCCCCCGCCGTGTTGTCAGTTACCCCAGTCTTCTGTGGGTGCCCTGTCCTTGGGGCGTGGTCCCCCAGTGCTCCTGGAGTGCCGCAGGCTGACGGTGCGGGGAGCCGTGCGTCCCCTGCCAGAGGCTGCCGCTCCCTTCCTCACCTCTGCACCACGAGGGACACTGGCGAAAGCTTTCTCCGGTGCCTTCCGAGACGGTGTGGAGGACACCTGTGAGGAGGGTGCAGACCCCCGCCGCCCACGGCCCCCGGGACTCACGTTCTTGCCCGCCGGCAGCCGCCCAAGGAGCCCGCGTTCCCGGCCGGGCTGTGTTCCCCACTGTCACTTCGGATGGATGGTCCCCTCCTGGGTCATAATCCAACCCTACCTGGAAAGGCCCTTGGCAGACTTGAAAATCAAAACCGGGACCCGGACGCTCGGGTGACTTTTCATCGCCGGCTTCTGTGCCGTGTTCCTGGGTCACCGCATTTTGCTGAAGCACAGACGGTTTGGTATCAGCGATAGTCGGTGGACGGGTGTGGGTTTCAAGCGTAACAAGGGAGGAGCCCAGGCCAGAAGCTCGGCCTGCTGGCCCGCGGGGCACGACAGGCCTGCTTTCCCTACGACGGGCCTTGGGGTCATCCATGGGACTGTGCCCCTCGCCCACGGGGAGGAGACGGGGGGAGGGGGGCAGGAGCCGGTGACACGCACGGCCTGGGCCCTGTGTCGGTCCTCGCCTCACCTCGCCTCCGCTGGCAGAGAAGGACAGTCTGGTGAGGCCTGGGGGGCGGGCGCCCCACCAGGTGCCTTTTGCCCTGATGAACTGTTCTCATCTGGTGACAGAGGCTTCCCCTTCCCTTAAGAAACCGCCGAGGCAAAGACAAGATCTCGGTGGGAAGAAGGCCACGGTGGCCTGGGAGTGGAGCTTGGGGTTTGGGGTCCGTGTGGCCCGGACACCCCCTCCTGTACCTCTGAGCCTGTGGTCATGGCCTCCTCAGGCTCGGGGGGCCTGGCAGGAGCCATGGGGTGTTCCCAGCTGGTCGGCCCACGTCCCCTTGTGGGCGGAGGTTCTCACACCTGAGTTTCTACTAGCGGAGGGAAGCGCCTACTGAAATGTGCCACAGACACGCAGTTAAGTCCAGATACAAGTCCAGTCTTGCGCGGTTAGAGAGCCCACGACTAGCATTTTCTTGGGAGGGAACAGGACGGCGGTCTGAGCTGAAGTCTCGCAGGAAAGCCTTGCCTGGTTCTCGAGCCTGGGGATAAACAGGGCAGGGAAGGGCACAGGTCTGCCATGGCCGGCTGGCCCCCACGTGGGGGCTCCAGCCTGCCGGGTGGTGGCACTGAAAACAGAGACGCCTGCCAGAGGTTCGCGGCTTCGAAGCCGGGCACGGGGCCCGTTAGAGCTAAGGGGGCCCGGCACTTCTGGGAAGATTTGTTTTGTCTTCCCAAAGTGAGTGAGGCCCTTCTGGCTTGGCAGTGAGAAGCCAGTGAGACTCTGGGCTTCCCCAGGCAGAGGAGCCGCTTGCCCGCCCCACCCGATGGCCGGTCAGGTGCGGGTCCCCCGGGCCCTGGGCGTTGTCATGGTCTCGAGCGCCAGCAACCCTGGAGGACTGAGATGTAGACGCCCTCCACCGCCCCAAACCAATCTGTAAATTGAATGCAGCGAAAAAAAAAGTCCACATGGGGATATGGAAGAAATTTAAGCCGATGCTATATACTACAGAGCTCTCGTAATTAAAACGAAGTATGGGAAAACATAAATTAATCAATAAAACAGCACAGGAACTTCCGACCACAGAGGTAAACCTGGGGATTTTGTTTCTGATAAATGTGGTATTTCAAAACAGGCGGTTCAGATTGTTGTGAGAGTAAATGGTATTGAAGCCTACGGTTATCCACGTGGCAAAAATAAAGTTATAACCTTGCCTCGGACCACATGCAAAAATAAATTCCAAAAAAATTAACTTAAAAATATGAGACTACTGGGAGAAAATAATTGAAGAACACTTTGCATTGATCATATTTATAGATGTTTTTGTTATTTCTTAGCACATTTATTATCATACTATTTATATATTTATGTCATTTAAAATAGTTCTGTTTTGGGGCGCCTGGGTGGCTCAGTCAGTTAAGCGTCCGACTTCAGCTCAGGTCATGATCTCACGGTGTGTGGGTTCGAGCCCCACGTCGGGCTCTGTGCTGACAGCTCGGAGCCTGGAGCCTGCTTTGGATTCTGTGTCTCTCTCTCTCCTTACCCCTCCCCTGCTCACTCTCTCTCTCTCAAAAATAAATAAACATTAAAAAATTTAAATAGTTCTATTTGGGGGCACCTGGGTAGCTCAGTCGGTTAAGTGTCTGAGCCTTGAGTTTGGCTCAGGTCATGATCCCGGGGTCGTGGGGGAAATATCTCACGGTCTAGCCAAGCAAAAGTAAAAATCAGATGGCCCCCTTGGAAGAATATTTACAACATCTGTAACAGAGTTAATATTCATAATAGATGAAGACTTTTAATTAATAAGAAAAATACTTATGGCCCAATTGAATGATGGATGAAAGATACAGTCAATTCATAAAAGATGCCAATGGGGAAGAAGTGCGTGAGACCGACGTTTAACCTTCCTGTC
This sequence comes from Prionailurus viverrinus, assembly GCF_022837055.1. NCBI lineage: Eukaryota > Metazoa > Chordata > Mammalia > Carnivora > Felidae > Prionailurus > Prionailurus viverrinus. The sequence goes on from NW_025927607.1 coordinate 2,478,447, forward strand.
AAGAAATAACGTGGCCGAGAGTCTAGAATCCAGACAGGACAGAGTTAACCTGGGTTGGAATCCCAGCAGGTCAGGCGCCCTGCCTTCGGCCTGTGCTGGGCTCCCTTACTGGCTTGTGACTTTGGGCAAGTGGCCGACACTTCCTGCCTCATTTTCCCCTGTATTTGGGTTAATCCACATGGCACCTACTTTGTGGGTTATTGTCAGAAATTGCACACCCCAGCCCCTTACTGCCCTGTCTCTGTCTCTTAACACACACACCCCCTGGTGCACAAAGGCTAGAGCTTCAGGCCTCAGCAGAGATGATCTTCAGGACCCCGGCAGGCTGAGCCTGGCTGTGGTTGCTGGTCCCCTCAAGGCCCCTGTCACGGCTCAAGTTTGCCTGGAGAGGCCTGTCTGGGCCCCAAGTGCCCTCCTCCAGCCAGGGAGCTTCTGTCGTTCTCTCCTGCACGGAAACCGCCTCCGCCGTGGCCCCGGGGACACCAGGGGAACATGGCAGGCAGCTCCTGATGAGATGTGCCTCTCGGAACAGATACTGATTGGGACAAGGACATTCGCCAGTTCTTCTGCTTCACTTTCAAGCAGCCTGTGTGAGATCCTTCCGGGATTTTCCAAAATTGTCATTTACACTCCGGGGCAAGGCTGTCTTCTGCGATCACAGGCCCGGCGCTGGCTGGCTGCCTGGCTGCCTGGATCGGCTGCAGTCGCCCTGGGCTTTGAACCTCAGTCAGGGCTCCCCGTCCGGGAAGTCTCCTCTCCCGTTCTGCTGGGGCCTCGGGGAAAAAGAACCCTCTTGGTGGGAAATCGTTTACAAGGATCCTTCGCTTCCAGTTTCCCATGTGAGCCTCTCCGGGGCTGGGAGTCAGGCCTCCTACCCATTTTACAGATGAGAAAGCCAAGGCTGCAGGGGCAAGTCACAGGCCTCCGCCAGCTCTAAATCCCAGGCACCTTTGGGGTAAACGGGGCCGGGGCTGAGTTGCAGAGCGTGTGTGGCCCAGGGGAGCAGCCCTGGAGGCTGCTGCTGGCGGTGGGGCTGCTTTGTCCTGTCATCTGAGCACAGCGCTAAGGAGACCCTTGCTCTAAGGGAGCCCAGCGCGCTGTGGGGGACCCCGGCCCTGCTCCAAACCCCGCACCCGGGCTGGACGCACAGCCACCTGCGGGCCGCAGCCGCTAAATCTGAGTGGGTCTGTGGGGCCCCCGGTACCTTAGGGACCCGTGAAGGTGTTTTGATTTCTTTTATAATCAGATAAAAAGGAACTTTTAGGTCAGACTAGAAGTTTTCATATATACTATTAACATAGTCGTCTTTCTATCAACACAGTTGTAAAAGATCATTTTTAATGCTTTTGGCGGAGGAAGGGCCCACGAAGAAAGTGCCCGCAGGCTGAGTGGGTGCCGGGTCCCACCCCGTCCCCCGCATGGCTGGGCCCACCTCGGAGCTGCCCTCTCTCTGCTCTCCGCCCGGCGCCTCGTCCAGGGGGCCCACAGAGCTGGCGCTCTTCCGGTGGGTTTTCCGCCTCAGGGGTTATGCGTCTGAAGGAAACTGTCTTTGGGGCACGTTCAACACAAACACTGGGATGCATTTAAAAATAGAAGGTTCCAAAAAAACCCCTCTTAAGCGTTCAGCTTATGGGGATGCTTGTGAAATCAAAACCTTGGCCGTGAACTTGGTTCTCTCAGCCCGTGTGCTCCTCCCCGATGCCCCCCCCCCCCGCCACAGTGGCCCCCGTGCCCTAGCCGAGGGCGGTCCCCACCCCTCCCCCCCGACCCCACGGGGCTCCTGTCCTGCAAGGCTGCACACCCGTTTCTGTATCTCCCTCATCTGTACACCTGCCCAAACAACCGTGCGTGCTGTTTAGATTCTCGGAGCCCTCAGCAGTGGAATGAGGAAGGTCACAGCTTGTAAAGGGCAAGGTGGTCTCCCGGGGGGGTGAGGCGGACCACGTGTCATGCGGCTTCCCCTCCCCGTGCCCTGCAGAGGGGCCTGGCGGGGCCCAGCCTGTGGGGCACCTCCAGTCCACACCTGGCCGCCTGGCTGCCTGCCTGGCCGACCCCCAGGTGCTGGCACTCGAGGCCCTGAGCTCTGGGCGCCGGGCGCCGGGCAGGCCGGAGCCGCCTGTGCCCCACGAATGTCATGCTTCCGGGAATTGTGCGTGATTTTACAGTAAATAATTGCTTTTAATTTTATTTATTTCAAAAGTTTTTAGTATTTATTTGTTTTTGAGAGAAAGAGAGAGAGACCCAGAGGAGGCAAGGGGGAGGGGCAGAGAGAGAGGGAGACACGGAATCCGAAGCGGGCTCCAGGCTCCGAGCTGTCGGCACAGAGCCCGACGTGGGGCTCGAACTCACGGACCGTGAGATCATGACCTGAGCCGAAGTCGGACGCTCAACCGATTGAGCCCCCCAGGCGCCCCACACACTTTATAGTAAAAACAGAAGTAGTCAGCAGGGAGAATTCATCACTTAATTGTCTTCCTGTGCCCCTGAGGTTATTTTTTATCTGGACTGTTCGTCTCTTCCCAGCTGCTGTTTCGTTTCATTCCCTTCAGCCAGGCTGGGAGTAGTGACACTATGGAAACGGGCAAAGTGACAGAGTGACCCCAATAATGACGCACGTGTCAGAGCCACACTTGTGAGTCGCGGCCACAACGCACACAGGAGTTCAGCCAAAATCAGCAACATCTTCTATGAGAATAGATGTATTATATCCCTGTTAATATTTATAATTCACCTCCCCCCGCCCCACCCCGACCAGGGGAGGAGACAGTCTCGGGTTTGGTCCTCTGGCTGGGACTGGGGGGCAGGAGGGTCTCCTTGTGGCTCAGGGCCTCCCCCCTGCCGGCTCCGCCCACCGGAGGGCAGCCCCTGCAAACCCCCCTAGGTGCCTGGGGTGATCCTCCCTTCCAAGACCATCTCCTTCCAGAAGTGGTTCATCAGGTGGCATTCCTCCCGAGTCCCCAGGCCCCTGTAAAGGCGGGTCCGCTGGATCTGGGGGGGCTGCCGCGGGAGGAGCGCAAGGAAGGTGAGCTGATCGCTTTACAAACAACCGTACCTGCCCTGCAGCAGACAAAACGGCCTCCTGAGGTTCTAGCTCCTTCAGCCTCTGTTTTCTGGAACAGGCGCATTTGGGGGCTTTGGGTGTGGCCTCCTCCCCGTCAATTTAGTGGCTCCAGGCTGCTGAGGCGCTCCTAGGGGTCTGGCATGTGGCAGGGGGGTTCCAGAACCAGAGAAGAGCTGGAACACAGGGGGTGGGGGTGGGGGGCATTGCAGATGGGGCAGAACTTGCCTCCTCCACCCCAGGGAAGATGGGCTGCCCCAGCCAGGGTCCTGACCTGGGAAGCAGGGGAGGGGGGGGTCCCCCGTGTCCTTCCCTGATCACCGATGCCTCTGTGGATCCTGTGTGGGGCAGGCGTCAGGCCAGCAGCAGCAGCACTGAGTGGCTCAAGAGGTAGGTGGGTGGCGGTTCCCGCTCCTTTGCCCCCACAGCTGCTGCTTCTGGCTCAAAGACCTTTGTTGTTTGAGCTTTCTGCTCGCCGAGTATTTGTTCGGCCAGAAACCAGCGCCAAGAGGGAAACAGACATGGCTCACGGCCCCGCCTTCCTAAGTGAACCCCCGTTCACATGCTGGCCGCTGGCGTGGGTCCGTTTTCCCATCTTTACAAACCGTTTTTACAGGGGAGCTCGGTCATCACCACCATCTGTCTCCGGAACTTTCTCGCCTTCCCTACTCTGTCCCCAGGACACCCTGCCCACCCCCCACCCCCAGCCTCTGGCGCCCACCCTTCTGCTCCGACCCTGTGGGTGTGACGGCTCTGGGGACCTCACGGAAGTGGAACCACACAGTGCTGTCTTTCTGCGACTGGCTCGTCTCACCAGGCACGACGGCCGCGTTTCATCCAGGTTGTAGCCTCGGCAGCCTTTCACTTCAAGGCTGACATCTCACTCCATGGAGAGACCACATGTTGTTTATCTGTCCGCTGATGGACACACAGGTTGCTCTCAGTGCTTGGCTGTCGTGAGTAATGTCCAGATCGTGAACGTGGCTGTCCAGATCCCTGTTTGCGTCCTCGTTTCCCATTCTTTTGGATGGATACGCGGAACTGGGGTTGCGGGGATCACATGAGGATTCTCTGATTGTTTGAGGAATCCCCGGTCTGTTTCCCACAGCAGGGGCACCGTTGTATATCCCCACCAGCAGCGCCCAGGGTTCCCATCCCCCCACATCCCTGCCCACACTTATTTTTGTGTTCCGCGTAATTTTGAAAAGGATCTTGGGCACCGTGTTATACCATCCAGGCCCATTCTGTCAAGCCCGTTGATGGTCTCACCCAAATGTGCATCCTGGAAGATGTTTCTCCTTGTTTCATCACTTACTGAGAGAGGTATTGAAAAGTGTCCTGCCCACTAGGAACGTTATTTCCCTTGATGTATATTTTCATCCTTTGCCTTTACATCTCTCTGAATTTTCACATTTTGTGTCTCTTGAAACATTCTGTCAGGCAGTCTTGGTTTTCACCTGGAGAATCTGGAGAATCTATTCCATTTGGACGTATTATACTCTCTCATTACGTGGGCTCAGTTTTTCCTACTTTTTTGCTCTTGCTCACTTCCCCCCTGTTTTTTTTTTTTTTTTTGCCTTGTTTTGGAAAAAGAAAAGTTTTTGTCCTATTTCTTTATTTTTATTACTCCATTTTCCTAGACCTGTCTAGTTTGAAAGTTATGCTTTCAAACTATGGTCGTTATTTTAATAGTTACTTTAGCTACTTTAAACTCCTTCGAGTTTACAAAGTCTAAGATTAATCTGTATCTTTTTTTTTTTTTTTAATTTTTTTTTTCAACGTTTATTTATTTTTGGGACAGAGAGAGACAGAGCATGAACGGGGGAGGGGCAGAGAGAGAGTGAGACACAGAATCGGAAACAGGCTCCAGGCTCTGAGCCATTAGTCCAGAGCTCGACGCGGGGCTCGAACTCACGGACCGCGAGATCGTGACCTGGCTGAAGTCGGACGCTTAGCCGACTGCGCCACCCAGGCGCCCCAGATTAATCTGTATCTTTAGCTTCCTTCCAACAATACGAGGATACCCCTGGCTAATATGATGTAGTACCTTGTGTTTTAAGTTTCTTTTAATTAAATTTTTTTCATTTCATTTATTTATTTATTTATTTAAATGTTTATTCATTTTTTTAAATTTTTTTTTTAACGTTTTTTTATTTATATTTGGGACAGAGAGAGACAGAGCATGAACGGGGGAGGGGCAGAGAGAGAGGGAGACACAGAATCGGAAACAGTCTCCAGGCTCTGAGCCATCAGCCCAGAGCCTGACGCGGGGCTCGAACTCACGGACCGTGAGATCGTGACCTGGCTGAAGTCGGACGCTTAACCGACTGCGCCACCCAGGCGCCCCAATGTTTATTCATTTTTGAAAGACAGAGAGAGACAGAGCACAAGCAAGGGTGGGGCAGAGAGAAAGGGGGACATAGAATCCGAAGCGGGCTCCAGGCTCTGAGCTGTCAGCACCAGAGCGCGACATGGGGCTCGAACTCACGAACTGCGAGATCATGACCTAAGCGGAAGTCTGACGCTCAACCGACTGAACCACCCAGGCGCCCCTAAAAAATTTTTTTTAACGTTTATTAATTTTTGAGAGAGAGAGAGAGAGACAGAGCATGAGCAGGGGAGGGGCGGAGAGAGAGAAGGAGACACAGAATCCCAATCAGGCTCCAGGCTCTGAGCTGTCGGCACAGAGCCCAACTCGGGGCCTGATCCCACCACCCTGGGATCATGACCTGAGCCCAAACCAAGAGTTGGATGCTTGATGGTCTGAGCCGCCCAGGCGCCGCCCCAGCCCTGTGTTTCGATTTTGCCTGCTTTTTTTTTTTTAGTTTGCGAATTGTTTTATTGTTGCTTATCTGGGCAGCCGACTCTCTCAGAATGTATTCACCTATTTACCAATATCTGCTCATCATTCTGTCGTGCATCTCAGACTTCCATCCGGGACCCTTCTCCTTCTTTCTAAAACTGATCGATCGCTCAGAAGTCTCCTGAAGGAACACGTGAAGCAGCCAGCAGACCTGTGTGCACAAAGCTGTGCGAGCAGCCTTGAGGCTTGCCTGGACAGCGAGTCTATGGAAACCGTCCGCCCTCGGCCAACCTGCCTTCCTCCGGTGGCAGGGGCCACGCGCCCAGCTCAGCCTGAGGCCCCAGGTCATGGCATCCCCACCTCTGGAGCTGCGGGCGGCCTTCGCCAGCCCCCTGCCTCTGCAAGGAGTTGTGCTCAAGCTGGTACTTAAACTAAACAGACTTCCTATAGGAAACACACACACACAATCACACGTCTGCTGACGTCGCTTTTATGGACATTTCCCCAAGAAATATTTCTCTCTGGAAAAATAAATTCACAGGATGTAATTAAAACCACTATATGTGTATGTTGGCCTGGGCGCTTCCTAAGTGCTTCACCAAATGGGCCACCAAATAAAGAAATAAAGGCTGGCTTTGTTCACGTCTAGGAACAATGATCTTTATTAATTGTAGCCCAGGGCATTCTTGGGTTACTTTATGCATTCAGAAGCAGCCAGCACGTGCCCTCGGTGCTGACCGCAGTGTGTCCACAGCTGCAGGGGACAGGGCGCGGGTGGCGCTGGGTCAGCCGGATAGAGGCAACTGAAGGTTGAATGGCAGGTACTTTCTGGCTGTGACCTTTGAGAAAAGAATATCGCCGTCTCGTCTTCAAACATCAGAAAAGTTTCTGAAAATCAAAATCAAAAAATTTCTGAAAGAAAGTTACCCAAGCAACGTGCTTTTGCGTGACGTGGCAGAAAGGGGCTATGTGGCTGCGTTGTCTTCCGTGGCCCTCTTGCTCTGCCCCTTTATCTACTTCTTTTGGGGGACCTCCCGGGCCCTGGGGGGGGGACCCAGCTCTGGGCCTGGCACCGGCCCCTGTGGTGGGCACGGGGCCACAGGACGGCACTCAGAGTATTCCCTGGGATGGAGGGAGCATGAGGGCTGAGAGGCTGTTTTCTCGCAGTTGCTGAACGAGGTGTTTGAAGGTCGATGGTGACGCCACGCAGAGGAAACTGTCACAGTGGAGGCTGCACACAGAGCAAAACAACTCTAAAGATGGATGACACTTGGGGCCAGACTTTGGGTTCCAGGATCCAGCTGTGCCTGAAGACCATCCCACCTTGGACACCCCTGTTCTACAGACGTCTTAGTGGGTGTTCAGTTTTGTCAGCTTGTTTAGGTCATGGTGCCCAGCTGTTTGGTCAAACAGCAGTCCAGATGTGTGGTGAAGGTATTTTGCAAATGGAATTAACATCCACAATCAGCTGTCTTTAAATGAACATTACCCTTAATAATCCGGGTGGGCCTCATCTAATCAGTTGAAGGCCTTAATGGCAAAAATAGGTTTCTCTGAAAAAAAAGCAGTTCTGCCTCAAGACTGCAGCATACAGACTCTGGGTTTCCAGGCTGCCAGGCTGCCCTATGGATTTTGGACTCAAGACTACAACATCAGCTCTTGTCTGAGTTTCCAGCCTGCTGGCCTGGATTTCAGACTTGCCAGCCTTCACAATCACATGAGCCAGTTCCTTAAAATAAACCTCTTTGTGTGTGTGTGTGTGCGTGCGTGTGTGTAATAATAGACACATATAAATGCACATACACACATACACACACACACACACACACACACACATCCTATTGGTTCTGTGTCTTTGGAGAACCCTGACTGATACAGAGGGCTTCCCAGGGCAGACCCTAAAGTGTGTGCAGGAGATTAAGCATGGGCTCCCAGGGGACTGGAGCAGGCAGTGGCAGGGGACAGGGAAGGGGGGCCGCAGGTGGAATGCGATTTCAGGCATCGGCAGGAACCAAGCCGTGGGAGGCTCGGAGTGGGAATCCTGCCTCCGGCAAGGGGTGTAACTTCCACGTACTTCTTTGTCTCTTGCCTCTTTGCAGAGTGGTGGCTGCGGGCATGAACAGTGCCTGCTACAATGGGATAGATGCTTCTGTCCCTACTGGTTTGAGTTGAGACCCTCATTAGCAATGGGGAGTCCTGACAAGTCACCCACGGGCTGTGTGAATGAGGGGAACCGAACCGCCTTCCCAAAGACCATGGCAGAAACTCGTAATCATCCAAGTGGCCAGACTCTGCTGGTCGATACAGGCTTGGAGCAGGAGCTCTGGGGCCAGAGGAGCCTGACCCTGGCCCACTGGCTGTCCAGGGCTCTGTCTGCAGAATGTGAACCGAGAGACCCATGGTGGAGGTGAATGCCTGAGCTGATGGTCGCGAAGGGTCAGGCTGGAGTTTCTGTCTCTGAGACCAACGACCAGTCACAGGGGGAGGGGCTGAAGCTCAGAGAGGACCAAGGAAACCCATCTGCGGAGAGGGGTAGAGGAGAGGCTGGCAAGCTGAGAGAGGGAGGGTGAGACACACAGGGTGCTAGAGGGAGAGAGTCAGGGACAGTGAGACATCGGGGCAGAGCAAGACCAAGGTTCAGGGAAACAGAGGCAGAGATGGAGAGGCAGAGTGATGGGGAGGGATCGACAGAAAGGCAGAGAGAGCGACTGAATTATCTAAAATAGTGGCAGCGATATACACCCCTCCCCCACTGCCGTCTTTGCTTTGGAAACGACATTGACATTCCTTATCGAGAGGTGGGCAAGGTCTCTCCCTCTCTCTGGACACTCCCCTGGGAATCCAGCCCTCATATTGTGAGGAGCCCAAGTCCACAGGGAGGCCACATGTCGTGCTCTGATGGCACCAGCCCGGGAGCCGGCGCCCCTCAGACGCCCCCAGCCCCAGCCTTTGAACTCCCAGCTGAGGCCTCGGACATCGGACATCGTGAGGCAGAGGCAAGCCTTTCCTGCTGTGCCCCATCCAAGTGCTTGGCCCACGGACACCCTGGGAGATGACCCAGGATCGCTGTCCTTGGAAGCCGCTCAGTTCTCGCTTACCTGGCAACGGATGAGGAGAGAGAGAAGGGGCACGAAGGGAAAGAGACAGGCAGAGATAAATACAGAGACCCGTACCCGAGCAGGCTGCAAGAGAGAAACACAGCAAGAGTCAGAGAAGCTTCTGAGTCCAGTGCAGCCAGCCTTTCTAGGCCACCTTGTGTCCCCAAGCCAAACTGAAGACTCCTTTGGACCCAAAGCAGCTTCAGTGGGCCTGGTCTGTGTCTGTTGGCCACCGGGCCTCTCGCAGGAATGAACGCAACCTTCCCGTGCCCCACGCTGCCCAGCCCACGGGACACAGGTGTTTTCTGTCCTCTGGGCTCTGGCTGGGCTGGTGTGGGTGGCGTGGGGTCACCCCGGGTCTCCTTGGAGTCCTGCATGCGTTTCCTCCTCGTCCCTCTGCACACGGCAGCCAGTGTGCCCCTTGTCAAACCTGATCCGATCCCTGTACCCCGAAGCCTTCCCTGTGACACCAGGGGAGGCCCGGTCAGTAAGCCGGCCCCTCCCTGGCCTTCACCCGACTGCCCAACTGCCCGTTCCCCGGACTTCTCTTCGTGGTTGACTTTCTGCCCTTCTCTGCCTCCTGCGGAAGCCTCCCCGCGCCCCAGCCCTGCTCTGTCCCTCACAGCCCTCGCTCAGCCGGTGATTTGTGATTCTGGCTCCATTTACTGGGGGTATTCATTGCTTGCAGCCGCCCCCATAAGTCACCACACACTCAGTGGCTTAAAAACGCAGAAATGTATTCTCGCACAGTTTGGAGGCCAGGGGTCTGCAATCGAGGTGTCTGCAGGGCCGCATTCCTCCTGGGGCTTCCAGGGGCAGGTCCTCCCGGTCTCTTCCGGCTCCTGATGGCCCCCGGCTTCCTTAGCTTGTGGCCACATCCTCCAACCTCTGCCTCCTTCTCATGTGGCTTCTCCCTGTGTGTCTGAGTCTCCAATCTCCCTCTGCCCTTCTCCTATCAAGACACTTGTCATTGGGCTTAGGGCCTAGCCTGAGTCCAGGGCCCTGAGATCATTGCCCGGATTTCATCTGCAAAACCCCTTTTCCGAACAAGGTCGCGCTGTCCGGTTTCAGAGGTTGGGAGGTGGGCTTCTGCTTCTGGGGGGGGGGGGGGCACTGCACACCCCGCCACATTGGGCCACAGGTTCCATGGGCCGGGGCCGGGTCTGCTCACCCCTGCACGCGGGACCACGCACAGCGCCTGGACGAGGACGCTTGTTAGCTCTGGTCGATGAATGACTCTATCCGTTTGTTCAATAACCAGTGCTGGGCAGCTCCCGTGAGAGAATCAAAATATTTGCCCGACCGGAGGCAGCTTTCGAGGAAGCTCCGTGGCCGCCAGCAGAGATAACACGGCTCTGAGTCCAGGTGGGAAGAGATAAACGAGGCGGATGTGTGCGTGGGGGCTGGCGGGGAGCCCAGGCCCCCCCCCCCCCCCCGAGAGGCTCGGGTGGGGGCAGGGAGGCATCTGGGGAGCCGGAGAAACACGTCGCCCTGGGCTGCTTTGTGGGGGGCCGGCAGGGTCCGGGTGGTGCAGACACTGGCTTCTGGATGTGTCCTGGGAGCTGCCCGAGGGAGGAGGCTGGGGTGAAGGGCCCCCCGTGTCCAGCGAAGGAACACGTGGGAGTTCCCAGGATGTCATAGGAATTGTCAGCCCACATGACAGAGCCGGAATCTCAGCTACTTTCTCTGCAGGGCAAGTTGACCTGGTGGCGAGGGGGGGAGGCAGTTCAGGGCAATTCCAGGGCTGGGGGAGGGGCCCAACTCACTCTGGTTTTAAAACCGGGAGTCCTGCGTTCGGGAACCCCCTCGGTCGGGGGCGCAGCGGGAGGGTTGGTCCCCTAGGACCGGGCGAGTCGTCCCTGAGTCTGTGGGCTCTGCCGTGAGTCACTACCCCCTGCAGACTCAGGCACAGGCCCTTCCTGCGTCTGGAGGCCTGGGGCTGAGATTTCCTCGCCAAGCCCCAGAATCTCCCTCCCCCTCCCTGTGACGGGAGCACGGCAGGTGCTTAGGAAGGAGAAAGGAGAAGATGGAGGACACGTGGTCTCGCTGCCACCTGTGGGGACACACACCTCAGCAGGTCAGCCCGGGGCTCCACGCTGTCCTCGGCCATCTCCGGCCCGGGGGAGTGGGTGTGTGAAGAGGCATTGTCGGCCACACTGACCGCTCCCCACCCTTCTCCACTGCCTTTCCCTGCCCCAGCCTGGCTGGAGGCCTGCTGGGACACTGCCTCTGACTTGCTTTGACCCTTGCTTCCCTCCCAGCCTGGGCAGAGGAGGGTGGGTCCCCAACCCGGGATGCAGTGTGGGAGAAGGGGGGCCTGGCCTGAGGCTCCTGGGAGGAGATGCCCCAAACGCAGGCCCAAAGGGTCCCCAGAACCAGGAAAGCTGCCCTCTCCCACCCTGTCGTTTGGTGATTTACTGCCCGTTCCCGGAGCTGGGCGGTGGGGATCGAGCTGCCAGCACCCCTGAGCCCGGGCCGGGGTCCTCACCACATGCAGCTGTGGGGCTCAGGCTTCTAGCCACTGGGAGCACTAGCAGTGTTTTGGGAGGAGGGGAAGGGACAGGAGCGGGGACGAGGGGCCCCAGCCCAGACCTCCTGAGCCAGAAAGCTATCGTTGGACATTTTTGCTATAAAGATGATGCCTGATGAGTAGCACCATAGCTAAATCTCTCACGCATCTGGTTACTTCCCTAGAATAAATGCCTAGAAGAGGAGTTTCTGATCAAGGATTATGCCAAGCTGTCCTCCAGGAAGACTGGGCTAGACTCCAAGGAGGGCTCATCCTGGGGACAGTGGGCATTTTGTTCTGGGGACATAGATGGGTGGGCTGCTGTGGGGGTGGCCTGAGCTGTCAGATGGCAACAGGAGGCTGTGGGTGATCTTACGGTGGGAGGAAGCAGTGGGTGTGGGAGAATGTGAGGGTGCTGCTGGGACTCGGAGGGGGGCAGACACAGCCCCCACTGTGCCTGGGGTGGCACCGGCCCCGTGTCCATGGGCTGGCATGCCCCGTGAGCCCACGCCTGGGCTGGCACTGGCAAACTCTGTTGGTTATAGATTACGTGAGCTGAATTACTCCCATCTGCAGAATTCACTGATCATCCTCTTGTTGGTGGGTTTTCGGGGCTTAAAAGACCTGGAGGAAGTGGGCCCTGGAGAGAGGTGAGGCCTGAGGAGAGCGGCCCCGGGGGTGCCGAGAGCCGTCTCAGCCACTGTGTGCTTTGGGAATGGCACCAGGCCCCTTAACCTCAGGCTCCTGAAAAACGGGAGGGTTAATGCCTCTTCCAGCGCCTGCTGGCATTGACCGTACCGTCCTCGCCTGGTGGGCACTTAGGAGGAGGGGTGGGAGGCCATGAATGGAGTGGGGCCTCAGATCTTTCTCAAGAAGAGACAGGATTCCGAGGGCAACATCAAAGCCAGGCCTAGGCACAGAGTGACGCTCTGCTCTGGCCACCTAACCCCTAGATACAAAGGCACTGATGCCTGGGGACTGGGAAGGCAGCACTGCTGAAGGTGATTGGGACAGGGCTGCACATTAGAATCACCTGAGCCTCAAAAATCATGAAGGCCCAGGCCACACTTCAGACCATCTGCTTCAGGACCTCTGGGGTGGGGGTAAATGGGGCCAGCCTTCCTTTTTTTTTTTTTTTAAATGATGGTAACATTTAGGGGTGCCTGGGGGGCTCAGTTGGTTGAGCTTCCGACTTCGGCTCAGGTCATGATCTCATGGCTCATGGGTTTGAGCCCCGCGTCGGGCTCTGTGCTGACAGCTCGGAGCCTGGAGCCTGCTTCCAATTCTGCGTCTCCCTCTCTCTCTGCCCCTAACACACTTCAATTCTGTTTCTGTCTCTCTCAAAAATAAATAAACATTAAAAAAAAATTGTGGTAACTTATACATCATAGACTTTATGATTTTAAATGTTCCCCCCCCCAAGTTTATCCTGTGAGGGAAAGAGAGAGCAAGCATGCACATGTGATCGGGGGAGGGGCAGAGAGCTAGGGAGGAAGAGAGAATCCCAAGCAGTCTCCACATTGTCAGCATGGAGCCCCCTATCTGGGGCTTGAACTTATGAACCGTGAGATCATGATCTGAGCCCAAATCAAGAGTCAGACGCTTAACCAACTGAGCCACCCAGGCACACATATTTAACTTTTTTAAAGCGTACAGTTCAACAGTGTTATGTGCATTCACACTGTTGTGTGATTGATCTGTGGTCAATCTCCAGAACTTTATCATCTTCACAGACTCAAACTGTGCCCTTTAAACAAATCCCCATTCTCCCCGCCCCCAGCCGCTGGCTCCACTGTGCTGTTTTCCTTCTCTAAAGAATTTGACTCCTCCAGGGACCTCACACAAGTGGAATCATACAGCATTTGTCCTTTTGTGAATGGCTTATTTCACTTAGCATGAGGTCCTCAAGGTTCATCCATGTCGTAGAATGTCCTTCCTAACATGCATATCATTCCATTGTATGACCCGACCACACTCTATCTATTCCAGCGCTGATGGACACTTGGGTTGTTTCTGTGATTCCGGACCCAGTGGGCTGGGCACACCCCTGGTTCCCGGCGGTGCAGCACCAAGGGCGTCACCCCCAACCCTCTGCCAGGGGTGCTGTCTGCTGTTATCAAGTCCAAACAGCATTGCAGGAAGCCCTCTTCCCCCACCAAACACCCCCGCGGGCCTGCCAGGTCTGCGGCCAAGGGAATCCGAGCTCCAGAACCCACGCTCAATACACACATTGACTGTACTGACAACGTTGCAAGAAGCGAGAGCGCAGAAGTTATTCCTTTGTTCACTAATTTATTCAACAAATGCTTTGTGTCAGGCAGTCAATAAATGCTACAATTTAATAGACGAGAGCCCTGCCCTCGTAGAAAGCATTCTGGGGGTGCATTCTGCTAGTAGCACATTGATACATGCACCCCGTAGTGGCGCCCGGCCATCAGAACCGGCCGCGGGGAACCGAGCTGGAAGTCCGGCACCTTCGCATCCACGCTTTCCCGGGGCTGCTCCGGAGCGGGCCGCTGCTGCCCACGCAGGCCTTCTTTAACCCGCACTCCCGGGAGCGCGCCGTCAGCCCCGCACAAACCCGATTCCCACCAGCCTCCCGACCCGCCCGTGGTCTCGCAGACACCCGCGAGCACAAGGCCACGCCCCCTACCGGGGGCGGGGATGGGGCCGCCCAACCAGCGCTCGCGGGAGAGCGCTAGGCTCCGCCCCCAGGTGAGCTTGTTTTTCCAGACCGCTCCACTTTCGTGCAGAAACCGCCGCACCGCCGGGCCCAACGGCGCGCACCCCCGACAGGCCGCGCCCCCGGAAAGCCAGCGCCCCGCTGCCGGCGCTCGTTGGGCCTCGCGTCGGGACGGGAGGCGTCGGGACCGGAGGCCGGAGCCCCACTCGGAAGCCCGCGAGGGAGGTGCGCGCTCGCCGGAAGCCGCGCCCCCGACGCGGCCCACCTGCCCGCGGCGCCGGAAGTGGCTGTGGCCGCTCTGCTTCCGGTCGGCGGGGCGCTCTCGGGCCGGGGCTGCTGACCGGGGGAAGTCGGGAGCGCCCATGGCGGAGGGCGGCGGCCCCCACGGGCGGGCCGGGCCGGGGCCCGCAGGTAACGTGCGCGCCGCCGCCGGGCCGCGGGGGCGGTGGGGCAGCGGAGGGCAGGGTCCGGCGTCCCCGCGGGGGGGACGCGGCGGCCGCGCCCGGGCCGTGCTTCCTCGTCCCCGGCCGGCCGGGCCCACGCAGCCGCGCCCTGCCGCCGGGGGCGGGTCAGCGCGGCTCTCCGTGCGGGGCGGCCCGGCCGCTGCGTGTGCCCGCTCCTCGGCCTCGCGTGGACGTCCTCGCGCCGGAGTTACTGTCCTGTGGAACTTGCTTTTCTAACTGCCGGCTCCTGAGCCGGTGGGGATTTGATAGGACCCCAACTGTAACAGTAGGACATGGATCATCTCCCAGCTCCGAACGCACGGGTCAGGAAAGCCCCCAGAGGCCAGCCCCTCCCGAGGGCAGGTGTTTTTTTCTCCGCCCCGCCACCCACGGCTTGCCTGGGGAGGTACATCACACGCACAGGCAAGGGACAGCGATAACACCGTCCCCGGCGAGCTCTTCGTGACACAGCATGTCCAGGGGCCCACCGGCAGAGGAGGCAGCGAGGAAGGCTCACGGCGACCTCCCACAACAGCCCTCAGACTTAGGGTTTCCACCTTGAGACCCTCGTCCTAAGCACAGGAGAGGAGAGGTTCGCCCTAACCTGTGGCGGGATTTCCTCCGTGTTAGTTGTCTGGGCTTGCCCTGCCTACCGAGTGCTTCTGTGTGCTCTGCACTTTACGGGTTCGTCTCCCAAGAGTTTCTTACACCTGGAGACTGGCTCAAGTGGGCCTTTTCATCCCTCCATTCGTCCACCAGACGTTTATCGAGGAACTCCTGCAGGCCAGACCTTGCCTGGGCGGGGGACAGCCCAGCGAACCGGGGCAGGTCAGACAGAGCGCCTTCCATCCTGAGATTCGGCTGATACTGACTTTGACCGCAGGTATCAGGCCTTTGGTGCCTGGGCTGTCATTTCAGCCCGAGGGAGAGGAATGGGCTGAGAGGAGGCCTGAGGGCCCCTTCCCAGTAGGGACGGGAGCCGTGTGGAAGAAAGGCTGCTCTGCTCCTGTATACAGGGCTCTTTTGTATCTGTGCAGTGCTGTTTTGTTATTTAGAGTGTTGCGGGCCCGGGAGTGGAGGGGCCGCGGACATTTCCAGTGAAGGTCTAAGTGCTCTGCGGAGTAATTGCGTTGACAGTGGAGGAGCTGATCAGAAAAGCACAAACTTGAAGTTATCCTGGGATCTGGAGCTGGGGAAGAGGAGGCTGCACTGAGCTGGGCCAGGGAGCGGGTTGAAAAGCGGCCAGCGAGGGGAGGCCCGGAGAAGAACCTAGCAAAAGTCCATGGCCCCCCACTTAACCTGTCAGGCTTTGTTCTATGTTTTCTGCATCTTACCCCTCCTGCTTTGAACTCTTTCACTCTGTGGGGTGAGACTGTGGGTAACTGCAGTGGAGGAGAGTTTGGGGCGGCCCTAAGGGTTCCTTGGGGCGGCCCTAAGGGTTCCTTGGGGCCTGCCTGTTGATCTGCCACAGGTGTTGTGGGATCAGCTTGAGGGACCCATGTGTTTGTGAACCCTTGCTGCCCTGCCCGTCTGCCAGTGACCCGTTGAGTCCTAAAGGGCAAGGAAACATTCATCACCCCCACTGTGCCAGGGCCAAGCCTTGTATACAGTAGGTACTCAAAAGAGATACGGTTTGAGTATAAAAACCAACTTCATCATTGGAAGGAGTGCACCTGCGGAGGGGCGTCCTTCTGTGCCTGGTCGCATGCTGGAACAGGGTGGCAAGGCAGGAACTTGAGTGCAGGGAGCCGAGTTCGTGCGCTTTCCTTACGCCCCTCCCTGTCTGTGATGTTGTATGCAGAACTCTTGATTATCTGGAGATTATTTCTGAGCTCTAGTGTCAGGTGAAAAACTCGAGAATTTGCAAGTAGGTATCTGATTTTACAGATTTGTTGACTACCTATAGTCCGTTCAGGCTATAACAATACCATATACTACTGGGTGGCTTAAAAGCAATAGAGATTTATTTTTCTTAGCTCTGATGGTTGGGAAGCCCAAGACCAAGGCCCCAGCAGATTCTTTGGGGGAGGCCTGCTTGTTGGTTCATAGACAGCAGCAGTGCCTTGTCCTCACGTGCTGGGGGGCGAGCAGGAGCTCTCTGGGGTCTCTCTTAATAATGGCATTCATCTCATTCATGAAGGTTCTGCTCTCATGAGCCAGTCACCTACAAAGTCACTACCTCTTCAAACCATCACCTTGGGGGTTAAGATTCCAACATTATTTTTGGGGGAGACACAAGCATTCAGTCCATAGCAACTACTCTTTCTATCCCTTACAGATTTTGATACCCATTTATCTTTATATTAAGGTCTTTCCTGAGCAGTGGATTCTGTTTATGTTTTTATTCTGATGACAAATAATCAGTTCTGTTAACTAACTGGTAGGGTAGATTTCGTGTCATATGTGCTGAAAAAAAATGATTCCCATTCCTATTTCCAGATAAACTTTTATGATATTTGTGTTGCATATAAGAACCCCGAAGATGGGGCACCTGGGTGGCTCAGCCGGTTAAGCGTCTGACTCTTGTTTCGGCTCAGGTCATGATGTCACGGGTTTGTGAGCCTGCTTGGGATTCTCTACCCCTCTCCCGCTGGCATGCTCTCTTTCTCAAAATAAGTAAATAAACATTAAAAGAATAAATACCCCCCCCCCCAAGAGATTTGTTAAACCTCTTCATTTATGTGGTACCATTTAAAAGTTTCCTAGCATCGGGGCGCCTGGGTGGCTCGGTCGGTTAAGCATCCGACTTCGGCTCGGGTCATGATCTCACGGTCCGTGAGTTCGAGCTCTGCGTCGGGCTCTGTGCTGACCGCTCAGAGCCTGGAGCCTGTTTTGGATTCTGTGTCTCCCTCTCTCTCTGCCCCTCCCCTGTTCATGCTCTGTCTCTCTCTGTCTCAAAAATAAATAAACATTAAAAAAAATATTAAAAAAAAAAAAAAAAGTTTCCTAGCATCGACTCTTAACCCGGGTGCATGGTATGTGCTCACCGCTTCTAGTCTTTGTTGTTTTCCAGGTTTATAGTCTGTTATGCGAGGCTGGCCTTCTATTTATATGCACGTTTTTAAATTTTCCTTCTTATCAAGGTGTAACTTATATTTAGTGAAGTGTCCCCATCTTAGGTTACCGGCTGATGAGTTACTCACGTAGACTCCTCTGAGGTCATTACCCAGTCCCCTTGTTACAAACAGCCGCATTTGTTTGGCTGTTGAATTTTGCCAAGGGCAAGTGTCTTTCTGTAATTCAGAAGGTGATCCTATGGTTTTTTCCAATATTAAGACACTCCTACATTCCTGGGATAGGTAGAGTGATATTATGGTGGATTAAAAAAAATTTTTTTTTTTAATGTTTATTTATTTCTGAGACAGAGACAGAGCATGAGTGGGGGAGGGGCAGAGAGAGAGGGACACAGAATCCGAAGCAGGCTCCAGGCTCTGAGCTGTCAGCACAGAGCCTGACGTGGGGGTCGAACTCACAGACTGCGAGATCATGACCTGAGCTGAAGTCGGAAGCTCAACCGACTGAGCCATCCAGGCGCCCCTATGGTGGATTTTTTGATACGTATTTTAAATTGAACCTTGCTAATATTTTATGTAGGATCTTCTGTATCCTTCAGTACGGTTGACTCCTTACCTCCCACCCCACCAGCGTTTTTAAAATTCTTGCCCTTGCCAGGTTTGGTGTCGGGAATGTTCTTTCATTACGGGAAACTTTCTGTATTTCTCTGTTTTTCTGGAGCACGGGAATGATTTGTTCTTGAGCATTTGAGGGGTCCCGTAGCCAGAGGACAAAGGGCTCGCTGCAGATGGCGCCCCCTCCTGGCTGGTGTTGGCAGGGTTTCCCCTGGCTGACAGGAACCCCTCTCTTCAGTGCAGGTCCTAATCTGAAGGAGTGGCTGAGGGAGCAGTTTTGTGACCATCCGCTGGAGCACTGTGAGGACACAAGGCTCCATGATGCAGCCTACGTGGGGGACCTCCAGACCCTCAGGAGCCTGTTGCAAGAGGACAGCTACCGGAGGTGAGCGTCACTGTCCTGGGGCTGGCCCGGTACTTGGGCCCCGTGGGTCTGCGCGGAGCTGAAGTGCATGATCCATGAGGGTCCATGTGACTTCCTGGTCTGCAGGTGAAGGCCCTGGTGCTTTCCAGGCCAGGGGGAGAAAGGAGACCGGGGAAGCATGGTCAGACTTGTAGGGAGACCTGAGTTCAAGTCTCGCTCTGTCATTGACCTTTATATTTCCTGGAAACTTCTGGCCCTCTCTGGTGTCAGTTTTCTTGATGGTAATCCTGATGGCAGCACTGTTACTGTCGTCAACAGTGGTCCTGTCCGCTTCCAAGTCTCTTGTGGCTCTTTTTTTTTTTTTTAAATAGTTTTTATTTTTCTTAATTTTCTTAAAGTAGGCTTCACACCCAGCACGGAGCCCAAGGAGGGGCTTGAACTCACGACCCTGAGATCAAGACCTGAGCTGAGATCAGGAGTTAGATGCTTAACCAGCTGAGCCACCCAGGCACCCCCAAGTCTTTCGTGGCCTTTTACCCTAAGCTGTATACATAAGTTCCCCTTTGTTATTTTCATTTGGTTACCTCTTGGTGGGCGTGGACTTCCTGAGGTACCCCATTTATACATCACCCCTGATGTGCTCTCCTCTAGCTTCTCTGGTCCCCAGTTGTCTGCCTCCTGGGCCTGGGGCTCTGTCTCAGGTCAGGTGTCTCACCCTCCTGGGATCTGCTCTGAGCTCACCTTCTTATTCCCTCTGTCCATAGAGCTCTGCGTGTTGCCCGTCAGATCCTCCAACCCCGTCAGGCTCTTCCTTCGTAGCAGCGCGAGCGTTGATGTTACCTTTTTCCCACTGGGGACACCTGGGAGAGGGTAGAATCTTCCTTGCCTCCGGGGGTTCTCTGTTTTGTGTGTCCAGGACTGGAGTCCCAGCTAGATTTGAAACTGACCTGCCACTGGAAACTCCTCATGCTCTGTGTTTCTGTTTCCCCTTCAGGGAAGTTGATAGAAGAAAAGCCTGCGTATGAGTGGTGAAATTAATGCCACATTTTATGAATAGCTCCCAAGAGAAGGATTTCTAACAATACAAGAGTAGGTTTCTTTTTCTACTTCTAATGTCTTAGCATTATTGTTCAGAATAGATAGCAGTATTAAAAAAAAAAAAAGCTGTAAATTTCTAGGAAGGATTATCATACAAAGACATCAGATGGATTCCACATGAATATTTAATATGAACGACTCAAGCCCAGAGAAACGCTTGAATTTGCAGAGGTAACAATAAAAACAATAGAATGAGACGGAGTTCAGCTGGGTCTTAGACAAGTGTTTTCATACTGCTTTTCCAAGTACTTTTTTTTCTTGTTTTATTGGGGTTTAGTAAATCTGTCTCGACGATATTTTCCTGTTGATGTGTACTTCTCTGATGAGGAGTCCTTGGAGCGTTCCTCGGTCTCCTTGGCTAGTGGAAGCCAGTGCGCCGAAGGAGGAGCCCCTGGCCCACTACGTATTTGCACGTCACTGCTTCCGTGATCCGGATCACCAGGCTCTGGTCACAGCTGCCTCGGGAGCGTGAAGTGAACCGCGTCTTGATGGAGGACGTGGTGGGTCAGTGGACTGCATGGCCGTGGCACTCCTTGACAGGGAACCGTGGCCTGATTTTCCCTTTTGATGAGAGCTGAGTCTGGCCAGTTTCCCTCTGCTGATGTTGGCCAGGAGGGTAGCCCCGTGTGGCCTTAGTGATTCCTGCAGGCTGTGACTTGTGCTGTGTCACAGGTAGAGGGACCACAGCGGTCACCTGGCTCCAGTGAGGATGCCGAGGCCCGACCTCAGGCCTTCACAGCTGGTAGCAGGTGAAAAGGGGCCTCGGGACCCTGACCCAGATTCCCGGTGAGTGTCCTGCTCTCCACCCCGCACTGACTCCCTGGGCAGACCCGTCTACCCTTTGTGGAGCAGAGAGCTCTGGACCGAGAATCAGGAAATCTGAGATCTCAGCCCTAGTGCCCATCTGTCTGCCTGTGCCTCAGTTTCCTCTGCCGTGGAATGGGCCCTTCAGATCTGCTGTGCCACGTGCACGGATCCAGCATTTCATAAAACAACGCACGTGGGGGCATTCTTAAAGCACAGGAGTGTCCGTCTGAAGAGGTTGCCCTCCTGCTGTCTGTTTCATGTAGGTACCAGTATGAGAGGAAGCCGAGCGGCTCGTCAGTTTTCCAGGCTGCCCCTCACAGCCTGGCTCCCCTATGTTCTTTCTTAGCCGCATCAACGAGAAGTCTGTCTGGTGCTGCGGCTGGCTGCCCTGCACACCGCTGAGGATCGCGGCCACTGCCGGCCATGGCAACTGTGTGGACTTCCTTATCCGGAAAGGGGCCGAGGTGGACCTCGTGGATGTAAAGGGACAGACCGCCCTGTACGTGGCTGTGGTGAACGGGCACCTGGAGAGCGCCCAGATCCTCCTGGAAGCCGGCGCCGACCCCAACGGAAGCCGGCACCACCGCAGCACCCCAGTCTACCACGCTTCGCGTGTGGGCAGGGCTGACATTCTGAAGGCCCTCATCAGGTCAGTACTGTGGAGGCCCGGCCACCCTTGTGCCGCATGGGTCCCTGCGGGGGGCGTGGCCCCAATGCTGCTAGTTCCTGTGGCCGTGTTCTCATTCCTTGTTGTCTGTGTTTGCCTCTCTCTATCTCACGTTAGGCTTGTTAAAAGATTTGTCTATTGTAGGTCTTTCTAAACAGCTCCTTCTTAGCTCTATCAGTTGTCTTATTTTTGTGGTTACTGGTTAATTTGTTTTAATTTTTTCCCATTTGCCTTACTTTATTTTTCCCCAAACTTTTGCCGTCGAATGATTATTTTTTTTCTTGAAGTGTCAGCTTTCAAGATTATTAATTTGTCTTTGCCTATAGCTTCGGTCATATCTGCTAAGTTTTTTCCTCATTTTGAAATTGGTATTATTGAAGTCGCTCTCCTCTTTGTTCTTATGGCTATGGAGGAGAAGGGTTGAATACAACTTTGTATGAACCAATTGCATAGTATTGTGCACAGGTAATGTAGAGTATGTAATTTGCATTTGGGGGATTCTTTTGAGTTTGTTATTTTTTTAATGTCGAACTACATTGTTGTGGTTGCTTGAACAAAGTACATGACCGTGGGTGTTTTAGTTGCGTAGTACAGTATGGTAGCCTCAATTGTGTTTCATGGCCCCTCTTTTTTTCTTTTTTTCTTGTTTCTTTTTTTCTCTTTCTCTTTCTCTCTCTCTCTCTCTCTCTCTTTCTCTTTTTTTTTTTTTTTTTTTACATTTTTAGCCATTGGATCTGCCACAAGTTTAGAGAAGTCTGTTGGTCTTTAATCACTGTTGTGATTTGTCAGTGTCCCCTTTTATTTCTAGTATTTTTTGCTTCCTATGTTTTGATGCTAATTGAGCCCCTAGAAGTTCTTGCCTGTGGGTTGTATGCACATTATCGAAACCAAAGGTAACTATAGGTTTCACTGAAGGCTCATTTACATAGCATTCTGCCACTTAGTTTTACTCTGGGTTTAAGTGGTTCTTTGGGTGCTCACCTTTCTTCTTTGCATGTATGGGCTTCTTTGTTTTTTAATAGAGTCAACATTATTGCCATAGTTGATGTTAGGTCTGTGTCTGTCTTTTCGTTCTTTAGCTGTTCCTTAGTTTGTATCATGTTCCATGATCTGTATTTTCTTTGCTTTCTCTGTATTTTATTTTACTTAAAATTTTTAAAATTTTATTTTTAATTTTATTTTTGAGAGGGAGAACGACGGAGAAAGTGAGCAGGGGAGGGGCAGAGAGAGAGGGAGAGAGGGAGACACAGAATCTGAAGCAGGTTCTAGGCTCTGAGCTGTCAGCACAGAGCCCCATGCGGGGCTTGAACCCACAAACCACAAGATCATGACCTGAGCTGAAGTCGGACGCTTAACCGACTGAGCCACCCAGGCGCCCCGCTTTCTGTTACTTTACATGGTTTATGGTCTTATTTACTTACTTACTTGTACTTACTTACTTGGTTAATTAACTTACTTATTTTTGGTCTTATTTTAATTGTACTAATAGTTAACTTTTAAAAAATCTGGGGGCGCCTGGGTGGCGCAGTCGGTTAAGCGTCCGACTTCAACCAGGTCACGATCTCGCGGTCCGTGAGTTCGAGCCCCGCATTGGGCTCTGGACTGATGGCTCGGAGCCTGGAGCCTGTTTCCGATTCTGTGTCTCCCTCTCTCTCTGCCCCTCCCCCGTTCATGCTCTGTCTCTCTCTGTCCCAAAAATAAATAAACGTTGAAAAAAAAAAAATCTGAACAAGATTACGTTTTCATATTCTGCCTCCAGTGACTTCTTTCTACCAAGGTGCCTTTTTCCGTGCCTTGCTCTGGAGGCATTTTGTTCTGCGGTTGGACAGAGTGTAGTTGAGGTAGGCAGTTTGCAGTGTGGAAAGGATTATAAGGGTCCCATTGTGCCAGGCCCCAGTGGGTGTGGTTCTGAGGAGCAGGAGGTCTGCCGTCCCCCATGCCCAGCACAGAATGTGGGTTTTGAACCAGGTACCGACAATATATCTACTCCATCAAAAAAAAATTTTTTTTTCAACGTTTATTTATTTTTGGGACAGAGAGAGACAGAGCATGAACGGGGGAGGGGCAGAGAGAGGGAGACACAGAATTGGAAACAGGCTCCAGGCTCTGAGCCATCAGCCCAGAGCCCGACGCGGGGCTCGAACTCACGGACCGCGAGATCGTGACCTGGCTGAAGTCAGACGCTTAACAGACTGTGCCACCCAGGCGCCCCCAAAAAAATTTTTTTTAAGTGACCACGGAATTGGCTTTTGGAGAGACAAATGAGGGTAATATGGTTGTTTTGCTAGAAGGTGATAAAGCTGTGATGGTTTTTGCCTTCTTTTTAAGTATTTTTAGCTTGATGATCTAAGCCACCTCAGTCCCCTGTCTTTGCATCTTGGAGAATGTTAGTCATTAATTTGGAAATATTCGTGAGTAGGATCGGTCAGTGAAATTTCATCTTGGTTCCAGAAATCCTTGAAGGCATCTCAGTCAGTTCATGATGCATACCTGCTTTGGGTTAGCTGCAGGCTCGTCCTTCAGAAGTCCACACACAGATGTGCTGTTTGAGAAAGCGTTACTGTTAGTAGACATCTCCTTCCCTCACTGGAGCCTAGGACGTTACTTTTACAATGAGGTACCAAGAGCATATACTAAAAAGTTTTCTCTGAATTACCAGGTAATTGACTTACTGACTTGGAAAATAGGAACGGGGTGGTTCAGTTACTGAACAAGTAATACAATCTACATACGGTGTCAGCTCCT
Source organism: Prionailurus viverrinus (assembly GCF_022837055.1). Lineage (NCBI taxonomy): Eukaryota > Metazoa > Chordata > Mammalia > Carnivora > Felidae > Prionailurus > Prionailurus viverrinus. The sequence goes on from NW_025927607.1 coordinate 2,502,351, forward strand.
GCCTTGAGTCATTGTCCCTTATATGCAGGGCCCTTTGCTGTCACGTTGTAATTTGCTGTTTCTCTGCAAGTAAATTCCATTTTGTTGCTTTTAAATTCCCTTGATATATGTTGCTGATGGTTTTTTTTTTTTTTTTTTTTAAAAAGGTAAGGAGTGGTGTTTCTGTATGTGCAAAAGTTATACTGATTCACTGAGTTGTCCCGGTGGAGCCTTGCCAGAATATTAAAAGCAGGAGGGGAATTTTGGAAAATATTCAGGATTAAAATGAACTGGATCTTATCCAGTATGTTTTTATGAGGGGCTGTCTCTCCCGTAGCTCAGCTAATACCAGATTGTCCTGTTGCCCAAAATTACAAACAGTTTGGAACACCTATCCCTAAGAAAAGGAGGGGAAAAAAAAAATCACCCTGTAAAATCGAGCTCTCTTTTTCTTAATTGATCGAGTGTGTGAAATGAAACACCAGTCTCTGCTTGGTTTGGTACGTGTTTTAGGATGTTTCCGTGGTCCAAGAGGATAGGCGATGTCTGCGTTTGTGGTGTCTGACGATGCTGCGTGGCATCCGTGGGGCAGCGGATGGTCTTGTGAGCACATCGGCCTGTGTGCCCCTCCTTCTTCTTCCTTAGGCCTGTGCTGCCCCAGAGCAGAAGTGTCGGTTTCAGGGAGGAGTCCCTTCGGACACTCAGAACAGTGCTTAAGGGACGGGTGATAGAACATAACTGCTGGCCAACCGTGGAGAACGAGGCTGTTTCCCGTGCCCTGGACCCTGCTCGTTGGCCCGTCGTCACTGCTTTCCACGATTCCCTATTTTCAGTGACACGTGCTGACAGAGCCCGTGTGGCGTTGCAGGGCTGTGTGGGGGAAGCTCAGGGAGGCAGGTGCTGACCCAACTGGGAGCCGGGGAGCGCGTGCTGGGCGGGAATCTCACAGGGGTGAGGCTGGGCTCTTCTCGTCGCGCCCTGTCAGGTTGCACCCGATTACACTTGTCCCGTTGCCGCTGGAGCGCGCTTGGATCTTTTGATTAAGGCGGCGTCTGTCACGTTTCTCCGCTGTAAAGCTATTCTTTTTCCCCCTCTGTAATTATTTAGTTAGTAAGTATTTTGTGGGGGGGTACCGTGAAACACGTGTTTATCCTATTTCTTATCAAATTTTTAGTGTATTCATTTATTTGTCTTAGACCTGTGGTTTCCCAGTGAGTCATAATCCCTTACTTTATTATTTTGATGCTCAGATTGTCTTAAATTTGGCTACAGGGAGCCCTGTCAAACTGGAACCCAGCTTTGTCCTT